>NC_088202.1:106440458-106759703 GCF_037126465.1 Ornithodoros turicata | reverse complement strand
CTTAAAGTAAAGTACCAAGTACCTGGCATCATTAGTACTTCAAGTACAGTACAAAGTACCCAATTCAAAGTGTACTTCAAGTAAAGTACAAAATACCAGGCAAAGTACTTCAAGTACTGATCAAGTACATTGCCAATTTAGTTTGTATCACTTTGCATTTTACTATTTAGCATCTGTGACTTGTGTTTTTTTTGCAGAAGTTTAGCGAGTATTCTTGACAAATGCTTTGGAGCCATAAAGTCTTAGGTTAAGTGCTAACCCGTGAACATAAACTTAATCAGAGGTCATAATGTGCAGTCACATGTAGGAAGGTAATCAGCAGCTGTGCTGTGATTATGCAAAATAGTATTACACCCTGACTGATCCAGGATCACCTGCCTAGTGTGGTGTTCTGGTATACTAATCTTCTGCTATAGCAGACTAGGAAATTTCAAGAAGAAAAAGGTACAAGGCAACAGAAATTACATGTTTCTGGGAATTTCTTGCTGCTTTTTGTTTAGAAAAAGAATATGATGAAAGTAAAAAAGATGAAGCACAGTATAAGCCTTCATTTTTATACAACTGTAATCTGCTGCAATGACCAATTAAAAAAAACGTAAAATGTAAAAATTAAAGCCGGTGTGTCTTGCAGAGTGTTCATCATGTAATGCAATCACACATATAATGTGATATATAATGCATAAATGCTTATTAATTGCGAATGAAGGAGACATTATAAAAAAGCATAGAACTCTGCATTGCGAGAACTGAAATGACAATGGACCAAGTCATTGTGCTGCTGGTTGCGATGTCATAATGTGTGTGTGTCTTTGTATTCCATTCGTTTTACATAATAATAGATGTGCTTCAACAAATGTGCTATTTAAAAACACAAAAATCCTTTTTGGTAAAATGCACCGCATCCCACTAAAAGCGCTGAAGTGACGGCACGAAGACGAAAACTCAGAGATAGCCCTATCTGTGTGTTTTCGTGTTCTTGTTGTCATTTTAGCGCTTTTAGTAGGGTGTATTTTTGATACTCTTTTGTGACTTTTTGCCTGGAGTCCAAGTTTGGGTACTTGAGTACTTGATGGGAAAGTACTCGGAAAAAAGTACTTGAAGTACAGTACAAAGTACACGATTTAAGATGTACTTAAAGTAAAGTACAAGTACCCAGAAATGTACTTAAAGTACTACTTGAGTACTTGGTACTTCAAGTACTGCCCATCACTGGTGCATACTTACAGTATGCACACGTACAAGTGTGATCGGATAGTACGGGTGGCAATATGGGCAGTACCCACACAGATGGTATTATAAACGAATGTTGCCAGCAGTGAGTCTGAGCACAAGTCGATTGCCAATTAAGAAATCAGGAAATGGCCAAGGAAAAGTGACTTCATATGCTATCAAAGCTCGCCCGAGAAGTCGGTATCTCGGAGACTCTCAACTGGATGTACTAGCGGCTGTAAATTAGGCTATAAACACACAGCGCTTACAATGCCAGTCAGGAAAATCTAGTGCTCGAAACAGTATTCCCTTGCCTTGGTGTCCTAGATTGCAAAGCCGTACAAAGAAGGTGAAGGGCGATAAAGGGGACAAAAGTTGAGAGACTGACCCAGACTTGTACGTATCTTGAGTACGTACTCAAAACACAGTATTTTAAATACTTTTTCCGGTATTTTGGTACTCTACTCAATACTTTTTGTGACAAGTATTTTTAATGTATTTAAAATACTTTTTTTCGGTATTTGCTACTCAGTACTCAAGATACTTTCCTTCCTCGTCAAGCCATATCCAGCACGCTTCCCGCCGTGCCGAGATTTTCAGCTCACTGGAATTTAACCCCCTTTTTCTTCGTTTTCTTTTTTTCGGGAATTCGCGAATCTGTCATTTATCCTCTTGTACAATAGGCTGGTCCCAAGCCTGGCCTTGCTTCTCAATAGCCAGCTTTGTCAGAAAACCATTCCTATTCATATTTCCAGGTGAATCACCAGGGGATTAGGTACAAGATAATCCCGGCATTTATTTCCTTGGTCATCAAAGCAATAAACACGTGCCTGAGGTTGAAATACCCGAACCGACATACAGGAGGGATTACGAAGTTTTGGGTCAGAACATATCAACAAAGTTTACTTGGGTTCACCAAAGTTCACCAAACATTACTTGACACCAAGACGTTGCAAATGAAAGATATGCATGGCTGATGAAGTTTATTCCTTTCATTTGTAAGGCCACGTTCAGAATACGCGTTTCGCTTACTGCTAATACTAAGGTACTTTAAATAGTATCTTAAATACTTCTTAGAGTATTTAGTACTCTACTCAAATTACTTTCAGTTTTGGGTATTTTGTACTCTATTTGAAATACTTTTTCCGTAGAGTATTTAGTATCTTATTTTAAATACTTTTGCGCAGTATTTTGTACAAGTCTGGACTGACCAAGGTTAGGTCAGGAGAGCCTTTTACGTATTTCACACGTTGGGGAGTACGGTGCGGTGAGCAGGTGGCAGGTTCACTGTGACGATTATTCCGGAGTGACGGCAGTTCCTCGTACGAGATGCCCTGTGACGAGTTGGACACCTTGACGAGTTCTCCTAAACCCGAGTTAGTTTAGGCTTGTTTTTGAGAGTCCTCAGTCCATCGCATCGTCCTCATCACATTATAACTGGATATTCCGAAATCGTAAGCTGTTATTTGACGAAAAGTAATTGATAAGAGTACAAACATGAGTAAGAAACATCTACCCTGTGGTGTCCGCCCATTTGGTCGAACGCCGTTTGGTCGAACGCCGTTTGATCGAAGGCGTTTGATCGAACGCCGCTTGGTCGAAAGCCGTTTGATCGAAAGCCGGTTGATCGACGCCGTTTGTTCGAAAGACGTTTGTTCGAAGGGAATTCAAAGCTGCATGCACTGTGTTGTCCGCACCACTTTTTCTGTAACTTTTGACTCGAGCATACGGAGCAATCAGTGTCCTCTGCTTTTTTATTTCTTCTTTTTTTTTTGCTTTTTGCAGTTGAAGAGGGGAGACCACTGGTTAGTTGCAGGAGTTTGTCATTTACCAATCAGTGGGACACATATTGAAGAAAGCTGCCCCAGGTTGAGAGCAGCCGATAGTCTATCCTTGTTCTGGGCACCCTTCTTATTGCTGGCGACATATTTAAAGGGAACGGTCTGAAACGGGATAGTCATATGTGCAAAGCCACTCGAAGTCTGTGGGTGCTAAGAACGAAATTTCGCCATGGTACAACGAGAGATATTAAATTAACAGCATGAAAAACCTTAGTTCGACCTTAGAGTATGCATCTGCAGCCTCGAATCACTACACATGCACGATATCCGAAGAAATAGAGAAAGTACAAAGATCTGCTGCCTTATAATCTTGTCTAAGTTTCGAAGGACTTCTTCGGTTACATGTCTGTTGCAAGAACTGAATTTAGGTTCACTTGCACATAGGCGAAAAGTAAATAAACTGAAACTGCTCTTTCTCCTATACAGTGGTCAGTTGATTACAAACAATAATCCACTGTTAAAATTTGTTCACATTCGACGGGAATAAACATCAAAAATTTCACTTACTTATTTTTTAATTCATTTGCCAAAATGTTTAATACTTGACATCTATTATTATTTCACAAAGGGTTGGGGGATTAACAAGTACAGCATGTTTAGTCACCATGTGTCAGAGCGGAAAAACCTATTCGGTTGTCCAACGAGTTAACGGTGAACAACACTGGCCCTTGTACTGCTTTTTGGACACTAAAAAGTGGGTTAGCATGAGGAATGTGTTTACGGGGAAGCAGATTACACAAAGTTAAATGTTCCTTAGGATAACTCCATTTAGAACTGCAGCTTTTTTTCCTTGTCTTTTTTTGTCATTTTCGACACTCCAAGTGAACCAATTAAAAAAATCGATCAAACGACCGCTGCCGTTTCGATCAATCGGCGTTCGATCAAATGGCTTTCGACCAAATGTCCTGCGTTCGATCAAACGGCTTTCGACCAAACGGCGTTCGATCAAATGTCCCGGAACCCTACCCTGTTCCTTTTTGTGTTCACCTCATAGGTGAACTCGTCAAGGAGGCCAACTCGTCACAGGCCATCTCGTCGGAATAATCGTCAAAGTGAACACTCGTGTCGCGGCGTAGATTTTGACTGTAGAACTACAAATTTACTTTTCTTTATTCCTATGAATGATTCAGTACACAGTGTTGTCAGCTATGATCAAAACATGACGCTATAACTGAAATAAATATAACTAGATGCCACGACACGGTTTAAAGAGAACAAACAACAAATGCGGTTTTATTGAGCTTGCGCGGGGCTATACAACATGGGACTCAAAACCGGATAGTTCTTGCAATATTCTGAAGAGTGCAAAGAGGAGATCCGCTGGAGTGCTCCTCTAGAACCCTGGAAATGCGCTCATTAACATTTTTATATTTCGCAGCTTTGGGAAAACGTATGGATTTTGGTGCGCTTGTCTGTGCTTTCGAATGGTACGTTTCAGTGTGCTTGGCGAAGGCATCCGGGAAGCCATATGCTCACTGACGGTTGCGGCGGCATCAAGTAGGATCCGATGAGGTGAGTCCGAAATGCCCGTGCACCGAAACGTCCGTGCACCGAAACGTCCGTGCACCGAAACGTCCGTGCACCAAAATGTCCGTGCACCGAAACGTCCGTGCACCGAAATGTCCGTGCACCGAAATGTCCGTGCACCGAAACGTCCGTGCACCGAAATGTCCGTGCACCGAAATGTCCGCACCGAAATGTCCTGCACCGAAATGTCCTAGACCCAAAATAAAGTGATCGACGTCCCCGCTGAAAAATAAACTACTGTAAATAAATGTTATCTGGCTATTTGTGCGCGGAAACTGCCAAAGCCCACTTAGACTAACCTGAACATGAAAATGCAAACACCGAACGTTTACTAACCTAATAATCAACTAACTAACGTGCTGTTCCCTCCCGTCCGCCTCGCTAAGCCTAAGCCTACAAAAATGTGGATTTCGTTCGCTAAAATGACTTGGACAGACATCGAAATTTGTTGAGTTTGTGTGGTAAATAGTGATGTCGGACTTTTAAGACGTCATATCATCGTACGAAGCAATCGAGCATTGTCGTTGGTTTTCCTTGTTTCGCGGACGTGAATTTGGGTTCCGGAAAAGACAGTTGCTCATTGCGTGGTGTGGAAATAATTGTGCAGCGGTCGCTTGATCGACTTTTCTTATTGGTTCTCGTGGAGCGTTGTTGAAAAAAAATAGAAAATAATAAAGTTAAGAATAAAAATGAATCGATCAATAAAAGAAAGAAAGAGAAGAACAAAGAAAGCTGCAGTTCTAAATGCCGTTATTCTAAGGAACATTTATCTGTGTGTAATCAGCTTGCTCACTGTTTCAACATTGCGTTGAAACAGCGTTGAAACAACAGCTACGTTGCTAGACCCTACACATCATAGTGAAGTGACAAAGGCACTTGTTCAGTTCCTGCGAGTCTGTGGCCTTCTGGGTGAACCGTGATCAATTTTGTGTTTATTTTCCTTTTGTGTTTGTTACGTTTTTGTTTTCTTATTTTGATTTGTTTCTTCCTTTCTTTTTTATCTTTTTTTTGCCGGGAATAGCAAGCCGCCGTAGCGCAGGCTAAGTGTGTCCAGAAGTCCAGAAGTGTGGATCGTAAAAGAACGTGGGACCGTCAGTGGAGGTGCGGACGGTTACTCATTGGACAATTCAACGCTAAGATGCAACAAACAGTAAAAGGATATACAGTAATAAAATAATAATGAACAGCAAGCTTAGGGGTATCAGGCACTGGAAAATGCTTATTATGATTTCTCACAAGTGATACATCACATTACTGCGCTTCATACAACGAAGATACTGAGGCTAGATTTAGAACATCTTGCATAATGCACGTGTTTGATATTTCTTATTATCTTCCGGTCCAACTCGATTTCCAGTTGTCCACTTCCGGTCTGTACTTGACTTCCGGTTCGACGCTTTCAATTACGATATGTAAGTCAATTTAATTATCCTTTAATTTGCCTCAATTACTCTTAAGTACCCTTTAATTACATAAGGTAACCACAGTTAAGTGAGGTAATCTTGAATTCCATTTGATTTTGATTCGCATTAATTACTTTTACTTGCTTTAATTACTCTCAATTTCCCTTTAATTGACCTTAATTATATTTAATTTCCTCTGGTAACCTGCGGTTATCTTCGGTAAACTGTAATTTCATGAAATATTTCTTAGTTACATATATCTTACATAACCTTTAAACTCAACTTTCTTGCTTTAATTACCTTTAATTTATGTTACCTCTTACTCTTAATTACCTTCAACTACTTTCATTTCACATCAATTACCTTCATTTACATTTACCCTCTTATCTCCCCTTTACATCTCCACTTATACCTCTGCATCGGTGAAGCTTCCCCCCCCCCCCATCTCATACACACACACATCCAGCTTTTTCCACTTTGACACTCCTAATGCTAACGCATTAAAAATAGCAGGGCATCATGCTTTACGGAGCACCCAAAACATAGTCGAATTTGTTTCAGTGAAATCGTTGTCAGGCCGATGAAAGGAAGTAGGAAACCCAGCCCACACCGGGAGAGTAGAAAGAGATAACACAGGCCTAGCTAATCGCATCCGGTTTCCGCTGGGACTATGTCTTCCCTCTCCCAATCTGAAGAACTGAGACTGACACCTAAACCTACTGAAGTTAGCTCGGAAAAAGCATTCTACTGGAAGCTGCGTTTCAAACCCTGGTTGAGTTACTCGATGACGTTAGTACCTGCGTTTCAAAGCTAGGTCCAGTCAACCAGCCCTGTCAACTCACCTTCCCAAGGTCGGCAGAGATGGGTGAGACTAGTAAAACCGAGTAGTGAGGTCACTCCACACGCGCCTCCTCTTTTTAGGGGAACTTGGAAACGAGACTGAGCCAGCGTACCACGGGAATAACTTTCCAATAGCTAATCCCTTCATGACAGTACAGTATGGGATGGCCCATAAATAACATCATTCAAAAGCAAGCAAGCTGGCGCAGTTGTTTCAATGCGCGTTCTGTGACTTGGTTTTCGAAAGTGAAACAAAGCAAGATTCACTTCCGCAGTAACTTCCGCGGAAGTAACTTTTACTTTTTTTTTCCTGGCTCAGGCGTGCATTTTGTGCTTTGCAGTATATGTTTTATATTCCATGCGCATCAGTTATGTAGTTATCCAAGCATCGTTCCCGTCATGTTGTATTGTTGTTGTTTTTTTCGTTTCAATTTCCCTAAGCTGCTGGAAAAGAATCGTGATTGCGTACTTTTACTAAATCTTGCTATGATATTTTCAATTCGGAATTGATAGTTGTTGGCTTTATCGCGTTATATGATTAGAAACAATTTAGCCATCCTCCTGGAGGTCCATGACGTCTTCCCATCCATCATCTCCGAAAAAAAATCCGCTCGCCTCCATGCTTACTCGATGAGAGCGTAACATATGCGTTCCCAAACCTATACTCAATCGGCTAGCTACTCTAGGGTCACGTGGTACAACCGTGTCACGTGATCTACCCAGCTCGGGACTAGGCAGAGGGACTAGGTGTAGGAACGCACCCTCTTTGGGTCGGGTTTGCAACCTCATTTCCTCGGACTGGCAACGATTGCGCTCAAAGATCGTCGTGCGCTATGCTCAGGGTGCTCCGAAAAACATTATGTTCGGCTATTTTTTCCCGATGGGATAGCTCCTCAATATCCCTGTCAAGTATCATGAATTAGAATAAATTCGGTAGGCTCTTCACATTGGTGGTGTAAAAAAAGTGGCATTTACTTGGCAAATTTCCAAGCTCAGTTCGCAAAAATTTACGTAATAAAACTTAGGTTATATGACATTCACATCAGGAGGTGGCAAAAACCAAGTAAGAACACATGCCTTTGACCGAATGATTAGGTGGTGTAGTTTTTATTTTTATTATTATTATTATTATTCAATGACACGTTTTTCTGGGAAACCCTGTATGTACAGCACAAAGTGCATTGCCGAGACGAAAGAGAACCTCCAGCTTGACCTCCGTGTCAAGCACAGAGAGAATCTTGAAAATAATTTCCAAAGTGAGAAAGTGAGTATAGGTTACTGAAAAGAGTCTGATTGAAATTAGCAACAGTAAGTTAGTTAGATAAGGATATGCAAGTGGCATAAAGCGACGACGTGTCGTCATATCTCTTCCTGTCGTCTTTGTGTCGTCTCTTCCTGCCTGGAGAGTAAAGACCCATCAAAAAGGCGCGAAATTCTGTAGTTATTTTTCTTTTCATGCGTGTTGCAGCGCTTTAGAAGTCTATTATCTGGGCTTGCTGGTTTTGAGCAGAAAAAATTATTTAGGTAAAGGTGTGCACGTGGCATAAAGCGACGCTATGTCATTAAGACAGGCGTAAGCCAGTAGTAATGTATCAGCTCAACTGGCCCACAACTCTCACAGTGGTCTGGACGCCATTAATTAGCAATTAGAGCAATTTGGGACCCCCCACAGTAATTAGGACCCACCAGGGAGTCATTACACTAATTGGGGATCATCTAAGACACGTCCAGACCACTGTGTGAGTTGTGGGCTAGTTGAGCTGATAAAAAATAAAAAATAGGTAGAAAATAAAATGAAAAGATAGAGATAGAGTGGAGAGGAGTTTAGTTGAAGATCAACGACGTCATCTTGAAGAAAGCAGCCCGGAACGGCCGCTGACCGTCGCTGGGCGACGGAGCACAGAGGCAGGTTGCAAAGCATCGCAGCACCAGTTCCGCACATCCTGTGACGTCATCATGGCATGTCTGGGCAAGTTAGGACAGCTCTGGACATGCAAGGAGAAAAACACTCGTAATACAGAGGCTGGGAAAGCAAGAGTATGCAAACCATCAATAGCTAACAAGAAAAAACAATTAGTTACACAACAAATGAGCCCACCAGAACAGGAGCACAGAACCATGCGACTGCTCCATCCGAGAGGCAGGCAGAAACTGACTCGTAATGGTTTTTGTCCCGTATAAACCCTGCAGCTGCACCCCCTAGCGGTTACTTTCTCAACTAATCTCACAACAAAAGTATTAAGAATCACGCCAGCGCTACTCCCGGTCCCAAGGCAGAAGATGATAGAAAATGGCGGGAATGCCCGGACAACAGCAACCAGCACTGGCACGAAAATCGCAAACAAAGCGGGAACAAAGTTGGCGAAAGCATTAGTTACACAACAAATCACCTCACCACAGTAGGAGCGCAGACCGATGCGACTGCTCTCGTCGACAGCCAGGGATCAAGTGACGACGGAGCGAACGACCACACGTCTTCTCCCAATGAGAGCCAGAGGTGGACTGACGTAAGCGCCACTCTACGGGTGCTACGCATGCGCGCGCTCGTAGCGCCCTCTGCGCACTCCTACCGCCACCTGCGAGAGGCTAAGAGAGAAGAGCATTCCTGCGCCCCCTGCTGGCAGTTCTCATTGGTCGTGAGGCTAAGTGAGAAGAGCATTCCTGCGCCCCCTGCTGGCAGTTCTCATTGGTCCAGACATCATCCTATTGTCTCAGGGCTACACTGTTTTTTTCCACTAATGCTCCTTTGGTCAATCTGCAGTGAAGCCACGGTATGACGTCATCATGCACCTGCGTGGCTCAAGGACGCGTGCGCTCTAGACAGGGGACCTATTATTTATTGAATCACTATCCCAAGATTATTTCCTTTATTCTTCTATAACGATTGCATAGGAAACTATTGCAGAAGAGCACCATGCATGAAAGCTGATCGAAGGAATTCCAAAGTCTTACTAAATGAGACTTGCAAAAGAACAAAATATCCTAACATGTAACTCCATCAACGGCTAATAAGAGGACTAGGCACTCAACAAATCAACGCGCGCAGAACTCAGGGCAGCACTATCGTCAAGACAACAATGTTCCTTGTCAAAAGAGAAAAAAATACTAAGCGTCAACAAAGGAAAGTATGCATATCGGGGCACGTCAGGACAAATCGTACGACTGCTGGGCAACAGAGGAAAACAAACACTTGAACAGAGTGAAAAAGGCACTCACCATCATTTTTCCCATTCACAGCATTCCCTCATTGTAAATCCGCTCGTCACAAAATCCACCTGCATCGTCGAACACCATTCACCAGTGACGAACCACACATCCGCACCCCATCAGAGGCAGACAGAACCCCACCGAAGCTACGCTCTTCCACTGACGGCCAACGCCAGGAGCAGAATTTGCGTGTCGAGACCCGTCAGTGTCCAAGAGAGAAGTGAATCCTTGCGCCCCCTGCTGGCCGTTCTCATTGGTCGTGACGTCATCCTATTGTCTCAGGGCTACCCTGTTTTTTTTGTTTTTTTTCCACTAATGCTCCTTTGGTCAATCTACAATGAAGCCACAGTATGACGTCATCATGCACCTGTGTGGCTCAAGGACGCGTACGCTCTAGACAGGGCACCTGTTATTTATTGAATCACTATCCCTAGATTATTTCCTTTATTCTACTATAATGATTGCATAGGGAACTATTGCAGAAGAGCACCATAGAAAAGAGGAGATTGTAGCATTTCATTCCCAAAGTCTTACTGTACAGGAAAAAAAAAAAAGGTTCAGCAAGACATAAAGTCACACACCTGTCCGCCTCGCGGTTACTCTCTGAACTAAATGAATCGCAAAATTATTAAGAATAGCTCTACTCCCATTCAAGGCAGCACTATCGTCAAGAATATGCCTTGTACAAAAAGAAAAAAAACTACATGCAGAAGGAAAGCATGTCAGAACAAGCCCAGGCATGTCAGCACATGTTTGTCAGACAAGGGGGAAAAAAGCGAAAAGAAACAAAGAAGGAAACCAGCATCAAACTATTTCTAAGCACACGCACTCCTCTTATTCAAAAACAGTGCTCATCATAAATCTGCCCAGGACAATACACACTATTTTTCTATTGCCACACTTTTTTCCAGTAACGGTCAATGCATTGCTACAGACCACGTGACGTCATCACACCCTGTCTGAAGAGGAAGACACCGACAAAGACTCCTATTATTTATTGAATCGCAAGATTATTTCCTTTGTCCTACTCTTAATGACATTGATTCTCTCATTAAAATTCAACAAAAAAGCACCCCGCATATTAACGATTTTCACCCCAAAGGCTCATCATGGTCATTAGAATTACAGTAAACTGCCACTGCTCTTTTAAAATAATAAGTGAGACCACTCAACATCACCTCCAGGCTTATGTAATACATGACCCTTTCTATGCTCATACATTCGTTGTCTGAGGCTACACCTGCGAGCAAAAAAAGGCGCGGAAGCCGGGTGGGCAAAGTTCCATTCGCGCATTGCGAGCATAAAGGCGGGGAAGCCTGGGAGCAAAGTTCTATTCGCGCATTCCAAAGCACAAGACAGAACGCCTTTACGGGAACACGATAGCATTCCTATACTATATTAATGATTATTGCATTGCAGTTTAGAAAAACTACAACTAAACTATAATTTTAGGAGCCCATTAAAATTCTACTTTCTATGGAAACTATAATTGCCCTATTACTTGGATCGCTACTAATGAAGCGCTCCAATTTTTTCTCTCTTCCCATTTCAGCCTTGTCATGCAGGGAAGCAGACTCATATCCAAAATAATTAATTTACACTGAGGGTGCCGTGCTTCAGGAATTCCTATCCTGCGCTCAGATGCAAGCATTTCTTCACGGATACCTTTAACAGCTGACTTCCTCAACATATCGAACACCCAACAAAATCAAACAAACAACCCCACTTCCACTGGTAGAACACTATTTAGCTTTTACGCAGGAGGCTTTCTTCTACATAAAAAGTAGAGAAAATAAGAAAAGAGCAGCAAAAAATTGCGTGCACTTTTGCTTGACTTGAAAAACCTGAAGCATATGCCAATAAACCAAGAAAAAGACACTCATGTCTGGTATCTGATAGTGCCACATACACAGACGCATTGTCGCAAGAAAGCACAGGACAGGGATACACAAATTTCCTTAGGTGAGCAGGGAAAAGGCCTAAGACATCAGGAATAATAGCAGAGTCACTGGACATCGCTACGCGGCTAACACAAGATAACAACAACAAGATAATAGCGGCGGGTAAAATTGCAGCACTGCTAAACAAGCCCCAACATGCCATCATGACGTCGCAAACCAGGAAAAAGAAGCACGCGCGCGTACACAGCAGCTCAGGAATGCACAAGGAGAGGTGCTTTATAGGAATTTCTACTCCACACACTCAGATACCAGCATTTCTGCACAAATACCTATAACGGCTGACTTCCTCAACATATCGAGGAAAGCGAATACTGACACTCAACATATAACAAAAAACAAACAAATTCCATTCTCATGAACTCTCTCCTCTGCCGAGCGGCTTTCTCCTGCTCTACCTGGATGCTGACTGTTTCCCCTCATCTACATTCTGAGTAAAAGCCGTGAAAGGAGAAAAGAACCGCGAAAAATTACACGCATGTGTGCTCCAATAGCTGTAACTGCAAGAAACCGTAGCGCACGCCAATACACTGAGAAAAAGACACCCATTTCTGCCACCAGATAATTCTTGCATAATGCCACATACACAGTCGCATTACCCTTGCGTAAAGAAAGCACAGGACAGGGATACACAAATATCCTTAGGTGAGCAGGGAAAAGGCTTAAGACCTCAGGTCACCACACATCGCCACGCGGCTAGCACAACATGACACCAACAACATACTAGCGGCGGGAAGAACTGCAACACTGCTAAACAAGTCCAGACATGCCACGATGACGTCACAAATCAGGGGAAAAAGCACACGCATGCACGCACAGAGGACAACGCATTAAACACACGGAGCGCTCAGGAATAATCGTAGCGTTACCGCACATCGCTACGAAGCTCAACGTCTAACCCAAGACGACAGCAACAAGATATTAGCGAAGAGTAAAAATTGCAACACTACTGAACAAGTCTAGACATGCGACATCGCATACAAAACACTGGTGATCGGGGAAAAGGCCTAAGCCTGCGGCGGATCATCATAGAGCATACACAACTTCATTTTTCTACTTCGCGTAAACTAAACGCGGTCTGCTTGGAAAACGACGTACAAATTTTCTTAAGGAGCAGAGAAATATATAAATTTCTACTCCGTGCTCAGATACCAGCATTTCTGCTCAAAAACCTGCAAAATTAAGCACTGCTTACTTCGTCAAGATATCGAACACCCAACAAAATCAAACAAACAACCCCACTTCCACTGATAGAACACTATTCAGCTTTTACGCAGGAGGCTTTCTTCTACATAAAAGTAGAGAAAATAAGAAAAAGAGCAGAAAAAAATTACACGCACTTTTGCTCGCATAGCTATAAGAGAGAAAAATAAAATAAAATATCGACACACACGCTAATAAACTGTGACAAAGACACCCATTTCTGCTATCAGATAATTATTGCATAATGCTAAATACTCATTTGCATTGTCCCTTCGTGAAGAAAGCACAGGACAGGGATACACAATTTATCTTAAGCGAGCAGGGAAAGTCACTTCTACTCGAACAGCTTAATACCATAAAGTCTGAATTTTTGCAAAACAAATAAAGCTTGAACAGCGCTACGAACGTGACAGGCACATACTAACAAACAAACAAACAAACACTTCTTCGAGTCTGTATTATCTTTAAAAAATAACGAAAGCACACAAAAAAAAATCAAATCGGCTAGGTAGCCTACCAGACGTGTGAAGCCAACTTGCGGTTTTGCTGGATGCACATGAAGTCAGATTCCAATTGGAAATCGCGCTAAGGACGTGCCAAACGTGGAATTTTCGCAAGATTAATCACAATACCTGGAATTCTGTTCATTTTAGCGGGAATGCTGGCGCTTGTGCTCCATTATTCGAAATTTTCGAATATTCGAATTTCTCGATTATCAAATTTTCGAATACGAATAGGGTTCGAATATCAACAATATTCCAACGATATCCGAAATTTCGAATATTCGTACACCTCTAGTGAATACTGACACTCATCAACATATAACAAAAAACAAACAAACAAATCCCTTTCTGATGAACTCTCCTCTGCCGAGCGGCTTTCTCCTGCTCTACCTGGATGCTGACTTTTCCCCCCCTCACCAACATTATGAGTAAAAGCAGTGAAAGAAGAAAAGAACCGCGAAAAATTACACGCATTTGTGTCACAGGACAGGGATACACAAATTTCCTTAAGTGAGCAGGGAAAAGGCTTAAGTCGTACCGCTCAGGAATAATCGGAGAATCGCCGCTTATCGCTAGGCGGATAGCGCTTGAACAGCGCTACGAACGTGACAGATACATACTAACAAACAAACAAACAAACAACAGCAGGACCGGCGTCGGGCACTCATAAAATACCCTGCCCAAAACAAAGACTTCACCAGGTTCGCGAGGCAATTCCATTAAAAACGCTCGTCCTATCCTAGAGATAGCAATGCAAACGCGACTGCCCTTATTTTTTAAAACCACTATTTCACGCAATAGTACATAAATGTATCACTCGTGTCACACGAAAAGGCAAACACTTACCTGTCAAGTGGGGTCCCAGCGCGTGCGCGCGCGCACACACACACACACACACACACACACACACACACACACACACTAACATTTTCACACTCACAAACACAGTCTATTTTCACAACCACATAAATCCATATTATTCCTCAGGTCAATAATTATCCTGCCATCGCCAAAAGACGGCACAGACATGTATGCTTACGCAAGACAATCGGTCCTCGTTCCGGATGTAATAGGATATCGCCACTCGGCCGGCGCGAACCAATAAAGAAAGAAAGGAATGCATGTTCGCTACGAAGAAAACGGTGCCGTGCTTCTACGCAGCGATCATTATAGAGACGCGTAAATGTGAACATCATTCGCTACACACTGTAGCTCTAATCATTTTAAACCAAACCAAACCGTGTTCATAGGTCTTCACTAAATAGGTGAGCCGATAATGACTCAAAATAAAATAAAATAAAATAATCATTCCATCATCGCTGGCTGCAATCTTGGGTACCCAACAGAGCAGCGCGCTCCTATCAACACGCCTTGGGCTGACCTTACACACCCGAAGCCTTTTCTGAGTACAATCTGCCGGCGCTGGAATAAAAGATTTATCGCGAGGGTACTGCGATGTCAGCTCTGTTGCTGTTTAAGTGATAAAACAGTGCGCCCGAACCGCGAAGCGCACGCGCGGGCCCGGTCTCGCGGTTTGGACTCGCGACGCGCGCGATTCCCCGCGGCGCGAGCGCAACGCGGACCCGTTCTCGCGGTTTGGACGCGCGCGATTGCCCGAGTAAGCGCACTGTTTTATCACTTAAACAGCAACAGAGGCTGACATCGTAGTACCCTCGCGATAAATCTTTTATTCCAGCGCCGGCAGATTGTACTCAGAAAAGGCTTCGGGTGTGTAAGGTCAGCCCAAGGCGTGTTGATAGGAGCGCGCTGCTCTGTTGGGTACCCAAGATTGCAGCCAGCGATGATGGAATGATTATTTTATTTTATTTTATTTTGAGTCATTATCGGCTCACCTATTTAGTGAAGACCTATGAACACGGTTTGGTTTGGTTTAAAAATGATTAGAGCTACAGTGTGTAGCGAATGATGTTCACATTTACGCGTCTCTATAATGATCGCTGCGTAGAAGCACGGCACCGTTTTCTTCGTAGCGAACATGCATTCCTTTCTTTCTTTATCGGTTCGCGCCGGCCGAGTGGCGATATCCTATTACAATCCGGAACGAGGACCGATTGTCTTGCGTAAGCATACATGTCTGTGCCGTCTTTTGGCGATGGCAGGATAATTATTGACCTGAGGAATAATATGGATTTATGTGGTTGTGAAAATAGACTGTGTTTGTGAGTGTGAAAATGTTAGTGTGTGTGTGTGTGTGTGTGTGCGCGCGCGCACGCGCTGGGACCCCACTTGACAGGTAAGTGTTTGCCTTTTCGTGTGACACGAGTGATACATTTATGTACTATTGCGTGAAATAGTGGTTTTAAAAAATAAGGGCAGTCGCGTTTGCATTGCTATCTCTAGGATAGGACGAGCGTTTTTAATGGAATTGCCTCGCGAACCTGGTGAAGTCTTTGTTTTGGGCAGGGTATTTTATGAGTGCCCGACGCCGGTCCTGCTGTTGTTTGTTTGTTTGTTTGTTAGTATGTATCTGTCACGTTCGTAGCGCTGTTCAAGCGCTATCCGCCTAGCGATAAGCGGCGATTCTCCGATTATTCCTGAGCGGTACGACTTAAGCCTTTTCCCTGCTCACTTAAGGAAATTTGTGTATCCCTGTCCTGTGACACAAATGCGTGTAATTTTCGCGGTTCTTTTCTTCTTTCACTGCTTTTACTCATAATGTTGGTGAGGGGGGGAAAAGTCAGCATCCAGGTAGAGCAGGAGAAAGCCGCTCGGCAGAGGAGAGTTCATCAGAAAGGGATTTGTTTGTTTGTTTTTTGTTATATGTTGATGAGTGTCAGTATTCACTAGAGGTGTACGAATATTCGAAATTTCGGATATCGTTGGAATATTGTTGATATTCGAACCCTATTCGTATTCGAAAATTTGATAATCGAGAAATTCGAATATTCGAAAATTTCGAATAATGGAGCACAAGCGCCAGCATTCCCGCTAAAATGAACAGAATTCCAGGTATTGTGATTAATCTTGCGAAAATTCCACGTTTGGCACGTCCTTAGCGCGATTTCCAATTGGAATCTGACTTCATGTGCATCCAGCAAAACCGCAAGTTGGCTTCACACGTCTGGTAGGCTACCTAGCCGATTTGATTTTTTTTTGTGTGCTTTCGTTATTTTTTAAAGATAATACAGACTCGAAGAAGTGTTTGTTTGTTTGTTTGTTTGTTTGTTAGTATGTGCCTGTCACGTTCGTAGCGCTGTTCAAGCTTTATTTGTTTTGCAAAAATTCAGACTTATGGTATTAAGCTGTTCGAGTAGAAGTGACTTTCCCTGCTCGCTTAAGATAAATTGTGTATCCCTGTCCTGTGCTTTCTTCACGAAGGGACAATGCAAATGAGTATTTAGCATTATGCAATAATTATCTGATAGCAGAAATGGGTGTCTTTGTCACAGTTTATTAGCGTGTGTGTCGATATTTTATTTTATTTTTCTCTCTTATAGCTATGCGAGCAAAAGTGCGTGTAATTTTTTTCTGCTCTTTTTCTTATTTTCTCTACTTTTATGTAGAAGAAAGCCTCCTGCGTAAAAGCTGAATAGTGTTCTATCAGTGGAAGTGGGGTTGTTTGTTTGATTTTGTTGGGTGTTCGATATCTTGACGAAGTAAGCAGTGCTTAATTTTGCAGGTTTTTGAGCAGAAATGCTGGTATCTGAGCACGGAGTAGAAATTTATATATTTCTCTGCTCCTTAAGAAAATTTGTACGTCGTTTTCCAAGCAGACCGCGTTTAGTTTACGCGAAGTAGAAAAATGAAGTTGTGTATGCTCTATGATGATCCGCCGCAGGCTTAGGCCTTTTCCCCGATCACCAGTGTTTTGTATGCGATGTCGCATGTCTAGACTTGTTCAGTAGTGTTGCAATTTTTACTCTTCGCTAATATCTTGTTGCTGTCGTCTTGGGTTAGACGTTGAGCTTCGTAGCGATGTGCGGTAACGCTACGATTATTCCTGAGCGCTCCGTGTGTTTAATGCGTTGTCCTCTGTGCGTGCATGCGTGTGCTTTTTCCCCTGATTTGTGACGTCATCGTGGCATGTCTGGACTTGTTTAGCAGTGTTGCAGTTCTTCCCGCCGCTAGTATGTTGTTGGTGTCATGTTGTGCTAGCCGCGTGGCGATGTGTGGTGACCTGAGGTCTTAAGCCTTTTCCCTGCTCACCTAAGGATATTTGTGTATCCCTGTCCTGTGCTTTCTTTACGCAAGGGTAATGCGACTGTGCATGTGGCATTATGCAAGAATTATCTGGTGGCAGAAATGGGTGTCTTTTTCTCAGTGTATTGGCGTGCGCTACGGTTTCTTGCAGTTACAGCTATTGGAGCACACATGCGTGTAATTTTTCGCGGTTCTTTTCTCCTTTCACGGCTTTTACTCAGAATGTAGATGAGGGGAAACAGTCAGCATCCAGGTAGAGCAGGAGAAAGCCGCTCGGCAGAGGAGAGAGTTCATGAGAATGGAATTTGTTTGTTTTTTGTTATATGTTGAGTGTCAGTATTCGCTTTCCTCGATATGTTGAGGAAGTCAGCCGTTATAGGTATTTTGTGCAGAAATGCTGGTATCTGAGTGTGTGGAGTAGAAATTCCTATAAAGCACCTCTCCTTGTGCATTCCTGAGCTGCTGTGTGCGCGAGCGTGCTTCTTTTTCCTGGTTTGCGACGTCATGATGGCATGTTGGGGCTTGTTTAGCAGTGCTGCAATTTTACCCGCCGCTATTATCTTGTTGTTGTTATCTTGTGTTAGCCGCGTAGCGATGTCCAGTGACTCTGCTATTATTCCTGATGTCTTAGGCCTTTTCCCTGCTCACCTAAGGAAATTTGTGTATCCCTGTCCTGTGCTTTCTTGCGACAATGCGTCTGTGTATGTGGCACTATCAGATACCAGACATGAGTGTCTTTTTCTTGGTTTATTGGCATATGCTTCAGGTTTTTCAAGTCAAGCAAAAGTGCACGCAATTTTTTGCTGCTCTTTTCTTATTTTCTCTACTTTTTATGTAGAAGAAAGCCTCCTGCGTAAAAGCTAAATAGTGTTCTACCAGTGGAAGTGGGGTTGTTTGTTTGATTTTGTTGGGTGTTCGATATGTTGAGGAAGTCAGCTGTTAAAGGTATCCGTGAAGAAATGCTTGCATCTGAGCGCAGGATAGGAATTCCTGAAGCACGGCACCCTCAGTGTAAATTAATTATTTTGGATATGAGTCTGCTTCCCTGCATGACAAGGCTGAAATGGGAAGAGAGAAAAAATTGGAGCGCTTCATTAGTAGCGATCCAAGTAATAGGGCAATTATAGTTTCCATAAGAAAGTAGAATTTTAATGGGCTCCTAAAATTATAGTTTAGTTGTAGTTTTTCTAAACTGCAATGCAATAATCATTAATATAGTATAGGAATGCTATCGTGTTCCCGTAAAGGCGTTCTGTCTTGTGCTTTGGAATGCGCGAATAGAACTTTGCTCCCAGGCTTCCCCGCCTTTATGCTCGCAATGCGCGAATGGAACTTTGCCCACCCGGCTTCCGCGCCTTTTTTTGCTCGCAGGTGTAGCCTCAGACAACGAATGTATGAGCATAGAAAGGGTCATGTATTACATAAGCCTGGAGGTGATGTTGAGTGGTCTCACTTATTATTTTAAAAGAGCAGTGGCAGTTTACTGTAATTCTAATGACCATGATGAGCCTTTGGGGTGAAATCGTTAATATGCGGGGTGCTTTTTTGTTGAATTTTAATGAGAGAATCAATGTCATTAAGAGTAGGACAAAGGAAATAATCTTGCGATTCAATAAATAATAGGAGTCTTTGTCGGTGTCTTCCTCTTCAGACAGGGTGTGATGACGTCACGTGGTCTGTAGCAATGCATTGACCGTTACTGGAAAAAAGTGTGGCAATAGAAAAATAGTGTGTATTGTCCTGGGCAGATTTATGATGAGCACTGTTTTTGAATAAGAGGAGTGCGTGTGCTTAGAAATAGTTTGATGCTGGTTTCCTTCTTTGTTTCTTTTCGCTTTTTTCCCCCTTGTCTGACAAACATGTGCTGACATGCCTGGGCTTGTTCTGACATGCTTTCCTTCTGCATGTAGTTTTTTTTCTTTTTGTACAAGGCATATTCTTGACGATAGTGCTGCCTTGAATGGGAGTAGAGCTATTCTTAATAATTTTGCGATTCATTTAGTTCAGAGAGTAACCGCGAGGCGGACAGGTGTGTGACTTTATGTCTTGCTGAACCTTTTTTTTTTTCCTGTACAGTAAGACTTTGGGAATGAAATGCTACAATCTCCTCTTTTCTATGGTGCTCTTCTGCAATAGTTCCCTATGCAATCATTATAGTAGAATAAAGGAAATAATCTAGGATAGTGATTCAATAAATAACAGGTGCCCTGTCTAGAGCGTACGCGTCCTTGAGCCACACAGGTGCATGATGACGTCATACTGTGGCTTCATTGTAGATTGACCAAAGGAGCATTAGTGGAAAAAAAACAAAAAAAACAGGGTAGCCCTGAGACAATAGGATGACGTCACGACCAATGAGAACGGCCAGCAGGGGGCGCAAGGATTCACTTCTCTCTTGGACACTGACGGGTCTCGACACGCAAATTCTGCTCCTGGCGTTGGCCGTCAGTGGAAGAGCGTAGCTTCGGTGGGGTTCTGTCTGCCTCTGATGGGGTGCGGATGTGTGGTTCGTCACTGGTGAATGGTGTTCGACGATGCAGGTGGATTTTGTGACGAGCGGATTTACAATGAGGGAATGCTGTGAATGGGAAAAATGATGGTGAGTGCCTTTTTCACTCTGTTCAAGTGTTTGTTTTTCCTCTGTTGCCCAGCAGTCGTACGATTTGTCCTGACGTGCCCCGATATGCATACTTTCCTTTGTTGACGCTTAGTATTTTTTTCTCTTTTGACAAGGAACATTGTTGTCTTGACGATAGTGCTGCCCTGAGTTCTGCGCGCGTTGATTTGTTGAGTGCCTAGTCCTCTTATTAGCCGTTGATGGAGTTACATGTTAGGATATTTTGTTCTTTTGCAAGTCTCATTTAGTAAGACTTTGGAATTCCTTCGATCAGCTTTCATGCATGGTGCTCTTCTGCAATAGTTTCCTATGCAATCGTTATAGAAGAATAAAGGAAATAATCTTGGGATAGTGATTCAATAAATAATAGGTCCCCTGTCTAGAGCGCACGCGTCCTTGAGCCACGCAGGTGCATGATGACGTCATACCGTGGCTTCACTGCAGATTGACCAAAGGAGCATTAGTGGAAAAAACAGTGTAGCCCTGAGACAATAGGATGATGTCTGGACCAATGAGAACTGCCAGCAGGGGGCGCAGAATGCTCTTCTCACTTAGCCTCACGACCAATGAGAACTGCCAGCAGGGGGCGCAGGAATGCTCTTCTCTCTTAGCCTCTCGCAGGTGGCGGTAGGAGTGCGCAGAGGGCGCTACGAGCGCGCGCATGCGTAGCACCCGTAGAGTGGCGCTTACGTCAGTCCACCTCTGGCTCTCATTGGGAGAAGACGTGTGGTCGTTCGCTCCGTCGTCACTTGATCCCTGGCTGTCGACGAGAGCAGTCGCATCGGTCTGCGCTCCTACTGTGGTGAGGTGATTTGTTGTGTAACTAATGCTTTCGCCAACTTTGTTCCCGCTTTGTTTGCGATTTTCGTGCCAGTGCTGGTTGCTGTTGTCCGGGCATTCCCGCCATTTTCTATCATCTTCTGCCTTGGGACCGGGAGTAGCGCTGGCGTGATTCTTAATACTTTTGTTGTGAGATTAGTTGAGAAAGTAACCGCTAGGGGGTGCAGCTGCAGGGTTTATACGGGACAAAAACCATTACGAGTCAGTTTCTGCCTGCCTCTCGGATGGAGCAGTCGCATGGTTCTGTGCTCCTGTTCTGGTGGGCTCATTTGTTGTGTAACTAATTGTTTTTTCTTGTTAGCTATTGATGGTTTGCATACTCTTGCTTTCCCAGCCTCTGTATTACGAGTGTTTTTCTCCTTGCATGTCCAGAGCTGTCCTAACTTGCCCAGACATGCCATGATGACGTCACAGGATGTGCGGAACTGGTGCTGCGATGCTTTGCAACCTGCCTCTGTGCTCCGTCGCCCAGCGACGGTCAGCGGCCGTTCCGGGCTGCTTTCTTCAAGATGACGTCGTTGATCTTCAACTAAACTCCTCTCCACTCTATCTCTATCTTTTCATTTTATTTTCTACCTATTTTTTTATTTTTTATCAGCTCAACTAGCCCACAACTCACACAGTGGTCTGGACGTGTCTTAGATGATCCCCAATTAGTGTAATGACTCCCTGGTGGGTCCTAATTACTGTGGGGGGTCCCAAATTGCTCTAATTGCTAATTAATGGCGTCCAGACGAAGATGTGAGTTGTGGGCCAGTTGAGCTGATACATTACTACTTAAGCCAACGATTAAGTAGCTTATGCTTATTCCTGGGGTCTTCTTTTCTCACTCATCGTCTGGGATGTTTCGAATATGCGAGAAAGAAAACGGGTATTGCGACTATTTACATGCACTCACTCAAATTTCGCGACGCGAAAGACGACGTTGAAGCAAAACAAAGGCGGCCAGGAAATTGGGTCCCGACTACACAGCATACTGAGAGTGGGGCTCATCAAATTTGAGTATGGGATCACGAAGCTTTGGTGCTTCCATTGCAAGAACTAACTGGTACGGTTCAGGGGGTAACATCTCATTACGGCCGAAGTCTCATTACGGCCGAAAGTCTCATTACGACTGAAAATCCTTCCCCAAGTGTCTCATTACGGCCAAATCTCATTACGGCCGAAGGTAGTCTCATTTCGGCCGAAGATGTTTCATCACGGCCAAGAAGTAAAATGAAGCATCCACCATATTAGCAATCGCTGTCTTTTATGCTTCCCAAAGTGTGTCCGAGGCGGTGTGCCCCCACGGCTTGTGTCGCACACAATGGTTCATGCACACAATATTGCGGCAGTGTTTCATGCATCCCTCGTGCAAAATGTTTTTATTTTCATACTGTGTCACACGATATTTGTATGTGTTACTCCATTTTCTCTCAGTATTCGAGCAACATCCTACTCGTTGGTTCTGTGAGCAAACTGTGTGTGTATGTTCTGAAAAGTTACTCCATAAGGGAGCCCACTGGGAGCTCCAGGAGCCACATGACCTATGACCATGATCTTTTCCTCCACTAGCTGCCTTCTACAATTTACGTCCACCTGAAATTTAAAAAAAAAGTACATAAGACACTGAACAAAATGACATATGCTCTTGTTCGATGATGACCATAAGACATATGCTGTCAAGCAGACTTTTTTTTCGTATATTCAAAACATACTCAAGAGTTATGGACAACAATGACAATTACATAATAATGATGCAGCTGCATAGCCAGGAAAATATTTCAGGATGTGTTTTATGAGGCTTTACATGGGGGGGGAGGAGTCCCCCTCGTCAGTGCTTTATCCAAACCCTCCTACACCCCCCCTCCCCAAATGTTGAGTGACACCCCCCTAACTTTTTTGCCTGTGCATGCACCCCCTACAGGGGGTGCCCTTGCGATTTCAGCCTCAGACACGTCTGTAAAGATAAGCTGTAATGACGTAGCTATAATGATGACCCCCTCCCCCAATTTTTTCCTACACCCCTCTCGTGCTTGGGATTCTGGATAAACCACTGCCCCTCGTTCATTTTCGTGGGGCACTACATTAGTGCTTATGCCACTGCACTGATGTCACAATGTTATAAGCGTGTGTCACTCTGGGCATTCGGAATTCCTCTAAGCCACAATATGTAAATTCAGAATCAGTATATTCGAAGGGTAAGCATGAGATGTTGCCTGCAGGCTTCATGCTGAAACGCGTGTGCGCAAAACACTTCCGCCGTGGTGGGCAACGTCGTCAGCGTAATCATACACGCAGGACAATTGCGGGCACATGGGGTAGTGGCGGCAACCTGAAAACGATACATTTTCTCGTTAGATATGGGTAATCAAAATACCCACATGTTTCGTTTTGTCGTTTGTAAGAAGCGCTAGTAAGGGAACAGCACTTGGTTGGTCACATGCAAGCCACAACGCGAGAGGTGCCGATATTCCGATTACACGGTCAAAAATTAAAAGTCTAGAACCATGCACACTTCCCCATGCAACTACTTCCCCAGCATCGTGAGACAGACACCCATGTATTCACATACAGTGTAATGTGAAATGGTATGCAGAAATGAAAAAGATGGCAACATACCTGAAATCCAGTGCCTCATAAGTTTGTTTCGTTTCTAGCAGCTACCATGAAGTGCAATGCACGATTTACAAGTTTCGTTTCGCCATGATGCTCACTGCACATTGCTGCACATTTCGCAAGCGTCACGCAATCCCACGTGACCTCTTTGTGATCAGTGAAAATAACTCGCATCATGGACATGCATGTTCACCTCAGCGCTAATCACGTTTTGCATGCTATAGAAGGAGGTGGGATCAATACTCTTCCTTTCGTGTTTTGATATCTTATTATATTGCTACTCTCACGCTCTCACTTCGGATGGTGTCTAGCAACGTTGGGTATCTCGTTTCTTGTGTTAGCGGCTCTTTATTTTCTGTCGTTATCTTTCGAGCAGCTCGTGTTGTTCCGGTGAAAATTGAGTTGAATGAATCGTCACAGTCCCAAGGCCGAGAACCAATAATTCTGGTGAGTTATGCTTTCGTAGACTGTCTGGCTTAGCAGTATGTTATCCACACATGGGTTAGTCTCGCAAACGTTACACATTTTGATCGCATCTTAAAAATAGAAGACAGGGTTTGTCCAACACCAAACTTTGCAGCCATTGGTCTGAAGTTCTGTTGGAATTTTTTTGTGAGCATTATGGTCCCGCAGAAGAGCAATTAAAAAAACAAGCAAAATCTCACTCTATGCATTTTCTATGGCCTATATCACTCAGAAGCCGCCATTTTCTGCTGTGTGCGCTTCACGTTCATTTCACAACACACAGGAGGCACCAGCATACAGAACAAGAGGATTGGTGCATAACGTCAGAATCGGCATGTCACATCGTTGTAGGCAGCGCTGCCTGTGTGAAGTGATGTGAACGTGAAGCAGACACAAGAAAAAATGGCGGTGTTTGTGTGGGATAGGCCATTGAAAATGCATGGGGCGAGATTTTGCTTTATTTTTAATTTTCTTTCTACATGACCATAGTGCTTACAAAAAAATTCAAATGAAACTTCAGATAAATGGCTATCAGTCTGCAAAGTTTGGGATGGGCCAAATGTAGTCTTCTATTTTTACAGTGCGGTCGAAATGTGTAACGTTTGCTAGAATAACCCTGTAGTTGCATTCTCATACGAGTAATTTGACTGAATCAAAGCAGCCGAAGTGTCTGTAATAGACGTAGCTCGGTATGTGTTAGTAGATTTGCACCGTTTGTAGATCGTTGTGCGTCTAGGAACAACAAATTCATTCGTAGTAAGACACCGATAATGCCGCACCGAACAGCAGCATTTGTCATTGTGAGCCATATTTCATTTGTTAAAATTTGTCGTCATATTTGTTAAAAAATAGCACCAAGTCGGCATACTTGAATATATCTCCTCGAACGGCTTACCGTGAACATCTGCAAATGTTGCGCAAGCTTCCGTACTAAGCGCAAAAGCATATCTTATTAGAATAAATATTTCAAGATGAAGTCATTTAAGTACATTGTTATTTATAGCTATTTTCCATTCCAGTCATGTTATGTGGCTATGCGAAGGATTCCGAAAAAGAAAAACAACAACAACATGCCCAGGGAGTCTTGGCTGAAGAGGTGAGCTGTTAAGATTATCAATGTATCATACGGTTCTGTTGTGAAGTGAAGTAGTAGTGCACGAGTGTTAATTTGTGCACTACTTTTATAAGAAGAAACGAGAAAAGGAAGGTCATGCATGCATCATTTCATGAATTGTAATGTATCACTGTTTCATATTCACATGTTTCCATTAAGTGAATGAATCAATGCAACTAAATTCATCTCTGGTCATGCATTGTGTTTACCTGGAAGTCACATTTTTAAGGCTTGTCATTTTTTTGTCTAGATGAAGATTTATGTTAGCCTTGTATGAAATAGCGGACACATATCAACATGTATGCAGCTTGTTCATATTAAAATCAGCCATGTAGAGTCAAATGCATGCTTTTTTTAATATTCTAGCCTATTCATTGTTGCTCTTTGCTTCTTGCAGGTCTACTCATTCCAGAAGCAAGAATTGTACCATTCTATAGCGAATGGAAATAAACTGACGTCGACTGAGATAGGTGTTCCTTCTTGGCCAGTGACTGTAGGATGACTCAAAAAAACGTCGCAACAATGCCGATGTTCATCTAGCTCTCCACAAGTAGCTAACTCCACTGCTAGCTGCTTCACAGCAACATCAACACTCTCTTTGGCGTGTACAGATTGCACAATATGCTGCATTGTGCTGTGGTATGATAACATACTGATTGTCTCGTGCACACTATGTGTATATATATGATAAGAGCCCTAAGGGCACATGCATGGCTTATACCCTCTGGAATGTATATCCGTACCTGGCTGCAACATTGCATGTCAATGCGCGTTACAATACACATTTTGACTTTTGGCCGTTATGAGACATCTTCGGCCGTAATCAGACTGCCTTCGCCGTATTGAGACTTTGGCCGTAATGAGACACTTGGGGATTAAAGGATTATCCGCCGTATTGAGACTTTCGGCCGTATTGAGACATCGGCCGTAATGAGACTTCGGCCGTAATGAGATACAATCGTTCAGGGTCGGGGCAAAATGGTACGATTGTGGCTTTTGAATGGCGCAGTAGTTTTTGCCGACTACTTTTATATTAACTTGTCAGAGGGTCGAGAACCCTAAGAGTGCTCCCAGAATTATTTTATTTTAAATCAAGGCACAAACAAATAATTACGTTCAATTACAAATTATGGTCTCATTTTGCACCGCCTTGCGGTCATCGTAAAGTAAAATCTACCAACGTAATTGAGTCACTATCGTCCTCCAGTAAAAGCTAAACACCTCAGACATCCCTTCTAGTGCAGCCAACTTGGTGCACGCGCAATCGTTCATCGAGCTGCTTTTCCTACATAGAGTACGTCGCTACGACCATAAATCAAACACAGATGGCAGGTATAACGCCATCCGAAAACCTATTTTCTATTCAGCACAAGGGAGCAGAAACCGCGTCGCTCAGTTCGCAGCTGCTCCTCTATGTTTAGACTGGCTCTCTTATCAGGAACGGTGCGCGTATCGAAAGTGCTGTTTTCCTGCTCCCTCCTTACAGATTTTTTCTTCGCTTCCAACATCGGGGTTGAAGAGTACCTTTCCAATGTAAAGAGTGGCATTCGAATCCCTCTTTTTCATTTTTCTTTTTATTTTTTTTATTGATTATTTTTTTTATTTTTTGCGAGGACGTTTCTCTTTTTCCGCATGTCTTTTCGACGTGGCTATGCACGCAACTTGCTGTCGGGAAATATGGCAACGTTCGGAGCAATGGGATGGGAGTGTTTTATCTTCCTGAAAGGGGGAGATTTACAGAGCCTGCAGACCTAGGAGGTTTCGGCAATATTTTGTATCATGAAGCGAACAACAAGAGATTGGAACTCGGAAATAAAAAGCAACATCGGTGGATTTATGGTAAAACGACGTGCAGGTTAAGTTGGTTACTTCGGTTGCCCTGGGTTTGAATCGCGTCAGTTAGGAAGGTCTTGCTTGTTTTTCGCATATGCGTAAACGTTCGCATACCAAGGAATCGTGTTGCATATTTTGCGTGCGCAGAAAATATCCCGTTATTAGATATATTCCGAAAAGGAAATCACTCTCACTTATTAAGGCTATGAGCTTGCGCAAATGCACGTTTTTTCCTGGAGATTATGTACGCGTGGGTACCTACTTTACAGTAGAGACCTACTGGAAGCAATGGAGCCAGTTCTTATGGTGCATATATTAATGCGTAATTTTGTAATTTTCTTAAATTTTCATACAAAAGCATTTTTGTTGAACAAAAAATGCTACCTGCGGCTTTTCAATGTCAGACGTGCGCATAAGCATAAAAACGAACAGGAGGAGACACAATAAGGGAAGCAAAGCTGTGATCTTGGTCGGTCATGGATGCTCACACTTCCCGTGAATAAAATGCTGCGTCTGTCATCTCCGATATTGTGCTTGAATTCGTTGTACCTGCATGCTGACCCGACAGGTAGACTGCTGATGACTTCCTTGATGCGCTTGGAGCAGTCGTAGAGCTGCAAGATATTGATACTCTTGAGTCATATCCAGGGCCATCGGGAAGGGGGGGGGGGGGGTTAGCCGGGAATGGAGCCCCAGGGCCCGATCCCAAGGCCCAGTTGCCACCCAGAGTACTTGACAGCCAGATGATTGCAGCTTTAGTTCAATATGGGGTGGTACAGAAAGTGGAGAAGATGAAATGAGGGATGTAGTTCCGTAGCGGGAACACTGGCTTTCTTAAAGAAAAAAGGAATAAAAACAAAAATCAAACGCTTTTACGTAAAAGAGGAACTAATTAGTAACGAAATTAAACAGGAATGATCCTCGTATATTGCGTGAAACTTATAAAAATTAAATTTTATGGCCCGTTTCTTGAAGGCGATCCGCATCTTTACTGAGGACCTTCTGATCTAACCCGAGGCACAGTCTCCACGCCCGCACCACCTAGTGTCGAACTCAAATTGACCCAACCTACCCCAATTCAACGACCCTACCTTTTGCAAGACGGAAAGTTTCGAATCCGTTCGGCTTAGCATTCCCGTGTTTCTCTGCGCTAGAAGTGCATCAGATGGGGTTGTTGAAATGCATATACAAAAGTTCAGCCCACAGAATTTTATAATTCTTACATTTTTATCTTTACATTTTAGATTCAGCATATGACCCTTCTTTCAGTTATATACAATAATTACCTTCCAAACGCTTTCACTGATTTTTAAAATCGAGTAGTCCCGATACGGAACTACACCTGAAATGGGGATGTAGGGAACTGGAACCGTCCTCGTAAAAGGACGACTGACACTCCTGTAGACGTGACAAACGACCTGTATGGAGAAATGGCTCGTCCTCTCTGTTGCAGCGAAGAACAGCGACGTGATGCTGAACGTGACAGTGCACCCAGTACGTAAGAGCCCTTGGAGCGGATGTCTGTTACCAAAGGGTATCAACAACATGTGGTGTCCCCACTTGGGACTAAATGAAGTTCTCCAAGTACTGTCGCATCAGCATGTCATTCATTGCGGCACACCAACTTCATCTCATCTATTCAGGACAATGACAATGCCGTACAACTTCCGCTAGCCTGATACACAACATGTTCTCTCTCCTTACAAGAAGTCCTGAACAATGGCGGGGACCAAAAATATTAAATCAGTTACGAGATACACATCCCCTGCCTCTCTCGTGGCCGTCAAAGAGAGACAACGTCTCCAAACCTAGTAGGGGGACGTCGCGTTCGAGGAGGCAGGACACGTCGCTGTGGCGCATTGCGTTCTGTTCTAAGCTCTGGTGTTGCTAGATCTGACACAGCCTTGGTATACTGCCCCTCACGAGTGATGAAAGTGGTCAGACTCCCACTTTCATATTAAAAGGACTTTGTGGCATGCAGACGTTAAGTCAATTGGTAATAAGGATTGAGCTCCTGCCACGGCGTTCATCATTTATTCTGTATCACCAAGAGGAAAGGTGTCTGCGACGATATGGCTTTGTTCACTTCGCGAAGGTCGACGCAGAGGTGAATTCTTCCATCTTTCTTCTGAATAAGCACGATGGGTGAAACCCACTCTGAAGCTTCTACATTTTCAATTATGTCGTCTTCTCTAATCGCTGCAATTCTCGTGTAGCCGTCGTAACTTAGCAGCGACGGACTGAACACCTGTTTACCTTGTGGACATAGCCTTTGGCCAAGCCCACACCTTTTTAAAATAGTTCCAAAAATTCCTGCACAAGTGCAGTTGGCAATAAGGCTGAAGCCACTGTTATTTCGTAGCACTGCATGGCACCACCTTCTCTGTGGATATTCAGCCCTTGAGGGGCATCGAGCCCCAACATGTGGTTCCCTGTGGAACAACGTAGAATAATATGAGATGTGACTTGTGCTTGTAAGTTACAAGTGCTTGAAAGCAACCTTTTACATCAAGCTTCTTTCAGGAGTAATCCGTAAAGCAGTTGGCGGCGTAACAAGGATGAAGGAATTGGCGAAGTGTCGTTCGAAGATATCTTCCTTGTAATATTGATGAGTCTGTGTCCATAATAAAATGTAGTTGTACATTGTACATATAGGTTTCAATGAAGAGTCTTTTGTCTTTCCATGTCAGTACCATGACATTCAAAAACTTCGTCGGTGTTTGTAGAGAGCTCTTGTACGTATACTTCCGTAGGTACCCTCGTTCTACGAGGGGTGTTAAAGTCAAACCGGGACTTTTCATTTTTCGCAAAGCAAAATGAACTTACAGGCGAGAAATTAGTTTTATTTTTCAACATAATCTCCAGCTGCACTAATGCACTTGTCCTAGCGTTTCACGAGGGCTTGGATCCCAACAGCGTAGAAATCCTTACCGGCGCGTAGTAGCCATGATCGGACCGCATTCTTGACCTCGTCGTCGCAGCTGAAGTGACGGCCCCCAAGGAACGCATTCAATAGCTCGAAGAGATGGAAATCGCTGGGGGCGAGGTCTGAACTGTAAGGGGGATGTGGCAGCAACTCCCAGCCAAGTTCCTGTAAGGTGCGTGTCGTGAGATGCGCGGTATGCGGGCGTGCATTGTCCTGTAGGAGGAGGACCCCTTTGGTGATGAGGCCCGGCCGCTTTTGCTTCAGCACCTTATTCTCATCCCTGAGAACCTGGCAGTAATATGCACTAGTCATGGTAGTACCACTGGGCAGAAAATCGCTAGCCTTGTCCCAGAAAACCGTGGCCATGACCTTACTCGCAGACGAGGTGCTTCGGAACTTCTTGGGAGCTGGCGAGCCCGTATGCTTCCACTATTTTGATGCGCGTTTAGACTCAGGAGTGAATTGGTGCACCCACGTTTCATCGCACGTGGTGATCCGATTTGTCCTTCCGATGGCGATTTGTCATTCAGTGTCGAAACGGTACCCTAGCTTTTGGGAGATTTCCAGTCTTCCCTTCCGGTCAAACACGAAGAGCTGCCTCAGGACCCAACCGTCACTAGCTTTCCGAAACTGGAAGTGTTCGTGAATGATAGTGCTCAACGTTCCCACAGAAAGGTCCGTCTTTCGAGCCAGTTCGAGACATGTTATCCGTCGGTTCTTGAGGATCAGGCGCTCCACAGGTTGGATGTTCTCAGAAACTCTGACACTGGGCTCTGAGCTGCCCGGCCGGGATCGTCCTGCACTGATGTACGACCGTCTCGGAACCGTTTGCGCCACTCAAACGCTTTGCTGCGGCTAAGTGTATCGTGGCCATACTGAGCCTGAAGTCTTCTGTGAATTTCAGATGACTTTACGCCTTAATTCGCAAGAAACTTGATGACAATTCGCTGTTCAATGTGCGCGCTCACCTCGTTGTCGGCCATCTTGTCCAGCAGGAAGGGAGTTGCCTCAGGACAGAAGCCGCCGATATTTCGAACAGAGACTGTTCTTCTTCTGGGCACCGTCCTCATCATTGGCATGGTATTTAAAGGGTTAGGTGTGACGTGTTTAAAGGTTCATGCGAATTGTGGGTCAACAGCCCGGAGGGAAGAAAGGTCCGTACGGGTTTTTACGGCGGGAGTGAATGGCTGCTTTGTTAGAGTGTGGAGGGGATTATGTGAACGTAGTGATCTAGGCTACAGACCGGTTGCAGAAGAATGGAAGGTTCACGAACACGTGGACGAAACGGGACAACAGGCAAGAATTCGCAAGCATAGCGAAAGATAAGGAGGTTAGTGGTTACATGGGGAAAAATTCCAGAACGAGCAAATCTTTTTTTTTTTTTTTTTTTTTTTTTTTTTTTTTTAATATATATTTGTAATACAAAGTTGTGGCATGCAATAAAGAGAGCAGAAAGCAGTGGCCATGCAGAACATAACAGATGATAATGGAGGTAGATGGGAAAAGCATATTTCATTTGTGAAGTGTTTCTAGGGTGCCTTGTGATTTGTTGATACCGGACGGGTGAAGAGCGTTGAACTTGTATATGAGATAAGACTCCCTATCACGTCTGTCACGTGTGGATCTAAACCCGGTTTCTAGAATATATAGTTTAATGTTGTCAAAATTGTGACCAGGAACGTTAAAGTGTTCGGCGACTGCTTTGGGGAGTTTGTTGGACGTGTCGGTTCTGTGTCCGGTAAGGCGGTTGTTCATTTGTTGGCCGGTTTCACCAATGTATTGCATAGAGCAGTCGCCGCATTCAATGCAGTATATAACATTGGAGCTTGTGCATGTGAATGCGTGGTTAACGGGGTGGGTGTAATTGCTCGCAGTGCTTTTGATGGAGTTAGCGTGTTGAACGTGCTTGCATGTTTTGCAGCGCGGGAGGTTGCAGGGTCGTGTTCCCGTGTACGGGGCGCTCGTTTTGCTGATTTTGGCATTGACCAAGGAGTCTGCCAGGTTTCTTGCGCGTCGGTATGTCACCTGTATGGGATTTGTGAATATGTTGTTAAGTCGGTCACTGCTTTGGAGGAGGGGCTCGTGCTTCTGTAGAATGGCTTTGATGTTTGGAAGTGCGTTGGAATATCTTGTGATGAAGCTTATTTGGCACGCGTCGGGATTTTTTCGGTTTTCCAGAACCTCGTTTCGATCGAGTGTGAGTGCCTTGCGACGGAATTCGGTTAGGAGGGAGTCTGGATAGTCCCTTTGGGCAAGTGTACTGCAGAGTTCGTCAAGCTTCTCAGCGTAATCTGTGTCGTTTGAACAAATTCTGCGTAGTCTTACACTCTGCCCATTAGGAATTCCAACCTTACAGTGACGCGGGTGGTGACTCTTGAAGTGAAGGTATTGTTGTTTGTCAGTTGGCTTTTTGTACAGGGTTGTGACGAGGTTGCCGTTGTCTAGTGATATCGTGGTGTCGAGGAAGTTAATTAAGTGAGTTGACTGTTGTGATGTGAACTTTATGTTGCTATGCGCGGTGTTCAGTAGATCTACAAACTTTTGAAATTCATGTTCCCCGTGTTCCCATATTATCAGTATATCATCGATGTATCGAAGGTACACCGTGGGTTTTAATGAGAGGGCGCTGAGAACTTTGTTTTCTAGGAACCCCATGAAGATATTTGCGTATGTGGGTGCAACAGGTGTGCCCATACTTGTACCGTGTACTTGTAGGTAGTATTCACCATTGAACTCGAAGTAGTTCAGTTTAAGGACCAAGTCCATTAGAGCGAGTATGGTTTCCGTGTCTTTTCTGGTGTTTGTAGTAGAAAGGGTATTGCAGAGGGCTGTGATTCCGTCGTTGTGTGGGATGTTAGTATACAGTGATGTCACATCCAGCGTGGCTAGTATTGTGTCCCTACCAAATGTACGAGTGTTGTTTATATCTCTGATTATTCTGAGGAGGTGGGGTGTGTCTTGTACATGCGATGGCAGTGTTGTCGGAATATGGTTTAAATAGTGGTCCAGGAATTTCGAGAGTCTTTCTGTTGGTGTGTTGTTATTAGATACAATTGGCCTGCCGGGGATGTCAGCCGTGTAGAGCTCGTTGGCGTGTACCTTGTGGATTTTGGGCAGTAAATAGAAACGACCTGCGTCTGTGTTTGATGGGGTGAGATATCTGAGGTCATCACGTGTGATGAGCTTTCGTTCGTGGAGGTCCTGTATGGTATGGGTTATTAACGCCGTGTACTCCTTTGTTGGGTCATGGTCCAGTTTGAGGTAGTGTTGCGTATTGTTGAGTTGCCTATGTGCTTCAGAGATATATTTATCTGTGGGCCAGATGACGATACTCCCACCCTTATCTGCGGGCTTGATAATGATATCATCTCTGTCAGCTAGCGCATTGATGATGTCACGTTGTGTTTTAGTGAGGTTGTGACCACGCGAGCTTTGGAAATACCGCGAAGGATGTCGTTGCTTACTTGTTTAATGTACAGGTCTAGTGCGGGTTCTCGGCCGTGATTTGGTGTCCAGGTTGATGGTAGTCGGAGGTCGTTGTTGTTTTCTTGTGTTGTATGAGCGAAGAATTCTCTAAGGCGTAGCCGTCTCGCAAAGTCTGATATGTCTTTGTGGATTTCGTATTCGTTAACAGAATTGAGTGTAGGGCAGAATGTTAACCCCCTAGAGAGGACTTGTAGTTCGTCGCTGGTTAGTGAGCGTGATATATCTATTACGGTGCTTGCGTCAGCGTTTTCTCGGGGTGGCTCAGCGATGTTGCGGAGAGTTGTGGTTGTGGTGCTGGAAATGATTTGTTCGGCTGCTGCGTGTGTCGTGTTAGTGGGTCCGGTATCCGTGTCGTTGTTGGAATTAGGTTTTCCGAGTTTTGAGTGTTCCTTGTTAGCTAGCTCGCGGTTGAGTTGTTGAATGTGTAGTTCGAGAGTGTTTGCCTCCGCGTCGGTGAGACTGATATTGTTCATATGGGCCTGGATCGTAGCGAGTTGCGCGTGGCACTGTTTCTTTAATAGTTCAAGAAACGTACGGGCTGTGTTGTTAAGGGCTGATGCCCACTCTAGCTCTAGTTCAGGTGTCAGTTTTCCTAATGCAGGAACTGTTTTAGGGGTGAGGCCTTTAGGTACTGTGTTGTGAGTCAGGTGGTAGGTGTAGATCCGTAGATGATGTAGGTATCGGCTACGTTTCTCCATGAGTTTTCGCATTCGTAGAAAGTTCGTTGACTGCATGGTAGGCTGGTGATTAGATAGTCAACGGTGTTTTCTGCGTGATGTGCGCGTGCGTCGTGTCTGTGGGGTCGGTGGCTGTGGGGTCAGTGGCTGGGGAGACTCGCTGTGTTCCTCGATGTCATCTGTCTGTGTTTGCGTGCTTGTGGTTTTCCGTGTCACAGTTTGCGTGACTACCGGTTCGCTGGATTTCTACCATCTATCTTGTCCAGCACGTGTGTTCTGTTTTGCACAAACCTTGGACAACCACGTGGTGAACGCGGAGGCCTGTCGCGTGCGAAAATGAGGAAAAAGAAGTAACGCGAGCCATTTGTACACTCAGGAGAGAGAAAGTCCCGAAATGTGATAAAGAAAAAAATGGGGATGTGAGTTTCGACGGCGTCGAAATTCACATCCCCATTTTTGCTTTATCCATCTTCATCACATCACATCACCACGGAAGAAGAATTCAACTGCAAAGGGAAGGCATCGACGACTTCGTATTACGCGAGCTGGCCTTTGCATGCAATTTATTGATTTCTCGTTTTATGGTCCTTTATAACCAGTAAACCAAAAATTCACAGAGAAGCTACGACAACTATACACGGTGCCTTTCTTTTATGTGTCACAGATTTTTTATTAAAAATCTATGAGAGCTCCAGATATGCCGTTTGAGCGTCTAACATACCTGGCCAGGCGGACATCTTTCCTAGCCGGGCGCGTCAGTGTTCGATGACTAATTAACTAAAATTCGATAAATTAAGTTATTAATTAACGTGCTTTAAGAAAAACTGAGATGGCAGGATTACAGATGGTCGTAGTCGAAACCTGTCAGCGATTTCGAAATGTTTCTGTTCTACAAGATACGAGCAGTTTTTGTTTGCTATGCAAATGAGCCGAAACCGAAAAAGCGCGCCTCAAGAGCGCATCATTTACGCCGACGGAGGCTTATCTGGGCCGGAAAGCGGACTAAGCGGCTGCTACCTGGCCAGCAGATCGGCACCTACTCCAATCATCTCCATAGCTCCAAATCACGTGGCCCTGTGACGTGGAATGAGCGGTTTGCTCCCTGCGTTCCCAGTCACCGCGGTTTCGGCTCATTTGCATATCAAAATGCCAGGATGGATATTTTAATGCACGTGCATGTTTCAGGATTTGTGAGACGTGGAATGGCTTTCAACGAGGGCAGTCTCTGATTCTGCTATCTCGCTTTCGCCCGAGATCCCCTAATTAAAGGGTCCATTACGTAATTAGTCATCGTTTAGTTCCACACTTTCTTCGACAGGATGTCCGCCTGGCCGTATAACTCAACTGCAAGATCGACATCTTTCCTGCGCTCATAGATTTTTAATAAAAAAATTGTGGCACCTAAAAGTAGACACCCTGTATATAACGGAGATCTTGAAAAAAAATAATGGATTTCGTGTGCATGTATTGCTCTAAAAACGTAACATGAAATAATAAAACTTGAAGAAATTAGAAGATTGGACTTGTTGCTACGGCAGCATGACGAAGCACAGAACCACAGACACAAGAACAGCAAAACACGCACGAGCACTTATTACCAGGGTTGCTAGATTTGGAGATTCTTTCTGAAATTTAGGCAATGGTGGTGACGTATTTTGTGACTGCTTTGCGGATACTTCTAGGCGCTACATCGGGAGTTTTCACTGTGGCGACACATGCCGAAGTACATACAGTGCGTTCATTCTTCAATCCGTCGATGTTCAGCCCGCTCCCAGTCAGTACGATGCGCTTCGGGCTGTTTTGTTTATGTGCTGGAGTTCTCGCGATCCCTCGGTTGGGTGAAATGTGCCCATCGACACTGCGCTGTGGTGTCCACAATGATCATAAAAGACAACATGAAAACTTATCATTATACGGGTAAGCTTTCCCTTTGGTTGGACAGTGGCCACTAGGCCACTTATGTTTCGTTCTCTGGTCATGTTTCCCGCGTAACTTAAACCATGTCGACAATATCCTGGTCTTTTCTCTCTGTGTGTCTCTCTCTTTCTGGAAATATCGTGTGCCTCAAGAACTCGAAATACAGGTCTTACTAATTGGTGAATATGCAGGGTGGTCCACCAACTATGATAGAAATTCATAGTAAAAAACGACGCGTACTAAAAAGGCCCCGGAGAGACATGTGGTCAAGGGATTTTTTTCTGCCAATAACTTTTGCCACATATTGGTAACATTTTGTATTTCATTTCAATTGACGAAAAGTTAGTTTCTTGAATTGAACTTCTAAATTTCCCAAGGCAACCTAATGTTTTCTTTGCGGAAACGGGTTCCCCGTTTTCTATTTACTCAGTGTAGCACATAATCCCACTCGTAATGCAATGGCAATTGCCGAAATAAATTCGCCGAAAATCCGTGGAAATCAGCCCTTGGCTCCGCCTCTTTTTTGACGGCTGGTAGTTTGAGCGTAACGCTGCGAAGAAAGGAGGTTACATTGACACTCTACACGAGGGGGGGAAAGGGTTACAAGCCTTAGCCGCGGAACAAACACGCGCGGTGAGTGCGGGAATCAGAGCTACCTTCTTCAGAGCTATCTTCTATCTTCAGAGCTTATCAAAAATGAGGTCACCCGACGGCTTGTAACCCTTTCCCTCCTCGTGTAGCTTGTCAACGCAACCTCTTTTCTTCGCAGCTTTGCGCTCAAACTACGAGCCGTCAAAAAACAGAGGGAGCCAAAGGCTCATTTCCACGGATTTTCGGCGAATTTATTTCGGCAATTGCCATTGCATTATACGAATGGGATTATGTGCTATACTGAGCAAAATGACCACGGGGAACCCATTTCCGCAAGGAAAACGTTAGGTTGCCTTGAGAAATTTCGCAGTTCAATTCAAGAAATTAACTTTCCGTCAGCTGAAATGAAATAAAAATGTTACCAATATCTGGCAAAAGTTATTGGCAGAAAAAAATCCCTTGACCGCATGTCTCTCCGGGGCCTACGTTTTACTATGAATTTCTATCATAGTTGGTGCACCACCCTGTATATTGCGTGCGTTCCAGTACAAGTGGCAGTTCCGCATTCGTGGTACACTTACCTTACAGGAGATCAGCTCATTCCATTTAATGTGATGGCTATACACCACTGGGTACACAATGGGCCTTTTTCACATACGCGTCATATCCTAGCGCCTCACCAGTGAACCACCGTATCCGCACGCCAGAAACAGACCCACGTGGGTAGCACACAGGACGAAAACTGGCCCGAAGTGACTGATGAAGGATGATGAAGGGTTCCTTACAGACGCTTTATTCCTCATCTTAAAAATAAATGTTGTGCGTTTGAGAGCAGAACAGTGAAGTAATTAATTGCGAGTAATTAATTTACAGTAATGTACCTTTTCCATGTACGCGTCGCTCCTGGCGGCGAGAGACGACATGGTGAGAAGAAGACGAATAAATGATGACAAATTAACGCCACGTGGGCGTAGCTGGCATTTTTTGAGGATATAGCAGGATAACATTTGTTTTGAATGGTATAGCCTGCTTCTGTAGAAGCAAACAACAAGTGATACACCCAAAAAAACACTGGAAAACTTGTTGAGGCTTATTCATAACACACCATGCTTTCATGCTGAAGATGAAAGATAAAAGTCGCTGAAAAGGTTAGACAGCTGTAGGACTCGAACCTACATCTTCTGGATTACCGGTCCAGGGCTCTACCAATTGAGCTAAGCTAACACGCCTCCCCAGCGACTTTCAGGGTGCGTCATCTGAAGGGACAACCTTCTTCTTCTTAGGCAATTTGAGGCTTTGTTTGTATTCGTCCCTTCTATGTTGTTCCAGCCTCAGAACATTAGTTCTCTCATGCTTTCATGCCTATCATGGTGACACTCGTATTGTTCGAAGCAACACATTACAGGCATTTCGAGCAGCTTCAAAGCGCATGCGCCGACACCGGCAAAGAGAAAGATGTTGGGGACTGAGAGCGTGCCACGTGAGTTCTTCGTTGTTATCCACACGGATCCATCTTTCTTCACGCGCCCAACGGCGCGAATGCAAAGCTCCCGCATCTTTCAGTGATGCTTTTAGGGTCGGAAGCGGAAGAACCATACACCGACATTTATGCCTTTCATGTTTCGGCAGTTGGTACATACTAGGCATTGCGAGAAAAAGCTTTGCCAATTCGCATCACAGCCTACAGCATGTTTTCATGTCAACAAACTTGGCGGCCGCCGCCAGAAGTGGCTGGGCATGCGCACACGCGTACCCAGAAATGGTCCATTGATTACTTTAGGGTAATTAGGTGCTCTATCAAAATGCTCTTAGAAATGAGTAACTTTCCCTGTAACTTGTACTCGAGGCACAGTTACTTTCCGCTGTGGTTCTACCTGGTTAGGTAACAATTTTCCACTACCGTTCATGTTTCCATTTTCTCGTACCTGCTAGTTTCACATACATTTTGTATTGATTGATTTAAAATGTAATATACTCAAACGAAGTGTGAATAGACCAAGCGCCAACTGTGTCACGCAAGAAATCATGCGAACTTAGAACGCCTTGAAGCGTTACGAGACAGCCAGAGGTAGAAGAACAGCAACATTCCCGGCGTGCGCACCAGCTGCGTCAGCCGGCATAAACCATAACCGAAGCAGACGACCGAGCAGTATGGTTCACCATAAGAGCGGTGTCCCTCAAAGTTCCCATGCTGCTTTGCGCCGCGCGCTTGGTGGCGCGCGCATCTTTTTAAAATCATTTATTGCGCATGTGGGCACTCGTCTCACCTGTAAACAACGATGTAAACTTTAAACTCCTGTTTCCACAAAGTTGCAACATACTAAGGTTTTAGTTTTATGAACCATCCCTGTAACTTAACTACTGTACACGTTTTTCAGTAGGTCCATTCTTTTTACCTGCACCTCCTGAACTAGTGCAAGGAGTGCAACACTGTCGCATTCTTTTTGCCATGCACTCGCACTGCACTTGCACGTCCCCATTCTTTTTGGGGAAGTGCTGACCTGGTTCTGCACTAGTTCTGGATTTCCTTGCACGACGTATCCTGGTCGTGCAAGGAAAGGGTGCAAAGTAGCAGACGACAAGATGGCGGAGAGCACTTCGCAATAACGTCGTCTGCTAAGTCACGATGATTGCCTGGCCTGTTTTATTAGACACTAGAGAACATGTAACGAATGACGGGGGTATTTTGTACATGGCATCAACTAAGTAAACGTTTATCTAATAACTCGGTTGGAAAAAGGTGATGGCAGATGGCTGTTGTGTAGCAGAAAGTGCGGGGCGCGAGTTAGCAGACGACGGTTTGGCTACCGCAGCTAGTACGATGATCGCCTGGCCTGTTCTATCAGATACCGGTGAACATATAATGAATGACGGGGAGTATTTGTATATGACGTCCAGTAAGTAAACTTTTATGTAATAATCTTGTTGGAAAAACTGACGTTGGGAAAAATGTTCGTTTAACTCGCGTATAGTGCCCATCAAAAGCAGTTCGCGCAGCCCTGTTTTACGCACGGCAGGAACTTGTAGAAGTTCGGAACGTAAAAATGCACGTTTGTATGTGCTGTGCATAGCAGCGGTAACTAGACGAGTTCAATCACATGCGCTATTGAACGGGCGGGGCGGCGGGGTTTGATCGGTTTTTGATCGGAAAACGGGGTTTATATTTCGTTTTCTCTCTTTATCTCTATATATCTTTTATTTTTTAATCAATCCATCTCTTTCTGTAAAATATTTCTGTATGACGAGATCCGAGTTCTAACTTGCGATATAGCTCCTAGCGACTGAAAGAAATATAACTACACCGCGCATACCGTTATTTAACGTCATCCGTCCTATAGGCATATAATTATTTATTTATTTATTTGTTCACCAGCTGAGGACCGCATTTACATGCCGTCTGCGGTGGTGACGATCCATCAACAGCAAGATTCACATGAGGTGAGGACGTCACTCTCGCCAGCTCCGCTGCCGACTGTGGATGAAGGTGAAGCCTCACAAATCAAAGGAGCTACACAAAGGAGCTATTTGAATATGAAGAGTAAGTAATGAGCACAAATTGACATATGTGATTGATTACATATACCAGCCCGTCTAGACCGACTAGACTGTACTATTTTGTTCTTGTTCAGCAGTGCAATGGGTTTATTTACATGGTGGGTCTCTTGTATTCAGAGAACTGCATGACATCTTGGAGAGCCAGCATCACATCTCTCCTGTAGTTCTGATGGCACCTGGCAAAACCGTGATCAAACGTGGGTAAGCAAAACAGGGCAACCTCTACTGCAGCTGTGTAAAAGTATAACAAACCTTAGCTGCACGTCCAGTGCACTCTGGTAGCATCGCAGAAAAAAAAAAAAACGAAAAGTTGTTTTGCGTGCACATAATTGCAGTATCAAAAAGACAAAGGGGCAATGTGCATAACCATTCAATTTAATAGCTTTTACCAGTCAATCAATCAATAGTAAGTTTTTGTTGACCTGCTACAATGCTTCAACTAGTACATTCTGGTCAGCAGGTCCACAAAAATAGCCAAGGCCACGAGCCACAGCACGACGCAGTCTCCGCCGCCTCAGCTACCACTACCCGAGGAGGAGGGGGAGGAGGAGGCGTCGGAAACACCAGTCACCAGACACAGGAGGCGCAGAGCGCCCAGGGAGAGTGCAATAGAAGTTCTGCGGGAGCTTGTTAATCAAATGAAAACGATCGAGGAAGCCAGGCAGAAGCGCCATGAAGAGAAGATTGCACTACTTGAGCATCATCACCTGATTTGTGGCATCATCAGTTTGTACTGAATGTAGCTAAAAAAAAAAACATTATAAAACCCCTTAGTCTCATAAACATTCTTAACTTTTTTATACGAAGTGCAGACGGCTCTTGTCATGTATTCCATCGAATTGCAGGCAAACTGCGCAATATATACTGGAGGCATTCACCTGTACTGAATACACGAGAGAAAAGTAGCTAATGAATTTAATAATAGAACTAGCTCTGCAATGAACATAACACTATTTTACAACAGAGCCTCAGCTGTTTGCTTCCCGATCTCCTCCGCAGCACGATGCACAGCAGCATTGCTTACAGGGAGGGGCGCTTCACTTTCATCTTCCTCATTCATGGAGAGCGATTGGAAGGCTTCCAGGTCGTCCTCAGCACTGCACAGGTTGTGCAAAACGCAACATGCCAGTATGATCAGACATGATTTCCTTATGGTGTCCACATCTACACCATACAGTCTTCTGAAACGTTGCTTCAGAAGACCGAAAGTGTTTTCAATAATGACACGTTGTCTGCTGTGGATATAATTACACAATTATATCAGTTATTATATCGGTAATGCTTGTCCCGACGCTTTGTAGGGGGTCAGCAACCAGGGAAGCAACGGGTAGGCTGCGTCTCCAAGCCCACCTGAAATATGACCACCACGTTCATTAGATTCCCTGTGTGATATGAAGGTATATGATCAACCTCAGATGTCCTCAAATGTAAGCAAAATACCCTGCACTAAAACAATGTTATCAGAAAAACATGCATTACATGAGGTATCTTCCAAAATTTGCTGTATTTTCAATATCTCCCAGAATTAAAAGTAGTGCGGCTGTATGATATTCTGTCACCTTAGCATTTAGTAGATGCCACTGGGTAAAAGAAACTCTGTCTAAGTACGTTCGCATCGTGGGACCTTCCAGGGCATCCGACAAAAACGTCGATGAATTTTTTTTCTTCATTGCAGATGCCCTGCAGCACAATAGACTGATATTTCTTTCTATTGTAGTATGAGTCCGGAGACTCCTGGGGAGTTTTGATCGGGATATGCGTCCCGTCTATGGCACCTATTACATTTGGTATCCTTTTGCCGATTTCATTTGCCGCAGTCTGCTGGCGGCGTGTCGTTTCCTCCGGCCAAGTAATGACATTTCCACTTATATCCAGCAGGAAATGTAAGACCCGCAGGACACACTTGCGAGCCGCCGTCTGAGTGAAAGTGAACTTCCACTCGCACGAATGGTGTCCGCGAGCCCAGGTATGCCAAAGCGATCAGGAACGTCTTTTCTGCTGGCACTCTTGGGAGGCCGACAGTTGACTTTGGAAAGTGCACAGATGTTTCGAAGCGATGGGACAGTTCTGCCACACGTGCGCGTGACATCCGAAACATCCGTATGAACTCAAAGCTGTAGTAACTGTTTACTACCGACTCATAATATCCATGAACACGGTAGCGCTTGTGCCGGTTCAAAGCCTCGCATACCATCCCTAATAAAACGATGTGGTCATCCTCATCATCACTGTCGGAGTCGAAAAAAACCAAAGGTACAGCAATTGGCAACGCCATGAAGAACGAGATTCTCCCAATATTCGCTAACGAATTGTTCTACAAACAAACCGCGAACAAACGACAGACGAGCTGAAGAGAAACATAGCAGACGACAAGGTCTGCGCTTCGTAGCAGACGACAAGGCCTGCACTTGATCATTCTTTTTAGGAGCTGGTAGTATCGCGCCAGTGCACCTGGCTCAGAACTGTTGTCTAAGATTTGTGTGACTTTCGGAGCGTGTATCACGATGGTCAGTCTGTCGCGGCCAAAAACTTTATACATTGTGCACCAGTGTATCATTGCATTATACGACAAGCGCATCATGTTGGGTTGTACAACAATGGCGTGTAAAAAAATCCTGCAGCCAAAATTTTAGCAGCCTTCCACCATGTCTCAAAACGGAAGATAAGCTGAGTGACTTTTCTTTGAATGTTTCAAGTGGGTCAGGGCATATACAGACAAGCAGCAAGCAGGTTGTTTGATCGCTCTTCCGAGGTTCAATCGAACACACTTGCATTTTACCAGGCGGCAAATGCAGTTTGAGTGCATAATATGCTTGGGAGAACGTGTTACACTACACTGGTAGTGTTGTCATCAATATATATGCGAACACTCGAGCGCTTTTCTGCATGCATTGCTAGCATGGTACAGGTTGGGACAAAAGTTTACGGAACACGCGAGCGGCGTACTTTTTCTTCGGTGCGACACCCTAGCGGCTGCAGGAAGCGGGTGAGTTCACTGTTTCGGAGGGGTGGAAGGGTACGCTGTTAGAGACACACAGCGGTAGCTTCCACTTCCCAAACAACAAGGCGATACCGGAACTACCGCTGTGTCTCTGGCGTCGCACGCTTGCACCCCTCCGAAGCAGTGAACTCACCCGCTTGCCAGCCGCTAGGATGTCGTACCGACGAAAAAATTTCGCCGCTCGCGTGTTCCGTAAACTTTTGTCCCAACCTGCACACGGTGTTCTCTATGGAAGCGAATGCACATTCATTTCTTTGAATTACCTTCGCGCACAAGTTCGGTATTACGTCATAATGAGACCAAGATTGTCACCCTTTTTCATGTATTGGTATTGTTTTGTGCCTTGGTTTGATTTGTGAGAAAGAATCCTACGTAACGGTGGTGTGGCGCGACTTGAGTACCGCCGTTGTGTCTGAGCTATATCGTCAGCTTGTTGCGATAATAATAATTTGTAGCGTGTCGTGCTATTTGTAGCAGTTTTTAAGGCAAAAGTGGTCTCTCAATACAGATTTCCTCATGGGGCTACTCAGAGGATCGTCTGTCAAGTGTGATGCGACTGAGTGTACAGGTAAGTATCATGTTCCTTATCCACGGGTTTCTACTTTACAGGAAGGAACCACCTCAGTGCACGCACTGTGGTTAGCCTCTCTCAATTTCGCGCATTTTCTAACATGTTCACATCTGAAACACATCTTATACACCTTAGGCTCCTTCACCCAGCAATATAATAATTATAGTTCTTTTTAGAATAGTTTTTAATCTTTTCAATTTTTAGAAGTTACAGCAATTGTAAACTGATGTTTTAACATTTGTCCAATGCATTTATTAAACGTATTTATTTTTAACTAGTTGCATTCAAACCGATGTTCTGATGTATTATGACCTTTGTTGTCGATGCACCATAAAAATTGGAATAATCATCATCAATACAGGTTACTTCACAGCTGCCTCGAGCCCTCGACATACTCAAGAAATGGGTGCAGAACCTGCGTAATGCCTAGAAACTTTGATTACCACAGCACCTCCAGAAAGTAAAAGCATATGTGTCACATGGGATTTTTAAAGGTATTCACAGTATATAAAACCTTGTATTAACTGCTGTAGATCTATGCCGCCTCTACAGTACACTCTCAGAAATTAAAACTTGTCAGGGAACTGTGATAATTGTTTCAGTTAATAGGCATGAACATATATGCTATAAGTAGAAAATTCTTGAGAATGCACTTCTCTGGCTACTGATGTTGTTTACATCTACTGTTGATCACATTCATTTATCACATATTATATTCTTATATATTATTATTCTTATATATATTATTATATTATCACATATTTGATCACATTAAATTTAAAATTCAGCATATATGAGAAAATATCAGGAGGGAAGTTGCTATTCATTGCTCATTCCAACCTAAAATTGAGTGCTACAAATTTAGAGAGTGTACCTGTCCATTGTCATACCTAAAATATATATTGTCATTGTAGGAAGGTCACAAAACAATAAATGTAGTCTTTTGCGACCTCCCTGCACGTTCATTGTATCCTGAAGCGCATAAGTGCAAGAAATAAATGTTGAACTTGAAAAATGTATATTATTCTTTACTCATCATCAGTGATCTTCGTTACAAAAGCATATCGTGTTAGACTTTTTTGTTTACGTTTCACAGACGGGGTACACGAGGGCCAAAATGACAAAATCACAACTGTTTCAAGCTCCAAATCATCCTGTTGCAATTTGCAGACCATACGTGTGTAGTGCAACAGGGCCCTTGCACATCAAAACGTAAGATGGGAGTCACAGCTAATGCAAAGCGTTTCCTATGAGAGACTTCGATGCTGAACAAAATTGTGCAAACTGCGGAAGGTGCCATAGAAGATCTTCAGAAAGCATTTCTGCCTGCGAGTATATATCTCCCGGACCGTTCGTTATGGAACAATTTTTGTCCAGAACGCAGCATGGGATATTATATACATGGTTGTTGTTAACCTCACATCGTTTCTTATCGAAATATTGGCTGGGAAACGTGCTGTAGTACAATCCCCAGCGCTGCACTGCAGCGACGGTCTAGTTTCGGAATGCAAAACATAACCTAATTAAGAATCGAACGGCAGGACACCCATGAAACACTGTTAGGATACATAAGTATACTGGCACCTTACAAAATTGTGTGATGACAAACAACGATCAACGCCTGCAGCGCAATAAATACTCACAATCTCCGTTGCCTCCCATTGTTTTCTATGGGCACACACAGCGCTTTAGGGCCTCCCAACATGGCGGCCCGAATGCACGCCTCTCTCCCACGAGCCCATCTCCCATGCGCGATCCAGCCTTTATACATAGAGATCAGTAGAACCGTGTAGTATATTTCTATTGTCGGGAAAAACTCACGTGACCTCAGACGTCGGGCCAATCGTTGGGCCTCGGTAGAGTAGTTTTTTGCTTTGTTTTATTTTGTCTCCATGGGTGACGCGTGACGTAAAGCGACGCTGCCGAGGGGTTCTCTTTCCCTTTCCCCTCTGTTCTCTCCCCGCTTTGGCGGTTCTGGATTTTCGTTCGCATCCAGTGAAATAAATAAAACGCGGAAGCGTTGGCTCTTTCTGTTGCACAAGGTGCTTTATTTTTCGGGATTGGTATTTCCAAATCACACATATGCAGTCTTCTGTATCTGCGCCAAACACGAACTTGACATGAACATTGTTTCTGAAGTTCGAGTAATATGCCGAAGCAACTTCACATTCACTGTTAGCTGATGTCTTAAGTGGAAGACTTCACAGTAGATCAGTAAGTTCACTGCACAGGCACACACATTCACAAATCCAGCATGATAGGAAACATGTCCATATCCCTTTGCTGCGTGTATAGTGTCACATGTCAAGGCTGACCCGTCACAAAGGAACCTGTGCAGCTGCTAAGCCAAAAGATGATGTTCCAACCACTCAGAGTGGCATATCCATTCTATTGCGTCCATGCCGATGCTTTTCTGAAGCAGATATGAGTTGAGCAGTACCTATAGTTCATACCTGAGCAAGAAAGACCAGAACAGGGATCAGAAAACGTGAAAACTAAAAATTCTACCGGCCGAAATGCTGAGTATATGCCACAGGTGCGGTGCTATGCTATGCTACGCTAAGCGGCAGAATGGAATAGGAACTGACTTACCTGCCATCGAGTGGAAAAACACAGTATTGATCCTCCTTGAATCGTTGTCGCGCCAAGCTAGCAAGCGAAGCAAACCTGCGCCTTCCACTTATCTATCACTGAATTTACTTGCAGAAGTATCCAAGAGGATTCAAGTTTTGCAGAGTCGGTATCGACGGGCACTAAAAGCCATCCAAAGCGGTACCGGCAAAGATGCTTTGCGTGCGTACCTGCTGCACCATATTTCGAAACTTTACGGCGAACTGCTCCGGCACCCCAGACACGGCGGTGCCCGCTTTCCCGCGCCACGAAAAGGTTATAATTTCGAACCGACCAATGAGCGCTCGCATACCAGGGGAGCGGCCGCAGGAGCCAATGGGATGCTCTCGGTAGAGAACTCGCGCTTCGACGTAAAAATTTTGACGTTTCATGACGTTTGATGACGCGAAAGGCTCGCAGCGCCTCACTTTAGTCCGCAAAGGAACTCGCGAGTTTCATCCCCTTGGTAGAACTTGGAGGGAGAAGGACTTGCGACGGCAGCCGCAGCACCAGCGACACCTCTGAATGAGAGCGCGAACCAACCGTTTTCGTGGTAAGCGCGCAAGGTGGCTTTTTGTATGAAAACTGACTGGAAAGGCGATTTTTGTGCTCAGCAGCAGAGGTGGGCAAAACTCCTCACGGTCTTTGCCCTCACCTCGATTTTCCTGGATGGAGCTTTGTCCTCACCTCGCCTCACCTCAACTACTTTTCGGAGAAGTTCCCTCACCTCACCTCAAAAAAAATTCAGAGATTTTTCCTCGCCTGCCCTCACCTCAAATAATTTTTCAGAAAATTTTCCTCGCCTCACCTCATCTCAAAACATTATCCGAAAAATGTCCTCACCTCACCTCACCTCAGCATTTCCTGAAAAAATCTTTCCTCACCTCACCTCACCTCAAAACCTTTTCAGAGAATTTCCCTCACCTCACCTCACCTCAGCCTTGCATAAAAAATTTCCCTCACCTCACCTCACCTCACCTCAAATTCCGTGAGGTGAGGGGGTTCAAGGCGCCCTCACCTCACTTGCAGTTAGGAGGGTGCCCCTCCCTGCTCAAGGTCGACGCTTCTCACTTTTTTAAATTACGAAAGTACGCAGCGTAAAGCAAGTATCGAGACTAAAGCATCAGGTCCCGACTCTCTGCTTCAGCGGTAGATTGTGACTGTAGGTGTTTGTGGCGCAAGCGCAACAAAGGCCAGGAAGCGCCACGACTGCGGTGAGTACCTGATGAATGGCGATGATAGCTAAAATTATTTACGGATCATGTCCTACGCATTATATCATGGCCGCTCGCCATCAGCTAGTGGGATGGCAGGTGCATTGCTAATTGTCTCGTTCACCGCCTTCGCATGGCATCCGATAGGTTGAGCGCTACAGTGGTGGCTGAATCGAAGCGCAGCTTTGTGAATCATAATCGTATGAGTGTCACGTCATCAGTGCACCCAATGTCGTGCCCCCTACTTTTTGTGAGATGTGCAGCCAGAGTCTCTAGACCCATCGTCAGGACTCAGGACCAGCCAATAAGCAGCGATTATTGATAGTGAAGTGCAACGGCTCGCGTCGTTTGGTTTACAACAGTCACTGAAAAAACAAATAAAGTAAAGAAGACAGCCCTAACAACTACCTTTTGCCAACTTGCCTCATATCACCTAAAAATTTTCGGACAAATTTTCCCTTTTCTTCTCTCGACACACGAAAAAAAGTCCTCACCTCACATGAAAAAGGAATCCTCACCTCAGAAAATTTTAACAAAAATTCCCTCACCTCACCTCAAAAATTTTTCAGAAAATGTATCTCATCCCACCTCACCTCAGACTTTCTGGAGAAAAAATTTCCTCACCTCACCTCACCTCAAAAAGTTTTTCAGAAAATTTTCCTCACCTCACCTCAAAATTATTTCAGAAAATTTTCCTCACCTCACCTCACCTCAGTCTTTCCCAAGGAAAATGTCCCTCACCTCACCTCACCTCAGCGTCTTCTAGGAAGATTTTTCCTCACCTCACCTCACCTCAACCATTGCTCCAAAAGATGCTCCTCACCTCACCTCACCTCAAATTCCGTGAGGTGAGGGTGAGGTGAGGGTGAGGGAGCCCTCACCCTCACAAGCCCTCGCGAGGGTGCCCACCTCTGCTCAGCAGTGCTCAATAATTTAAATACGAGAGCAAGAACGGCTTTTGTGTGCCCCAAACGCATAGTGCCTCCTTCTATCACATTTCTTAGGCTATTTTCTCACACTATTTTACAGCAGTTCTGTGTAGCTTACAGCAGCTCCAAATGCTGCAACGAAGCATCTTACTATGGCGGGCTAATCTTACCCATTAAGCCACAGACAGCGCTCATTAATTTCCTCCTGAACTCATCCTCGTTAATATAATTATGAATATGCCTTCTCAAATATACCCTATGTAAGCCTTCTGCATTAGTCTGCAGTGTATGCAACCACTTTTTACGAAATTCTACGCAAACTATACACAACTCGACATGGAAAGGAATGGACGACACTGGCTAAAATAAAACTAAGGGCGTTTCCTTCTGCTACTGTCTCTTACGTTACTCATTTGCTGCGTGTCAAATATCGCGTCTCTCTGTATAACAATAACAAAAAAAAAATTATATTGCGTTGCAGATAATTAGTAGCTAAAGCTTTACAGCATAGAAATTCGTTCACTGCCTCTCCATTCTCTACTAACAGGTACTGAATCTGAACACGTTTAAAACTGCAAGGAATGCTTATGTATCGTTTATTGCAGAGATCATGGCGTTTCTTGCCAGAGCACGCACTTTCTTTCGGGATTCATACTAGATCCAACCGGGCAGTGGTACGTCTCTTGGAAGCTTCGGTAGTTCCACAGAGGCACATTGACCAAATTTTCTGCCTCCGATATACTTGAGCTGCTACCGCCGCTGCAGAACCCCATACTATAGTATACGAAGAACAAGCGACGAGCATCGTACGTTTGAAAATTCTCAAACTTAGTGTCACTCGATATTTCGGCGTCGTACTTGTCGAAGACTGGCTTCAGTGCCATCGACGTCTCCAGGAGTTTAGTCGCATCGATGCGATCCAAGGCGTACTGCTGTAAACATAGCTGCGAGTTCCTCAGGAAAGAATTCGCCAAGTCGGGCCACCAGCGGCGAGGGGAGGTTCCACTGTCGACCCATACCGCGTGCAAAACCATGTTCAGCAAGCAACGCATGACCCGTATGCCAGATTGCGGCAGCTGAAAGACTGTACTGTTCTCGTGAGCAGCTAGCGAGATGTTAAACAGCAAAGCAGGAACGAACACTGTGTTATCACTGTGTCGACAGTCTGTGTCAAAAGCCGATCCCAGCCAGCGATTTTCAGGGCCTTTCCGCAGGCTCTCGAAAAAGCTCTTCGCACGCAAAGAATAAAAAGCCTGTAGTCCTTGTCCAGGGACAACCCTTGGAAGAACTCTCTGGAATTCATCTACTTGTGCTATGTCCGACAGCCAAGGTGGATAAAGTAACAAAAATCGAGATTGGGAGAGCAGTCTGTTCGCCCGTTGCTTGGATTCCACGTCCAAGACTGCTGAATAGTTTAAAGACTTCATAAGTTCGCTTCTGAGTGCTCCCAACAGGTGCATTATGGAATCTGAATTAAGGCTGTCATGCAAGTTAGTGACCCGAGTGGCGTAAAGGAAAAGTGCGGGCGAAGCGCGCTCCACCACCCTCAAGCATAAATTCCATTGCGGTACTTGAGGACGTTGTTTTCTGTATATGGCGCCCACTAGTCCTTCCTTCAGGTCCTTTGCAGACATTGGTAGAAAGGCTGACATCTCCAGCATCAGACGGACTCCAAGGTAGTTAAGTACGATGTACGGTTCTGTGTTACGAACTAGATTGAGTAATTGGCTGAGGAATACCGATGACTCGATCAGGACTTCTGTGTTGCTGCCATTGTAATCTATCCCCTCACTGCCCGCAAAGAGGGAGGTAAGAAACGTAAATAGCTCGGGAAGATCCCTCAGTGTTCCTGTGCGATGTGCGTTTGGACCTATGAGGCGACTCTGGTTAAAAGCGAAGCCTTCTAGTCGGCTCGCGAACTGCGCCACTTCCTGAGCGTAGACCCAATGGTTACGCTGTTTGTTATGTTTGTTAAGTGCTGCTATAGCGGCGTAGGCACTCGCATTGTAGAAGCTGGTTGTATTACTGTCGCCGGACGTGGTGTATGGGGAAAGAATCGCTGGAGCGCCAACGGCGACGACACCTCCGGTCTTCTTGGGATGCGTTGCTGCCCAAACGTTCAACAAAGTTTCCGTTCCCGCTATCCTCAGCACTCTAGCAGCGACTTTCCAAACAGAAGAACCGTTCTTCGGTGTGGAGGAGTACGGGAAACCGTCCAACGTCACCAACCAAAGCAGCTCTGAAATGGGAGCCCAGTCGGCGCTTTCAATATTGCTAGCATTCATGCATTCGTCAAATATGCCTTTAAACGATGCCAGCTCACCCGGAATATTGTCCTGATCAAGTAAGGATTTCACTTTGCTTTCTAACAAATTGATTTGAGCTTCGTCCACGGTCGCAGCAGAGCCTTGCTCGGCTAGTTTCAATGTGCCCTTCCAGCGGGTACAGGCAAACCTGTAGAAATTCTCGCACGGGTCCACGTTCCAGGATAAAAGTGCCTTCAAGTAATCTCCCTCCCGTAGGCAGAACGATGTTGAGCAAACGCCGTGCATATGTTTCCGAGTGTTTAGGCTTCCATTCGTACCATTCAATGCAGCGTTCGAAAAAGATAAGTTGTGAGGAAGCCATATCCGCGCCCCCATCGAGGCAAATTCCCTTGGTAGTAGAAGTACTAGGCATAGTACCACGACCAGGGATAAGATGAAGATGGTTGAGTATAAGATTTTCTTACATCTGAATGCTATATGACGTCTCGGCTGTCCCCGATTCAGATTATGCTCAGAAGTGTACGTACTGCCTTGACTGCATACAAAGTTTCCTTCGGACGAGTGGTGCGTTGCGATGTGGTGCAATGGAACCATGCTTCCCTTGTAACGTGACCGCAGTGCTTTTAGTGATCGTGAAGAGCCTCTAGTGTTCTTCCCAATCTTATCTTCGAATTGTTTAACCATAACAGATGTTGCATGTCGATCGGTAGAGTAGTTCTCTCTAAGCTTCTCTGCTTCAAGTATGCGATCGTTGCCACGGATGTCTGTGGTTATTTCACCTGGGCTTGCCCCTGAACAAACCAAAGCGTTTGTATCGCCGAAGGTGCATTTGCGAGGGACACTTGAAGACGTACAGAATGGAACACGAGGAATTAGATTTTTCAGAATAGCTTTCCACGACACCTTCGGTGGCGCATCTTGCATGAGGGAGACATCACCGGACGCTTGACCGCTTGAGAAGGGCTCGCACGTTATTCTACTAGCAGTTCCATCAGAGGTTGCTTCGTTGGTGCACTCTCTGGATAAACAGGCACCTCTGCTTTGTGTTGTTTGCCGTTCAGTGTCCCTCGTAGCTTCGGATCTTCTGTCTGCATCTTTAGCCATTCGAGAAAGTACAGCTTTCCCTGTACATACGTGCTGGTCATCTGTTATCAGCTGCGAACGCGTGACTTTGTCCCTTAAATTGGGGTGAGCACATGCGCGATGCATATTACCGCTTTCTGTTATTGCGAGAGCTGTGCCAGATTTTATGGCTGCTGTACTCGGCTCTTTTCTGCAAACTTTTTCTAACTCGACCTGCCTACTGTGGAGGCATTCATCTCGGAGGAAACCACCAGGAACAGGTCTCGCCACTTCATAGTCATGACTGTTAGTCAACAGTTTCGTACGCGACCTCCCGCTAGACGAACTGTGACTGACTGTGTACGTATCATCTAGTGGTGATAAATCTTCTAAGCCCAGCCTCATAACAGAAGGAACAGTGAAGAGATTGGTTGCCGGTGAGTTCCTGGCGCCGTAGAGTTTTTGGCCACCTAGCAGACTCACGTGAGGTTGCTCAGGGAGACGCTTCATGATGCGACGTTCTGTCTTCGACATAGCCGGATCAGAGTGCGTGGCCACTGCCGTGGCGGGTCTTCGACCTTCTTTACAAACGTTTGTTTGAACTGCCCTAGAGCATTGTGGTTTTTCAGTCTCCTGAGCCCAAATCACATCAATGCTTGCTTCGGATACGCCAGGAGCCATTTCCCCCCCTGCATCTGTACCGTAATCAGAGCTCTGAGCTTGGACGTACCCTGCGCATTCTTGTTTTGGATACAAGGGCATCTCATTTGGAAACCTCTTAACTGGACGGCGTAGACTGCTTGTTCTGTGCGCAAGGAGGGCAACTGCTTCCTCTCTCGTAAGCAGCCTCGGGACACTTCGTGCCTTTCCCGGCGAAGTTGATGAAGCGCTATACCCGTGTGTCAGATCGAAGGAATCAGTAGTGTTCAAAGACGAAAGCTGTGAGCCGTCACTGCCCTCTGACGTTGCGTAACACCTGTCATGCGGTAGTTGATGTTCACTGTTGTCATCCATTGCCTCACGCTCACTTATAAAAAGAACATCTTCAAAGCCCAGCAAACTGTAGAACGAGCGTCATCGAATGCGCGTGACATCATCTCTTCTTCCCTGCTGGTGCATGGCGGTGTGGCGCGTATGTGAAAGTATCTATAATGCACAGCCAACATTTTCTGTCCTGTCTTTTGTGTCGCTGTTCCCCTGGGATACGGGACTTAAATACGGCTCCTTGATCCCGATCAAAAAATCCGGCAAGACTCCATCAGAAATTCTAATGGTCCATTAGAATATTTTGAAGGAACATCGAAACAGCTTGTCGGCCCATTAACAACTCCTAGTGGTCCAACAGGACTGTTAGCGGTCCGATAAATGTTGTCCCACTGCCCATCAGGTGGGCCGAATGGCCCCACAAAAAGGCATGTTGGTACCACAGGGCCCGTGGCGAGGGGCACGGAGGAGAACCTAATGTTCCGTCAACGAGGCTTTGAGGTCAAACAGGTGTTGCCTCATAGTAGATCAGAGACCCCTAATGGGACATCAGAGATATGGCACTGCGTATAATCGCTAGAACAGTCCATGGAAGACCCCGTAAAGAACAGAACTCCAAAAGATAAGACGGAAACTGCGTCCTGTCCTAGTCTTCTCCTTTAGTGTTTCCTTGTGTCGAAAGTTCTAGCTGTTATAAGAAATGAGCAACGCTGTAGGTGACGTTCTTACAGTATTCAATATGGTAGCTCGCATTGTCCTGACAGGCCGACAGACCTCCGACCGTCAAGCTACTATTGTTTTATGCCACCTGACTCGTTGCGACTTTGAATATTCTAATATTGCGTCAAGATTCAGTTAAATATGGTTCGTGATATGTGACCCCCACAAAACTTCCCTAAAACTGATCAGCGTTCAGAGACTCAAGCTGCGAACGCCCCAGCGTGTAAAGACCATTGAGCATCGCGCGACGTCCATAAAAGGCCATGTGCCATGCGCCAGTACCATAAGCATCCAAAAAACAACTTGGAGCTCCATAGGTAGACGTCCCTTTCTGTAAATCCGCCAGATGTCGCGTGCAGTTTAAAAAAATTTCCCAGTCCTGACGGAACTCTCTGATGGAATGCACTGTTGCGAGAGAGAAAAAAACGCGCGACTGCACTGCGGAAGTACGATTTTCGATGGACCTACATTTACAGAATGTCTCAAACAAAAGCAGTAAGAAACACAGGCATTGTGTTAGTCTCGAGTAAATACCCCAAGCCATTCCTCACTTCAATGTAGCTTGTGTGAGTAAATGAAATAAATTTAAACACCTCACCCCTTCTATTTAACCGCGGCAGCAAACAGGACTCTCGCATTCGCCTAATCACGGAAGAATTTTCCTCCCTTACTCCCCTCCCTTGGAAATGTAACTTTCCGCCATTATTCTGAGCAGGCAGACCACATTTCTTTTTCTTAATAAACGTCACTATCACCACCACCACCTAATCACGGAAGACAAGCTATAAGTATAGTATATGTGCTATCAGCATCCGCACTAATCCGTACTGCCATCACTAGGCACGCGTTCCGTTTTCTCTGGGGCGGTTCGGTGGAGTGGGTCGCGAGATCCCGCTTGCACCGTACACGTGACCAGGGCGGCTTAGCCTTGCCGGTGGTGTTCGACAAGTGCCTTGCACTTCAGTCGCGCGTTTATTTCGAGGCACTGCACAATCCCGGACACCCAGCGTGCGCATTAGTGCAATATTCTCTGGGATGCGCCACCAGGTGGTTTATTGAGAGCCCTAGGTTTCGGCCTAGGTCCGAAGTCCTGCCTCATCAATACAGTCACTGTGTTGATGTTGTAAGACGTTTACGACTACAGCTTCCGGGATCTGGGATGCGCCACCAGGTGGTTTATTGAGAGCCCTAGGTTTCGGCCTAGGTCCGAAGTCCTGCCTCATCAATACAGTTACTGTGTTGATGTTGTAAGACGTTTACGACTACAGCTTCCTGACGCTGACATCCAGTTATGGGCTGTCAGCCGGTCCCGTAGTCCCTTCGGTGCCGACGAAGCTGTATTGGCGTTGAATCACTGCGTGCTGACTAGATGCCCGCCGCGACAGTCTTCAGTGGAAGCTAGCCCACGATGTTCTTCCTCTTCGCGAGCGATTGCGCCGTTTTCATATTTTCCGTTCTGACGGTTGCACTGTTTTAGGCATTGTCACGTTCCTCTTTTGCTGTGGTGCAGGTTAACGCAAGTATTTCAGCTCTCGACTGTCTCCTGGGCCACCGTGCGATTCCTAGGACCGTTGCCGGTTCCGCGCACTCAGCGTAAACAATTGGCTTTGTTAATAACGGAGATAAACTTTCAAATTTGTATCCGTCGTTGCCGGCTGGCTTTCGGTGGCCCAGACTTCGGAGGCGCAGCTATATTTCAGGCTGGCTGTCGCTGGCAGGGCAGGTCTTCGTAGCCACATCGCCCGTGAAGAAGCACTGTACGGCCTTCTGGAGTGCTCTCGCTGCTGGCTGACGTCTACTCGACTTTTCCGTCACGTTCAGGGTGAGTGGCAAGTCATGTTCTAGCCAGCTTGCTAGGACTGTATTGTCCTCCGCAGCGACTTTCCCGTGTTTGAATTGTTCGCATGGTATGTGCAGTACGAAAAGCAAACTGTCCTAGAGAGTGTTGTTATCTAGCTTGTGGAATTGTAACGTGCAGTTAGTGTCAGTGCAAAGAGGACTACCTCCATAGGTAGTTCGCCTGCTTGATGACAATACACACATTGATGCCAATGCATCAAAGGAAATGGACACTGCCATCCTAGGTTATGTTTTGGGCCTTCATTTCGGGAAAGCGTTTTTTTTTTTACTTTTTCTGTTTACCTCTTAAAACGCTGTGCGCATTCTATATTTTGAAAAGTCTTGGAAACAAAAACAAAAGAAAGAACAGAAGCAAGAGCGATTAAATTGTGTCATGCCCAAAAAAATACAAAGAGACTAATTTTAAATCTCAGTATTTTTACTTTTTTTCTGCTCCCGTCAAGCCATTAGACCCTTAGATCCTATAATGGTCCCATCAAACCGCTAAACCGTTAGTCCTATTGGCCTAATGGTACCATTAGGATTGGCTCTGATGGATTTTTCGATCGGGATATTTTCTCGTTCTTTTTTGTTTTTGTTTTTTCTTATAACAATAGTTACCCAAGAAGCATGACGTTGCCATCTTAAAATCTGGTTTACAGTCTACGTGTGGTCAGTGTCCATATGTTCGTGATGTCGTTCAGTGTGCTGGTGTGGCACTCTGGTTTTCCATTTTTAAGAGGAAAAGCTTCAGAAACCCCACGTATTCACTTGGCCACCACCTTCGCATAAAAACGCGTAATTATTTCACAAATTATTTAGTAGCACCGTATACTTGATAAGTAGACATCACACATCATTCCCAGAAATCCGGGACACGGTTTCTTAAAGTTGGCTTGAGCGGCGTACTCTCTGCCCTCCATTGAAGCAATGCATTCCACCTGGATTTGTTAGAATATCTGTTGACGCTGAGCTTTAGAAAGAAAAGCCCACACATGGGTGTTGCTGTGGGTGGGGCTGTGGGTGGTGTACTAGTGGAATGGAAGCGCAAGAGCGTCACAGTTTTGTTCCTGGAGGACCTATTTTCGCCGTGTTGGCTTCATGGCAGAATGCACTGGTGTGCTATTTTTTGTTGTACTTGGCTAAAACAATGGGTTCTCCGGAAAATGCGCATGTAGGACATGAAAGTTGAATTTGTCTTGTACGCTTTGCAACTTTGTGCGCTGTTGTTGGACGCTCCTATTTTGTTCCCACGACAAAAGAAGTATTGACAAGCTCGGTGTGGCTTGCGAAGCGTCTGTACCTTCATTCCTGGAGGCAGCACGTATGGCATCGTTGGCTCAGTAGTAAAGATGATGGTCACTGCTTTCGGGGTCCGTGGTTCGATCCGCGGTCTGCTGGGGTACATTTTTTTTTCTTTCTTCTTCCTTTTCTTTTTTTTTTTTGTTTTTTTTTTTTGTTGAGGTAGTTTAACAGAGGTAGGTATAAGAGTAACGACAGGGCGAGAGCGTCAGAGTTTTGGCTTAATAATGCTGTACTGGATCTATATCACACTGCATGACGTTCAGTTTGATTTAGTTGCCCTAATGCTGTGCGACTGCCTGTGCAGTTAATATGTGAATAGCAGATGACTTCTCCTTGCACTCCCACTTACTTCACCGCTACAGGAATCCCCGTTTTGTACAATGCCACCCGCGTTTGTTGTAATGTAGATTATTGTTATTGTCAATCATTTAAAATAAATTTAGGACTTGTGGCATAAACGCCCTCTCTTGACTGTGAACTCCAGGTCGATGTGACAACGGAATCAATTATGTGGGTCAACTTTGACGCGCTCTAATGGTAACGGTATTTAAGATGAAGGAATTACCACGCGTGTTTGTTGTAGCGCTGATACATGATACATTTACCATAAATTTCGGATCTGTAACGAATGCAAACATCCCAGGGAAAAGAGCTGTAGCTCAAACGTCCCTGTCCCTGTCAAGGTGGAACTCATCAAATTTCCATTGATGGAGGTCGACATGACACGGAATCGACATGCGGGTACACTTTAACGCGCTATAATGCGGAAACTAACTGAAATGCACAAAGTGCCACGCGTGTTTGTTGTAGTGTCGATGCTTGTCCATCATTTACCATCAATTTCAAACATGTGGCTTAAACGTCCTTTGTTCCCTGTCAAGGCGGAACTCATCAAATGTTCATTGATAGAGGTCGATCTGACACGGAATCGTCAAGCGGGTACACTTTAGCGCGTTATAATGGCGAAACTAATTGAAATGCAAAAAGTGCCACGCGTGTTTGTTGTAGTGTAGATGTCAACCATTTACCATCAATTGCAAACATGTGGCTTAAACGTCCTTTGTTCCCTGTCTAGGCGGAACTCATCAAATTTTCTTTGATAGAGGTCGACTTGACACGGAATCGTCAAGCAGGTACACTTTAGCGCGTTATAATGGCGAAAGTAATTGAAATGCACGAAGTGCCACGCGTGTTTGTTGTAGTGTAGATGTCAACCATTTACCATCAATTTCAAACATGTGGCTTAAACGTCCTTTGTTCCCTGTCAAGGCGGAACTCATCAAATTTTCATTGATAGAGGTCGACTTGACACGGAATCGTCAAGCAGGTACACTTTAGCGCGTTATAATGGCGAAACTAATTGAAATGCACAAAGTGCTACGCGTGTTTGTTGTAGTGTAGACGCTTGTCAAGCATTTACCATCAATTTCAAACATGTGGCCTAAACGTCCTTTGTTCCCTGTCAAGGCGGAACTCATCAAATTTTCATTCATCGAGATCGATATGACGACGGAGTGCTGGTGAAAGCCAACTTGGACGCGCTCTATAATGGTGAAACTAAATAGGATGCACAAAGTTACAAGCATGTTTTTTGTAATGTAGATTTTTTTATGTAATGTAGATCAAACTTGTGGCTTAAACGTCCGTTGTTCCCTGTAAAGACACAACTCACCAAATTTTCATTGGAGGTCAATCTGACGACGGAACCAATTATGCGGGTCAGCTTTGACTCGCTCTAATGGTAATTGGAATTAAAGTGAAGAAATTCCTAAGCATGCTTTTCGCAGTGTAGATGTATTTCAATCATTTAACATAAATTCCGGACATGTAGCTTAAACTTCCTTTATTCTGTACCTCGCCAATTTTTTCGTTCTCATGCAGCATTGTGCAAGGCCGTAACCTCCTTACGGGTTAACTCGTTCTTATAGCAAAAAAAATAAGAATATGTTAAAAATATCATGCGTGTTTATTGTCATACGCATGGTGTCCCAGCTAAATGTTACCATATTTTTAAAAGTATATCTATAACTTTTTCCGAGATGAAACCAATTGCAATATATCATATGCTGAAGGGCGCTCTCTAGGAAGGCATTAGGAGACTTCTAAGGCAATGTCTTAACTAACTTTCAATAATTAACTTTTTCATTATGAATGCTACGAAGTTGTTCCAATGAGAACATCTGACCTCTTCGGTCACCAAATACCAAAGCCGTTTTCAGAACAAAAATCCGTTCGATAGATCGTTCGCAGAAGAAAAAATCGTGAAGGAACACCATTTCTTTATTTTATTTATTCTCTAAGTGGCATCTCTAGAGTGGCGTCCTTCCTTCGCCCCCAACACGAGAGAGTAGAGAGTTTTAGTATACCGCTACCGGTGCCCGGTAGGCTACCGCGGCTACCGGTGGACTTGCTTACCGCAGTCCCCGGCTCCGGTATAACAGGCTCGTCTAGAATAGCGCGACTCTACCGCGACATTTCACCGGTAGCGACGCACGGAGACGGGAAGGAGAGCGGCGGCGCTGCTATCGATCTCGCCGGTGAAGCGAGCGGTACGCTGGCGGTAGGCTGCGCGGTATTTCGCCCCTCCGACCGGCGGCCAGTAGGACCGGGAGGCCGGTATTCCGCTCGCGCTTGCGCAGAGAAGGCATGACGTCAATACCGGCCCCACCGGTAGCCTATGGCCGGTATACTAAAACTCTCTAATGAAAGAGCACACTGTCGCCTCTTGCGTCCGTGAAAAAGATTTTAAAAAAAAGACGGAAAATGCAGCTCAAGATAAGCGCAGCTCCGATAGAGACACCCCGATACATTTTTTTTTTTTTTCTTTCCGGAAGTTAACCAATCTTCCACGCATGAGTCTGCACTGTGCTCTTTCACTCTCTCGCATCGGGGGTCATCGAAAGACGCTTTTTCGAAGATGCGCAATGAATAAAATAAAGAAAAAAAAATGTGTTTCTTCACGAATTTTCTTCATGCGATATATCGAACAGACTTTTGTTCTGAAAACGCTTTGGTATCTGGTGACCGAAGAGATAAGATTTTCTCATTGGAACACCTTCGTAGCTTTTCTAATTAAAAAGTTAATTATTGAAAGAATTAAGACAATGCCTTATGAGTGTGCTAATGCCTTCCCAGAGAATGCCCTTGAGCATACGCTATATCTCAAACTGATTTCATCTCGGAAGAAGTGATAGATATATCTTTTAAAAAATATGATCACATTCAGCTGGGATACCCTGCATACAGGGTGGGTGAAGTAAGACTGAATGAATTTGATAAAATCCGCGAATGACTTCCAAAATTACTTTCTCGCAAAAGTCGTTCAATGTATCTATTCCGTACGCGACCAATTCAAAGGTGGTGGCGTATAAACAAATAGCGCAGCTGTTAACTAACATTCGCGATAAATCATTATAATTACTGAAAATACGTTGACTGCGTAATTGCAAAGATGTAGAGCATAACCCTGAGGGGCCTACGCCACAAGAACCGAAATCACAGGACCTTTTTGCGCTTTAGTAAAAAAAAAAATGTGCGAACATACAAAATAATTGAACACTGTTCGGGTTTTGCGGCAATTTCTCCTCTCCCTGACTCGGTGTCACCACTTCTCAACTGACAACAGGTTGCTCCTGAAATCATGGAACAGCCCGCTTTGTCCCTGGAGCGAGGGAAATAACGATGTTGTTTCTCAGTCTACATTATCATAAAACGTGCCGTACTTGATTTTCTTTGCGCGTTATCTCATTTGACCTGCACAACACAGTTCGCGATGTGATGCCATAAAAGTCACACAATAAAACTACAAATGCATTACTGTAAAAACCTGGCAGATAACAAAAACGCAATCACTGATTTCGCTGCTTAATAAATGTCTGCGTTGTATCAGATTTTAACGAGAGAAAAACAACGAGGACGCTAGCAAGCGGGGGCCCCATGTTTTGAGGAACAGCGTGATGTCAGTATCGTCAAACGGTGACAGTGAAGGTGATAGAAAGAGCGGCTGCCGAACTCGCGGCAACTCTCGACGATAGTACATTTTCGCTCATTTTTTAAGGGCACAGAGAAGTGTTACTGTTTCGATTCCTGCTGACTAGACTTCTCAGGGTTGTGTTCTCCCAATTTGCGCGCTCAGCTTGTTTTCAGGAATTATGAAGATTCATTACAAAAATAATTAACGGCCGCACTAATTACATTGATAATACACATACCATCCACAACTATTGCACTCGAGACATTGTGCTGCTTGGGCATCTTTCTTCCTTGTGTCTTTGATTCGAGCGCCTATTTGAGCAACACCTCCAGGATATGGAGAAGGCCTGTCCCTTGCGTCGCATTGGAAGGCCTGCTGTTACTATTGTGGATGCTGCCATGAAGTAAATGAAAGAACGAACGAGAAGAAAGCTCGAAGCAGGTCGCAGGCCTCCATATAGGTGACGTAAGCGTGCATGCCTGACATTATTTAGGAAGTGTTGGTTTCGGCACTTTCTTGTGCCGAACGTAACTCTGCTTTCACCTCTAGATGTTCTGAAGATAAGCAGTCTTCCGCTTGTTTATTTTCTTATTTGTTATTTCTCTAAGGGAGGGAGGACCGACAAGCATTCTTGATGGTGCCGGGAAGAACTAAGACGCAAAATTTGGAATTAAGCATTGGAGTGTCCTCATGATAAGGCCAAGAACAAACTGAAGCGTACGATACAGTGATCACTGAGTAACAAGGTGCAAGTATCAAAGTGAGGTGCGGTTACGGAATTCGCCTTCTTAGCTTATCGAGCATAATTTCTTTTCAGCATAATGTAGGATAATTTCTGGGCTTTTCCTCAGACGCTGTCACACATACGTCGGCACATTTCCATCAGAAGTCACCCCAGGACACACATTGGTCGTCGTCGACGGCATCCCCATTCCCCAGAGAGAGAACAAAAAATGGACCAGGGCTAGCCTTACAAGTAGGAATCATCCCGTTCCACACGCTCCGAGCAGCACCCCAGAACTCTGAGCAGCAGCACAGCGAAGAAAAGTTTGGCAAGGCTTATCAAAGCTGATTCATCACGTTTTCTTTCTGCGCTGGGCAATTGCTGCTGATAGCCGGGCTCCGCGCGCGATATCTGATGTACAAATTCCCTTTCTCGTCTGCCCGCGCCTCATTCCATCTGCCTTCCTCCTCGCCGCATACTTTTCTTTCAAGTTGGCTTTCTTACACGTTCTTCTGCTATCAGGCAGAACCTGCATCAGAGGAGGTGTCCCTGAATTCTGGTCATAGTGACAGGTTCTTCTTGCATACAGGAAGCAGCGGTAAAGAATGCCAATCGTCATATAGGGACCGTGCCACAAACTGGTGGCGCCGCGATGCGGCCTCCGGAGAAAACATCTTGCGTGACAGCCTTCGGGTTACCAGCTTTGTTGGTATGTAAAACGCGAACGTCTTTGTTGCCACACTAGCACTATCACATTGATAACCACGCAAATACGTAAGAACTGTTCACTAGGGACGAGATTTTCCATCTCTTGATATCCACGCTTCAAATGCCACCGAGAGTACTGGATTTGCAGCGCATGTCGCACGAAGTAAGTGTTCGCGGATGCGCGCTTGATGTGAGCGCATATATTCTACTTTTGTGCTAGATTCGATGGAACGGAATGAGGACCCGCAAAGTGGTCGAGAATTTGCAGTAGCCGCTTTAATGATGGTGAAACGCTGCTGGATATACTGTCACCGTCGGATGGACCGACCACATGACAACTTTATTTTGGAGATGATGACTGGAGTATTTTGATCGTCAGAGGCGATACTCTACCCATTACTCGTGGTAATTTCGTTGATGATCCTCACAGCGAGGGCGGAAGCCCTACGTTCTCCGAAAAGTTTAGTAATTATGCACCGACCATTTCGCCGCCGTCGTACGCAAGCCCAATGCGGTGGCCGAGGTCAAAAACTCCTGTCGATGGTGAGCTGCATCTGCATACTTGTGGTCCAGAATCCCTCTGAATACTATCTCTTTGAGGACATTCCCACGTTCAGCGTTACTGCTTCTGAATATATTGGAAAGACTGCAGCACGAGTTCAGACAATATGTTGTGACCAAAGTGTTTATTTATATGGACAATGAGAACGCACGATGTAGATTTCAATGATGAAGCTATGTTCGCAGCAGTGTGCCAAAAGCAAGAAATTAATACGAGGTTCAGTCAAAAACATGATCATGTGCCTGGAGAAATGTGCCTAGTATTTGCTACCAAGCTAGGATTTTGAGATATGAAATAACCATCCTTTCGACGATCACTTACAAGTGTTTCGATACAGACAGACGCAAGTGGCTGTATATTCTTGAGCACTGTTACATTTAAAATATGGCGGTTGCTTCCGTGCAGTTTGTCTCCTTTCTCTTCGTTTCGCGCCCCTGAAATGTTCCACACTGTTCACACTTCGAAAATCAAACCTTCCAATTGTGGCGGTCGCCACACAGACGAGCGGTTCCATTTGAGAACGCACAGAACGGGCGGCGTGGTGTCACGCGTAGAATAGTCCTAAGGCAGCCGCTGGTGGCGCTGTCACGACGGAGGAGCCCGCTCCCTTTAGGTGAAAAGTATTCTTGTCGAGGAAAATAATGCGCGTGTGCACATTCACAGTCATTACAATGTCAATCGTAATCTGCTTTTGCATCTCCGTGACACAGGTTGTCTTCAATGATAATTGCAACCAATGGCCATCGAATGTGCGTATCAAGCTCACACGGATAGCACGGAATGTAATGCTACACCAATGCCCTTTGAGAAGTTGATCCGTTACACGCTTGGCGGGATTAGAAAAGAATAACAGGTATACGGTCATGATTGGGCGTTAAATTGTTGAGTTGTACACAGCAATTCCCGATTTGACGCACACGTGTGCTCGCGCTAAATGACGTCCAAAACAGTCCCAAGTTCACCACATACAACAAGACTTCCAGAGGCACTCGCTGCCGGGCTGCACCGTAGAATCTACTATACATTTGTGCATAATATGTGTTGATGCTTTTCCTAAACTGTAACCCGCTTATACGATATAATGTCCCTGGACCAAAGGAGTACACCGAAATAAATAAGCATCTAAATTACGCATTACGATATGAGGCACGGAAATGCATTCCATGCTCTTCATCGCAGGAAGCAGAAACGAAAACAAAAATGATCGGCCGGAATTGAATTCCAGTGGTCGCTATTACGGCGTACACAGTTGCCTTTTTGCCTCTTTATTCCCTGTCATGTATGACCGAAATAACGAGAGACAGCCATGGGCGCCGTCACGGGAGGGGGGGGGCTTCCCCCCTCCCAGCTTCCTGAAACATAAGGTTTCTGAACCAAGACAAAGCAAAAATTCTGCCAGTATGCCAAACACTCCGCCCTGCCCCTCCTCTCCCGGAAAAAAATCCCGGCGTTGCCCATAGCGAAAGCATAAAAGAAACACAACATGGAAGCATCAGGATTTCATGATTAAAAGGCCTGGTGTGTGTGCGGAAAGGCCTCCGTGTGTTCCGTCTTTTCGTCGCAGACGCTCAGGATTTTTCATCATGGAGTTCGTTCACCAGCTTGCCTGCGTCTACACCATGTTATAAGCTTTAGGATGCATCCATCACGGCGGCACGCTTCACTGCACCGAGCCTCGTTTTAGCGAAGCTCGTTTTTGGAAACTGTTTCATCTTCGCCAGTTCCGCGGTTTGGTTGCTTCCAGCAATGGGGATATACGTGAATTCATGTCGTACAGCTTGGGACAAAAGTTTACGGAACATCGGGGTGTCGCTTTTCTCCGTTAGAGTGACGCCCTAGCAGCAAACAGGTGCGGACACACACACTGAGAGTAGGACAGAATAGCCGGTCACTCGTCTCTTATTCGAACTCTTCCTGATATCTAGCATGGAGCCGCTCCGATGAAGCAATATGAAGGTGCCGTGTTCAGTAAACTTTTGTCCCAAGTTGCAAAAGAGACAAACAATCAGTGTTATATACAAACACTGACTGTTGCCTTTTTGATTGCTTATATATACGATTCGACATGCGTATTTCTTTTCTTACACGGTTTTCGCATATACCGCGACGGGTCTTCATGATACTGGGTGTAGCGAAGGCGTGCGCGTTTATGGAGCTTCAGCCCCCGCAATGTAGTCGACTTGCAAGACGAATCGAGCAGGCAGGTGGCCTCAAAACGAGAAATGTTTAAAATAGATATATATTGCATCTGCTGCGCATTTGCAGCAACTGCAAATCCCCAGACCTCCGGATACATGCTGTACCTTTAACGATATACAATAGACGCCTGAAGCGCAGAATTTTATTCGTTTATGGTTAAACATATGCTAATTGTAACATCAGAGGCGGAGAATCCGATCAGCAATACCTCGTACACGCAAAATGGATCGTCTTTCCTGTTCCAGACTCTCCTTTCTTATGATTGCGTCGGGAAACTGCACACATTGAAATGTTATCAGTAATTGGAAGCATCTACTGCAGGTCATCACTAAATGGCAAGCCAAGGTAATTAATCGTGTTTTTCTTTCCTTCTCTTTTTAACCATGTGACATCCGTCTAGTCCACTGAAAAATACAGCATTCCCTTTTGTTCAATTCCCACATAAGGTTTCAAAGCTATACACCGTCGACGATGAACACCGTTGAGAATGAAGAACACCCGCAACTCATGGGCATTTACGAATAATAGAGGGTTGTCTTGACAGAGAATGGTATGCATTGCTGTTTCATACGGGCTCCCCGACCTCCAATACCAGCACCGGAGCCTGAATTCGCTAGAATGGCGTTCCGTGAAACGTGCCCTTCAATATCTACAATGTAATCTTTAAAATGAGCCATTTTGTCCCTACAACGAAACTCGCTAACCTGTAGCATATTCTCTAAGCTAATTCCGTAAAGCGAGTCTCGCTATACTGTAGGGGAATCATTGAATCGCTCCCTCGGAGCGGAAACAGTAACGGAACCGAAATTGAAAGGTAGTATTAAAAATGTAAGACGAAAACAGAGTTGTTTGAGAAAGGAAACGGCAACAAAAATAGCAGGTGTGGTATACACTTAGAGCACTGCACGGGCCTAACTTTCAGGCCCGTGCCCGGCCTAGGCCCGGCTGCTACGGCCCACACCCGGCCCGGGCCCGACGGCTTATATATATCCAGCCCGGGCCCTGCAAGAGCCCGACTCCGCCGGCCCAGGTCCAGCCCGTACCCGACTCTTTCCATGCTCAGGCCCGGTCCTAGCCCGCCTCTGCTCTAGTCTTTCTCGAGGTTCGGAGGCGTATTTAGATTTACTAAACAGCACAGCGCAGCAAGGAAAAGGACGCAGCTAATTAGTGTAGAGTCAGGAGGTACACTCGAACGCAGCAGCGGCTGTGTTTCTCTGCCGGCAAGCCGGTCTGTGCTTGGTGCTTGCTTGCTTGGGAACGCAGCGGCGCGTGGGCATATGTACATTGCGGTTCAAGTGAGACTCATCGCCGCTCTATTGCACATGCTCCTGTGTTAGTTCCCTTTTCTCGAACTGATGCTCGTGCAGAACCCTCAGCGCGCCAGCCACACCAATCGTCCCCAAATGTGTGTGAGTGCATGCGTGAAATCCAGACCCATTCACGAAATAGGCATGATCACATGTCAAAAGTGATAGTTCTCAGATGAGAACCCATACAGAGATATCCCATACCCAATGGGGAAAAAAAGTAACATGAAACTTCAGCTGTCCAGTCTCGTGAAATATGTTCTCGTACATGCACGACCATGGCTGGCGTTGTCAAGCCCGTACCCGGCCCGGGCCCGGTGGCTGAAACCCGAGCCCGGCCCAGGCCCGCCTAAAAAACGCCCAGCATGGCCCGGCCCGGCCCGCCCCGTGGGCCGGGCTCGGGCTTTCGGGTAAGCTCGAGCCCGTGCAGTGCTCTAATACACATACACCAGAATGGTTAGATGAAGCGTGTTGCAGGAGTTCCTGACACCGCACATTATTATTTTCGGGCTCGCCAACAAGTTCCCGACAAAAAATCAAAATTTAGTGTTCTTTCTCAACGAACTGTTTGTTGCTTACGAGCCGAAGCGCGATGTTTTTCTTCACTTGAAGCAAGAATAAGCAATCTGCTCATCAAAGCCCAAATGCGTCAGGCTACAGGCACTGTTGCTGTCTGATAGGAGGAATGTGGGCTCAGTTACGCGCGTAGCTCTCTTGTACAGGTTGGGACAAAAGTTTACGGAACACGCGAGCGGCGTACCTTCTCTTCGGTGCGACACCCTAGCGGCTGGCGGAAGCGGGTGAGTTCACTGCTACGGAGGGGTGGAAGGGTACGCTGTTAGCGACACACAGTGGCAGTTCTGGTGCCGCTTGAGTGTGTCTGGAAGTGGAAGCTACAGCTGTGTGTCGCTAATAGCGCACCCTTCCACCCCTCCGAAACAGTGAACTCACCCGCTTCCGGCGGCCGCTAGGGTGTCGCACCTAAGAAGAAGTACGCCGCTCGCGTGTTCCGTAAACTTTTGTCCTAACCTGTATCTCCCCTTGAAGCCTGCCATCTTCATCTACAACGAAACAACTTCACTATTGATGAACGCAAGCGTTTCGGTGACAAACCCTTCGTTGAGCCCCGTTGCTGGTGGGATGAATGCTATAGCAAGAATTATACGGTCACTGCAAAAGAAGAGAACACTCACTATTCGAAGTACTCGTCCACCAGGCCCGTGAATGTTGATCCGCTTGTCGACATTGGTAACCAGACATATTCATTGTGGCCTAGAAGAAGAAGCAAAAGAGATACGGTCGGGACAGATAACACCGGGATACAAGGGATAACTCCGTCCAAGCCCACAAGGTGCTTACTCACTGCTCAACTCGAATGGCGTAAGCCGCTCACAGCGTCACAACCAAAAAGACGTCTAGGCTGTGCGTGTAAAAAAATGGTTGCGCTAGGTACACAACGTAGCTTTGGGCAACATAAGGAAGCCACATTTCATAACTGCGTATCTGGAAACGATTTTATGGCACGTTTGAATAGCCTTATCGCGATCTTGTGTGGCTAATTCATCTAAACCGGACGAACAGCTGCGTTATCGGTTCGATTCATGCAGGTTAGGAAAGATAACGGAGAGAAAAGATGTAAGGAGGAGTAACCTAGAATGGGAAGCAACATTGCTGCCAGCATAGCTCTGCATTTCGTCCCCACGACATCTCACAATCACAATGATCTCATCGCGAACGCCTTCAGTAGTACTACGAATACGAACACCTGCAAAGGCCGGTGTGGCGCCTGTTGTTATCTCCCACTGGCAAGGGAAAGGTTTGTGGCGGCATGTGAGTTTTAGTGCATCGTACGCCATCGCCTTTGCGTGCGTAAGAGATAGCGTTCGTGGTTCCGCGCGCGCGCAAGACATAAAGAAAGCTTCGCGCGTTGCGCAGAACCACCACGCTATCCACGTTACGTACGTAAAGGCGCTAGCGTACGATGCACTAAAACTCTACTGTCACCGAGTCAGTCGAGAATAGGCCACCCGCTGTTTGTATACAAACTACATCACAACGCCAGATGTCGCGACACGTCGTTGGCAAAATAAGCCACGTGCGTTTGCATCCGCCGATCACATGCGTTTTTGTGTTTTTCTTCTCTTTTTTTTTCGATTATGGATGTCATTGCGCGAAGGAGATACGAAGGAAAACTTCATGTGCGAGGCAGATACTACCCTGACCTTATCTCACGAACCGTGAAAACCACGAAGTTACACGACGGCAAAACCAACGTGGGTGGTCTATTGCTGACTATAGCACACCACTGGACGGCCCTCACACAAGTTAATATCGCTGAATGGGCTCACGCGGCATATTAGAGCACTTACAAGGTGTGCGTTCCTAAACCTACTCCAGAGTAGATGAACACCGTTCCAAAACTTGCCCTATATTGACTCGATGACGTCATAATCTAGCGCCCAAAAGTAACTCGGGTCAACCCGACCAGCTACTCAGACGACTCTCCTAACCGGTGGGTAGGTGCAGGTAATGACGTCACTGACGCTGTTATCCGCTGTCGGTGTGCCTTTCGTGACAAGCCCTTTCCTTGTGAAAGGAAGGAACACACGCACATTCGCAACATTCGTTTTCCTTAGCAAGGAGGTTAGTAGACAAACCGTGGTATCTCTTTCCAGGGGCGTCGGAAGTCCTTTACGGCAGAGGGGCGGGAGGGGAGCCTTAAAGAAGCAATGAGGTGACCTTTAACGTCCCTCGAAATCTGCTTCATCTGCCAAGCTGTCCAGCAGGAGTCACTATGCAAAATATTTTCGCTCTGGGATGCGTTATAGCTGTGCAGTCGAATTTACAAAAAACGGTCGGAGAAAGCAGCCGCAGACGGCTAACACGATTCTCGCGTGACGTATTTCAGGTTCCGTGCCTTTTTGCTTTTTTTTTTCTTCGCAGCTCAGGCGACGTTAATACACACTTGAGCTGTGCCGCTGTACGTCACGACGTCCTCTCGGTCTGCGATGCGCTCTTTTCACGAGGATAATTTTTCAAAGGTGTGCGGAACAGAGCCCTCGCGCTCGTTCTGTACGTCACCTACGCTCATCGTTCTTTCGCAGGAACTTATTTGACTCGTTGGAGAACATTCTGCAGCGAAAAACGAAAAAAAATGGGGGGGGGGGGGGGGGGGGGGGGGTCACCTCAGTGCTCCTTTATCCCAACCTAACCAACCTACAGGAGAGCACTGCGGTGCATGATTCTGTGTCGATAAGTGCAGCAAACACAAAAACGGGAACACGATGAAAAGTAACCTTTCTGACACTGAAACACAGAAACAGACGAACGCAACTCAAGCCTTAACCTCAACCATGCCTCGCACCATGAACAATGGGAGCCATTGATGAGCTTATTAGAATGACTCGTCCACATAGGCAAAGTGTCCGAGTGTCTGTCGGAAGGGGCTGGGGCAAACGCCCCCCCCCCCTTTTTTTTTTTTTTGCATACACAGTGGTTGAGCAGGGCATCGGGAATTCAGTGTTGTGACGTTGTGAGGCAAATTGTCCCAGGTCACTCGCATGAAACATGTTCCGGCGCCGACTGGGGGGGGGGCGGAGCCACCCCCCCCCCCCCCCCCCCCCCAGTCGGCGCCGCTGGTCGTTCAAGCAATCCGATGACGCTGGAGGATGTAATACCCCTTACACACGGCAAATTTAATGTTATTCGCTGGGAATGACATTCGCACCGATTGTCATTCGTTTTTTCTTTTCTCTTTTGCTCGAAACTAGCGAAGCATTACATTATTTCACAAAATAGTGCCTTTTCAAAGACACTTAAGTGGCTAATTACCACAAGCGAAGACAACTAAGAAGTCTATCTGCACCACTGATCTCGATTGTAAAAGGCTGGATCGCGGATAGGGAGCGCGAGCGTGAAGAAACCGGCCACCATCTTACTGTACCCACAACACACTCTTAACTCCGTACCCTTTAGTAAAGGGTAAAAAATCGCAATATTTTACCCTCTATTTCAGAAGCTACCAGGTACCCTCTGAGCGACCCCTTTATAAAAGTTACAAGAAAACCCACTAATTAGAGGTTACGGCCTTCAATCCAGCACCTGCCCGTAAAGGGTACGCCAACGCGCGGCTTTTTATACAGGATGTTCATTTTTATTCGCAACAGAGTAGCGCTCATTTGGCAGGTGGGTTATGTGAATTTTTGCTAATTAATCGGTCCGTAGTTACAGACACATGCGTCAGGAAATGTCGGAGATGTTTGTAACTACGGATGGGTTAATTTGCGAAAATTAACGTGACCCACCTGTCAAATGAGCGCTGGTGTGATGCGAATAAAAACAAACACCCCGTGCGTGGGATATGGACAGACATTTACAGAACATACCAAGGTACCAAAATGAACCCGCAGAAAAGGAGATCTTGAACATATGTATATTACAAAAACAGAAGTCTGTCGAGAGGTGACACATTGTGCACAAGTGCGATTCTGATGTGAGGAGAAACCGTGGTCGCTTTACCATGTATGTGGAAAAAAGAACTATCTTCTAAGTGAGAAGCAATGCATAAAAGTGCGAGGAAGCTAGCGAGTCAAAACAACTGACCTATGTTTGCTAAGCTGAACACACCCAACGAAATGGAGAATTGCAGCAGAAAAAAATTTATTCCACATTCGTGTTGCAGAGGCGAGCGCAAATGGCAATACAGTATTACATAAAACGCACACAACCTTGAGGAATATGAGTGTACAGTAACGCAGGAGACACTACATTACTGCGTTATCAGCGTTGGAGGCGCTCTGGGACGAGTTTGTGAGGTACTGCATTGCGCTGGTGACGGTATATGTGAACCTGCATGTGGGATCCTGGGAACAAAAGTTTGGGCAATGAGAGTAACAATTACGGAACCATTCAAATCGGTACAAAGCACAAGGTACAAAGCAGCATAAATGCAGGAAGGCGTTCACTCCGCGATTGAGTCTTAGAATATCGTAAGAATACAACGAGTAGGAAGCTGCGAATTATATATCTTGATGCATATATCCGCAGCTCGCAAAATGCACGCCGGTGTATTGACTTGGCGACCAAGTAAGAGCAGAAAAGTAGCAAGCGTAAGTGGCGTTCATGTGCAGGACCGCAAAACGCTTGCCATAATCACAACAAACATGCGCTAAGAGCTCTTGCTATCAAAATAACGCACGTACCTAGCACAAAACGTACACTTACCCAGTGTATGAAGTGTGTGAATTAGGGCTGCGGTGGTGACGTTCGTTTTCGGTTATATATTCTTTGCAATCTTCGCACTCACTACACTTTCCCCTGAGAACACCGAAAATATCCTTGTTTGCTAGAGACATCTAGCTTTTCCGTTGTTCCTGACGATACTATGATAAACGCGAGGAAAACCACTGATTAAAACAGATTACACTTGTTAACGGACGGACGACGAGCGTTAAGCGTTTCAAGGCAACCGTTCTCAGTGTGGATAGACATAGACCAGGCTCGGCTACGCAGCGAAATCGGAAATCTTGGTGGTTGCGGCATTGACAATGGTTTTCCACCCTTTAGAAAGAAACATACTATCAGTATTCCAGACTGCGAGCTTATAATCTGTGTTCATACAGCATTGATAACATGTAGTCGACGTATAGATGACGCTGAAACAGATAAAAAATAACAGCGTAGATTCTCAACTGTCGTCTCGAATGGGAGGCTGAAACGCGGCATTATGCTGAAAAATAGAAGGAAAACAAACGATAAGAACATCAACGATAAGAAACTAACAAAGAAATTATCGTTGGAGATTTCGCTTAGAAGTTACAGTGCCGGAGTAGAGGGTACATTTATAAGTTACAACAAGCTGTTTTTGTTTTTTCCGAGATGTAACTTCTATTCGTGTTGTAAAGACATGACCTTGGTCGCTTTTAACCTCTAAATATACGTTACAGTGGTGTAACCTATAAGAAATCTCGAAATCTACGTCTATATAGAAGTTACATGTTTCTAAAAGTTACAATAAAAGGTACGGGTTTAAGAGTGCAGTCGCCGCAGCGATCATGGCAACTTCTTGCAATTACGGTCGTACCAACCGTACTGGCAAGGCTACAGGGCCAAGGCTACAGGTAACAAGCGGGATAAATGGTTAGGGAAAGCTTAGGAAGATGAGTACACAATCTTCTGTGGCTCATCTCATAGAGTCAACGATACAAATTTCTACATGTTAGTCATTCTTTATCAAGGAATAAATAGGCGTCCATTCTGTATATTTAGTTGACAATTATGAAGTGTTTTTTTTTTTTTTTTTTGCCCAAAACGAGCACTGGATGCAGGTTGTTTGATCGCTCTTCCGAGGTTCAATCGAACACACTTGCATTTTACCCGGCGACAAATACAATTTGAGTGCATAATATGCTTGAGAGAACATGTTACACTACACTGGCAGTGTTGTCATCAATATATGTGCGAACACTCGAGCGCTTTTCTGCATGTATTGCTAGCATGGTACATGGTGTTCTCTACGGAAGAAAGTGCATATTCATTTGTTTGGATTACCTTCGCGCACAAGTTCGGTATTACGTCATAATGAGACCAAGATTGTCACCCTTTTTCATGTATTGATATTGTTTTGTGGCTTGCTTTGATTTGTGACCAAGAATCCTACGTAACGGTGGTGTGGCGCGACTTGAATACCGCCTTTGTGTCTGAGATATATCGTCAGCTTGTTGCGATAATAATAATTTGTAGCGTGTCGCGCTGTTTGTAGCATTTTTTAAGGCAAAAGTGGTCTCTCAATACAGATTTCCTCATGGGGCTACACAGAAGATCGTCTATGCACTGTGATGCGACTGAGTGTACAGGTAAGTATCATGTTCCTCATCCACGGGCTTCTACTTTACAGGAAGGAACCACCTCAGTGCACGCACTGTGGTTAGCCTCTCTCAATTTTGCACATTTTCTTACATGTTCACATCGGAAACACATCTTACACCTTATACACCTTAGGCTCCTTCACCCAGCAATATAATAATTATAATCGTTTTTAGAAGAGTTCCCATATTCTTTTTAGAATAGTTTTTAATCTTTTCAATTCCTAGAAGATACAGGGATTGTAAACCCTGCTTTAAACTGATGTTCTAACATTTGTCCAAACAACATATTCATTTTTAACTAGTTGCATCCAAACCAATGCTCTGATGTATTATGACCTTTGTTGTCGATGCACCACAAAAATTGGAATAATCATCATCAATACAGGTTACTTCACAGCTGCCTCGACAACTCCAGAAATGGGTGCACAACCTGCGTAGTGCCCACAAACTTTGATTACCGCAGCACTTCCAGAGAGTAAAAGCATATGTGTCACACGGGATTTTTAAAGGTATTCACAGTATATAATACCTTGTATTAATTAACTGTTGTAGATCTAAGCCGTTTCTAGTTCTACAGTACACTCTCAGAAATTAAAACTTGTCAGGGAACTGTGATAATTGTTTCAGTTAATGGGCATGCACATATATGCTATAAGAAGAAAATTATTTCTAGAGAATGCACTTCTCTGGCTATTGATGTTGTTTACATCTACTGTTGATCACATTCATTTATCTATATTCTTATAGTATTATTATTCTTATATATATTGTTATATTATCACATATTTGATCACATTAAATTTAAAATTTAAAATTCAGCATATGTGAGAAAATATCAGGAGGGAAGTTGCTATTATTGCTCATTCGAACCTAAAATTCAGTGCTACAAATTTAGAGAGTGTACCTGTCCATTGTCATTCCTAAAATATATATTGTCATTGTAGGAAGGTCACAAAACAATAAATGTAGTCTTTTTTGACCTCCCTACACGTTCATTGTATCCTGAAACGCATAAGTGCAAGAAATAAATGTTGAACTTGAGAAATGTATATTCTCTTTACTCATCATCAGTAATCTTCTTCACAAAAGCATATCGTGTTACTTTTTTTTTTTTTTTACGTTTCACAGACGGGGTACACGGGGGCCAAAATGACAAAATCACAACTGTTTCAAGCTCCAAATCGCCCTGTTGCAATTTGCAGACCATACGTGTGTAGTGCAAGAGGGCCCCTGCACATCAAAATGTAAGATGGAAGTCGCAGTTAATGCAAAGTGGTTCCTATGAGAGACTTCGATGCTGAACAAAATTGTGCAAACTGCGAAAGGTGCCATAGAAAATCTTCAGAAAGCGTGTCTGGTCTCACAATGGTGCTACGATGCTCCCTTTTAGATGATGATGATACTGATTGGAGTTTCAGGTGTGCAGCTGTATTTTTGGAACGTGCTCCACATAACAAGCATGACAAAGTCAGCACTGGATTCTGATAATTCAGCGTGAGCAAAGCTGCTTAGGGACGGCCGTCCCTAAGCAGCTTTGCTCACGCTGCAGTTGTATTCACCAAAAGCATGTGAGTACTCGAGAAGGACATTCAGTTTGGCACAACCGCGCCTGCAAATAATCAGAACAAATGAAGGAAGAAACCAACAAACATAGAAGGGCTGTACTTCAAAAAGATGTAAGTCATATGTCTCAACGAGGTGTTACCACTTTAATTGATTAAGCTTACATCACTACCTACTTAACTGTCCTAACGAGCGTGATCTAATTGCGTGAAGTAATTATTTGGGCTGCTTCGGTGCGTCCATATTTGCAAGGCAAGGCACCGCTGTCGTTCACTAAAAGACTCTTTCTGCGGCGATGCTTGATATAAATCCTACTAAACGCGTACGCGGCTAAAACAACGGCTGTGATTCTACAGAATGATCCCTTTCTGCCATGTGAATATATCTTTTCCCGGACCGTTCGTTATGGAACAATTTTTGTCCAGAACGCAGCACGGGATATTATATACATGATTGTTGTTAACCTCACATCGTTTCTGATTGAAATATTGGCTGGGAAACGTGCTGTAGTGCAATGTACAATCCCCAGCGCTGAACCGCAGCGACGGTCTAGTTTCGGTCTAGTTAAAACATAACGTAATTAAGAATCGAACGGCAGGACATCTGTGAAACACTGTTAGGATACATCAGTATACTGGCACCTTACAGAATTGTGTGATGACAAACAACGATCAACGCCTGCAGCGCAAAAAATATTCACAGGCTGCGTTCCAATACCCCGGTTAGTCGACTGCCTAGCGGTCTAACCGGAAGTGCCGCCATGTTAAGTCTCGTTCCAAATCTCGCCAAGTCCGCTATTCAGTCGGCTACCGCCTGGTGCGCATCGATGCAGTCTAGTTATACGCCTGACCATCTGGCAGCCGGAATGGCTGACAGCGGGATACGCTAGTACCTGCTGCGCTTGCGCCGTACGCATTTCTTGCGTGAGCAACGAGATAGCGCCACAGGCGCCTCGGCTAGGCAAGCCTGTTCCAATAGTGACAAGCAAAGGGGTCTACTCAGCTGCCTAGTCAGGCGGCTTCGCGGGCGCGAGGTATTGAAACGCAGCCACAATCTCCGTTGCCTCCCATTGCCCATTGTTGCCCATTGTTTTCTATGGGCACACACAGCGCTTTAGGGCCTCCCAACATGGCGGCCCGAATGCACGCCTCTCCCCCACGAGCCTCCGTTTGAAACCATTAAAAATAATATTTCAAAAATAAACGCGTAAGTACCCACTGTTAAAAATATATATCCCAGAATATACGCTTAAAAATCAACGCACAAAAATAATCGCAGAAATATCCCCGTTTAAATGAAAACGCTAAGGAATCCACGGTTAAGAATATATCGTTAAAAATAAATCGTTTCAGAATCCCCCCAAATCCACCCTATAGTTGCTAGAGTCATGTGGTATGGCCCAAACAACGTGAACTGCAAGCAAGGGGCTTAAACTAACCTCACAGGACCAAACTAGCCTAAACTATCCCAACCTAAAAGAAACCAAACTAAACTAACCTAACATAACATGATCTAACCCGGCGCAAATTGCAGTCAGTCCGCCTCCGTGCTAGATGGTGAGGGGAATTTGAAACAGTTTATTTTTAATGGTGGATTATTAAACGGCCATCTCTAAGCGGGGATAGTAAGCGGTTTATTTCAGGAGATATATTTTTAACCGTGTATTTTTTAAGCGGATTATTCTTGAATGTTTTATTCTTAAACGTTTATTCATAATGGTGGATTTCGGGAACCCCCCAAATAGGGAGCGCTGCAGTGTTTCTTTGTTGTTGTTTTTATTTTATTTTTGTTCTCGTCAAAAGCGCAATGGTTTCGACTGCAAGGGGTGTGATTATTGCTGCACTGAAAATGCATTCCCCCAACATCCACCGTCTGCTCGTGTCATGTATTCCGTTGAATAACAGTCGAACTACGCCACTATTTCGTGTGGGATTTTCGATACCGTGGTCAGTGATTCAGGAGGAATCAAGTGACACCATAGTTTCGAAATCAACACCACGAACGCTTCCCTTCCCTGCGTTGATCAAAAAACAAGGCGACGTCCTTTGCTGGTGCGTAAATCTGCGTTTTCCTGTACCGTCTAAGCAAAGCTACTGAATGGCGTCTTCATGTATAGGATAACTGGGGATTAGGGTGAATTTTGTCTTCTACTTCTTAAACCAATGTTCGTTTTCGTTTCAACAGAGCTAAAATGGGATCTCTCTCGGATGACGGATGAAAAATGGGGTGCTGGGGGCCTCAAGGCGAAAGTTCGTTTCTACCGCCACCTTCCGATGCCCCTGGGACTGTATGAGTATGATCGGTGGTGGTGGTGGTGGGTGGTGATAGGGCTTGCCGTTGTCGGCCTCACGTACGTGGGCAACGTCACGACTGACGCCCTGGGAAATGTGCGTCCTGGGCCGACTTCTAAGGGAACTGTGCCGACATTCGTCTGAAAGCGTCTGAGGAAAACCCAGGAAAAACCCCAGACAGAGTATGATCGGAATAAGAGCAACCCTTCCCGACGTCGTATCAGACTTATGCCAATACCGCAAAGATCACATTGGACTCATGCCACCGGCCATTGTGCGTATCATAACTTATCGCGCTCATGGGTTATTTTACTGCATAAACTGCATCGGCCCCTGCATAAACTCGGTCGAACAGAGTCACCATACTGCAGCAGCTGTAGAGAATTATCCGACATATGCCATCTTCTCCTTCGTTGCGGAAGATATCACAGCGAAAGGCAATCCCTACTTCAACGTCTTCAGGGCACAGGAACGACTCTATACGCTCTTCTAATGACCTCACGCATCCTCAAGGGTCAAGATATACCCTAAGGAAAATTCGGGACACACTCCTCAGCTTCCTAGACGACATCGGACTCTCATCAGTTTTGTAATTTCATCCCCCCTAACTCCTCTCACTCCTCTTTCCTTTCTTAACTATTTAGCTTATTCTTATCCTCCCTTACTCCCCTCCCTTGGAAATGTAACTTGCCGCCACTATTCTGAGCAGGCAGACCACTTTTTTTTTCTAATAAACGTCACTACCGCCACCACTGAACTCTAGCCGCGTGGTGGTGGTGGGTGGTGAAAGGGCTCGCCGTTGTCGGCCTCACAGGGTGGGCAACGTCACGGCTGACGCCCTGGGGGAATGTGCGTCCTGGGCCGACTTCTAAGGGAACTGTGCCGACATACGTCTGAAAACGTCTGAGGAAAACCCAGGAAAAACCTAGACAGCACAGCCGGTACCGGGATTCGAACCTGGGTACCCGGGTAACCTTAGCTGCCAGTGAAGCTACGCGATTTCTGCTCCAATCCGAAAGCGTGCTGGCGGTCAATGAATGACGTTGCTGCCAGCGTTTGAGGAAGATGGAAACTGTTTTTCAAAAATCGGATGCTGCCCTATAATTGATTGCTAATGACGTATGTTGCTTCAAAGCTGCCCCAATGCTTAGTCGGTAACGTGTTGGCTTGCTGAGCTCAAGATCGCGGGTGCAATCCCGGCTGAGGAAGGTATATATAGCAATGTGGGGGTGGCAAACACTGCTTCCAGCAGCGTGTGTCGGAGATTTCCGGCGCACGTCAAGAGAACCCCAGGCGGTCGAAATTAACCGTAGTCCTACCCTGCGGCACGTGTAAGATGACGGCACCATTATTATTATTTATTATTCCCCGATGCTTTCAGGAAAATTTAATGAAGTAACTAAGCCTGTGATCAGTTTACATGCCGATTGGGTGCTTGTGCTCCATGGTCATTGAAGGGAGGGGTACAGTGTGCAGTAGAACATTTTATAGTGAACAGTTCCAGCACGGCCAACATGTGTTTGAAAAGTTGCGAAGAAAACGCAGAGAAATCAAAGACAGCATAACTATAGCCATAGCCTCCGTAACACATAGGAGGCTATAACTAGGGCCGGGACTTTTAGGCACTAAAAAGGCCCGATATAGGCAGACATTCAAGCACAAAAAAAAGTAGCAAAATAGGCAGTAAAAAAATTAAATGGGCACCTTCTTCTGAGGCTGTACATTGACGTTCTTGTAAAGCTTTTCATCACGATATGTGCTCATGCACGTTTAAATAATATTAAATACTGTGGGATAGCGAAAAGGCGAGAGAAGAGCCGTTTAATGAGGGCAGGAAGAATGAATGCGGGTGGTTGCAACTCGCGCTAAGATGCAGTGATGATCATGGCGATGATTCTGCCTCACATCTTCCCCGTGGCGAAGGGGAAGCCATCCTGGCTCCACACTGTTCTGGGAGATGACGTTCCTTGTAGGGTTTTAGGCGGCAAACGTGTGCGTTCTCGCGGGAACGACAGCGGCGGTCGGAAGGTGGTTGAAGAGGCTCGATGGCATAGTTGGCGGCAGAGTTCCGAGCTAGGACACGGTACACTCTTAACTCGGTACCCTTTAGTAAAGGGTAAAAAATCGCAATATTTTACCCTCTATTTCAGAAGCTACCAGGTACCCTCTGAGCGACCCCTTTTATAAAAGTTACAAGGAAACCCACTAATTAGAGGTTACGGCCTTCAATCCAGCACCTGCCCGTAAAGGTTACGCCAACGTGCGGTTTTTATACAGGATGTTTATTTTTATTCGCAACAGAGTAGCGCTCATTTGGCAGGTGGGTTATGTGAATTTTTGCTAATTAATCGATCCGTAGTTACAAACACATGCGTCAGGAAATGTCGGAAATGTTTGTAACTACGGATGGGTTAATTTGCGAAAATTAACATAACCCAAATGTCAAATGAGCGCTGGTGTGATTCGAATAAAAACAAACACCCTGTGCGTGGGATATGGACAGACCTTTACACAACACACCAAGGTACCAAAATGAACCAGCAGAAAAGGAGATCTTGAACATATGTATATTACAAAAACAGAAGTCTGTCAAGAGGTGACACATTGTGCACAAGTGCGATTCTGATGTGAGGAGAAACCATGGTCGCTTTACCATGTATGTGGAAAAAGAACTATCTTCTAAGTGAGAAGCAATGCATAAAAGTGCGAGGAAGCCAGCGAGTCAAAACAACTGACCTATGTTTGCCAAGCTGAACAGACCCAATGAAATGGAGAATTGCAGCAGAAAAAAATTTATTCCACATTCGTGTTGCACAGGCGAGCGCAAATGGTAATACAGTATTACATAAAACGCACACAACCTTGAGGAATATGAGTGTACAGTAACGCAGGAGACACTACCTTACTGCGTTATCAGCGTTGGAGGCGCTCTGGGACGAGTTTGTGAGGTACTGCATTTGGCTGGTGACGGTATGTGAACCTGCATGTGGGATCCTGGGAACAAAAGTTTGAGCAATGAGAGTAACATTTACGGAACCATTCAAATCCGTACAAAGCACAAGCTATAAAGCAGCATAAATGCGGGAAGGCGTTCACTCCGCGATTGAGTCTTAGAATATCGTAAGAACACAACAAGTAGGAAGCTGCGAATTATATATCTCGATGCATATATCCGCAGCTCGCAAAATGCAAGTAAGAGCAGAAAAGTAGCAAGCGTTAGTGGCGTTCATATGCAGGACCGCAAAACGCTTGCCATAATCACAACAAACATGCGCTAAGAGCTCTTACTATCAAATTAAGCACGTACCTAGCACAAAATGTACACTTACCCAGTGTATGAAGTGTGTGAATTAGGGCTGCGGTGGTGACATCCGTTTTCGGTTATATATTCTTTGCAATCTTCGCACTCACTACACTTTCCCCTGAGAACACCGAAAATATCCTTGTTTGCTAGCGACATCTAGCTTTTCCGTTCTTTTTGACGATACTATGATAAACGCGAGGAAAACCACTGATTAAAACAGATTACACTTGTTAACGGACGGACGACGAGCGTTAAGCGTTTCAAGGAAACCGCTCTCAGTGTGGATAGACCTAGACCAGGCTCGGCTACGCAGCGAAATCGGAAATCTTGGTGGTTGCGGCATTGACAATGGTTTTCCACCCTTTAGAAAGAAACATACTATCAGTATTCCAGACTGCGAACTTATAATCTGTGTTCATACAGCATTGATAACATGTAGTCGAACGATAAGACAAGAAACGATACATTTAACAAACGATAAGAAACTAACAAAGAAATTATCGTTGGAGATTTCGCTTAGAAGTTACAGTGTCGGAGTAGAGGGTACATTTATAAGTTACAACAAGCTGTTTTTGTTTTTTCCGAGATGTAACTTCTATTCGTCTTGTAAAGACATGACCTTGGTCGCTTTTAACCTCTAAATATACGTTACAGTGGTGTAACCTATAAGAAATCTCGAAATCTACGTCTATATAGAAGTTACATGTTTCTAAAAGTTACAATAAAAGGTACAGGTTTAAGAGTGTAGGGCCCGACGTATCGGCAAATCAGCTTTTCGCAGAGGCCAGGTTTGCGAATTGGGACCCACAGCCAAACGAGGTCGCCCACTTCGTAATGTACTTGCTTGTGGTGTTCGTCATAGCGGTGCTTTGCCGTGGCCTGCTGCCCGAATGTGCGACACCGGGCAAGTTGGCGGTATTCCTCGGTTCGGGATGTCGCATCGGCCAAGGTGAGATTGTGGTCGGTGGAAGGATGATAGGGGAAGATGGTGTCCACGTTGCAGATAGGATCTCGACCGTAGACCAGACGAAAAGGGGAGAACTGAGTTGTGGACTAGATGGCGCTATTATAGGCGAATGTGAGGTAGGGCAGCAGGGTGTCCCAATTTGTTTGGTCGGACGACACATAAAGGGACAGCATGTCACCGAGCGTATGGTTGAACCGCTCAGTAAGACCGTTGGTTTGCGGATGGTATGCGGAGGTTAGATGATGGACGACGGAACATGCCTTGAGAATATCTTGAAGGAGGTGAGCAAGAAATGGACGGCCACGATCACTGAGGAGGACTCTAGGAGCGCCGTGGCGGAGCAGGAGGCAGTGTATGAAGAAGTTGGCAATTTCGTCGGAAGAACCTGTTCGAAGCGGAGCGGTCTCGACGTAGCGTGTGAGGTGGTCGATGGCTACGACAACCCACTTGTAGCCAGATGGCGTGGTAGGAAGAGGGCCGAGCAAGTCGATGCCGACGCGATCGAAGGGCGCATGGGGGGGTTGAAGAGGCTCCAGGAGACCGGCTGAGGGGGATGCAGGCGGCTTCCGGCGTTGGCAGGGAAGACAGGAAGAAACGTATTTGTAGACGCTGGAGTACATTCTGGGCCAGAAATAGCGCTTTCGTACACGGTCGTAGGTTTTATAGAATCCCAAGTGACCAGCGGTGGGGTCGTCGTGCAAGCTGTTGAGGATTTGCTGACGGAGCTGCCGAGGCACAGCTAGTAAGAGTCGTTGGCCTTCAGGATCGTAGTTACGCTTGTACAAAGTGGCATCCAGCAGCGTGAAGTTCTTACATTTACGCTGCAATTTGCGGTCGGAGGAAGGGGCTGTGCCGTCGAGGTGGTGAATGATCTCTGTGAAATCGGGATCGTGAAGTTGGTATTCCCGGAGGAGGGGAAGGTCGACAGGTTGCAGAGAGAGAGCATTGATTGTCGCGTCACTTTCTTTTGCGGAAGGAGTCAAGGCAGGCAAAGGGCAGCGAGATAGTGCGTCAGCATCACGGTGCTTACGCCCGGATTTATACTTCACAGTATAGTCGAACTGTTGGAGACTCAGCACCCAGCGGCCTAAGCGTCCCGACGGGTCCTTGAGAGTAGTCAACCAACATAATGCGTGGTGGTCTGTAAGGATGAGGAAAGGACGTCCATAAAGGTAGGGGCGAAATTTCTTGACAGCCCATACGACGTCAAGGCACTCCTTCTCCGTTGTCGAATAGTTCATCTCAGGCTGTGAAAGTGTCCGACTGGCGAAGGCCACAGCGGTTTCCATAGGAGCATCAGGTGCGCGTTGAGCAAGAACAGCCCCGATGCCCACGCCACTTGCATCTGTATGTAGCTCAGTGAGCGCAGCTGGGTCGAAGTGAGAAAGGATGGGCATCGACGTCAAAGCTGTTTTAAGACGGGAAAAGGCAGCCGTGTGCTCAGGAGACCAGGAGAACTTGCAATTCTGCTTGAGGAGGCACGTGAGCGGAGCGGCAATATCCGCGAAACCTCTGACGAAACGACGAAAGTAAGAGCAGAGGCCTATGAAGCTGCGCAAATCCTTGGGTGTGGCTGGCTGAGGGAATGATGACACAGCCCTGATTTTTTCTGGATCCGGTGCGATGCCTGCCCGAGAGACGACGTGGCCCAGCACCTTAATTTGGTCGTACCCAAGCTTGCATTTTTTGCTGTTAAGTTGTAGGCCAGCCTTTGCGAGGCATTGAAAGATGTCACCGAGTCGCTTGATGTGTTCGGAAAAAGTGGACGCAAAGACGACAATGTGGTCAAGGTAGCAGAGGCAAATTTTCCAGCGAACGCCGCGGAGCACAGAGTCCATCATGCGTTCAAAAGTGGCTGGGGCATTGCACAGTCCAAACTGCATGACGTTGAATTCGAACAGGCCGTCCGGAGTAGTGAAGGCAGTCTTTTCTTTGTCTGCCTCGGCCATGGGGATCTGCCAGTAGCCGGACCGCAAGTCTAGAGACGAGAAGTGGCTCGCACCACGAAGGGTATCGAGTGCATCATCGATCCGTGGCATGGGATAGACGTCTTTTCTGGTAATGCGGTTGATACGGCGATAGTCGATGCAAAAGCGGATACTCCCGTCTTTCTTCGTGACTAACACGACTGGAGATGCCCACGGACTTGACGAGGGTCGAATAATTTGCTTCGAGAGCATTTGATCCACTTCTTTTTCAATGACTGCCCTTTCCGAAGCAGAAACTCGGTACGGCCTCTGCCTCAAAGGGGCGGCATCTCCAGTGTCAATGCGATGAGTGGTATGTCGTGCGACCCCGAGTGGTGATGTGCCAATGTCAAAAAGGTAGGAGTAGCGTCTTATCACCGCAAGAAGCTGTTGCCTTTCAGAGGGCTGTAAATGTGGCGACATCATTGAATGAAAGATAGCATCGTATTGCTGAAAAGCCGGGATCGTCGAAGGGATTGAGGAGTCGTCGGTCGAATTCAGGACAGCAATAAGATGAGGAGCATCGTGGAAGTCACATGTTGCAATGAAAGATCCTGTGGGGAGCAAAACGGGACCCTCCGAGATATTGGTGATCGGGATAACCACTTCCTTGTTTGTTATGGTGCACACACATGAAGGAGCAATCAGGCCTTTGGCAGTGAGTAAGCCATTTTGCGGATGAACAATGATATCTGTCGAGCCGGGCGCGTCCGGGCCCTCGCTGAGGGAAACGAAGACGGTGGAGCGGGACGGGATGCATATGTCACAAAGGACGTGTAGTTTGTGGGGCAGGAGGCTGACGTGCTGATCGTCATAGCAGGGCATACCAGAAAGAGATAATTCTTCGGCAGAACAGTCGATCAGTGCCCCATGGTCTCCGAGAAAGTCCCAACCTAATATGACATCATGCGGGCAGCAAGGAAGAACGACGAACTGAACAGGATACCAGGCTCCTTCGATGACGACACGTGCGGTGCATATGCCGGTAGGCGAGAGAGTTGTGGCTGCAGCACTCCGAAGTGAAGGTCCATCATATGGAGTTGTCACTTTGCGCAGTTTCTTACAAATCGCATTACTTATTACAGATGTGGTGGCACCAGTGTCGACGAGAGCATGGAGCCTGAGGCCATCAATGACAATGAGGATGAGGTTTCGGGGAGGATTTTGAGTCATAACCCGTTTCGCAGTCCGCCCTCCTCGGACCGCGGCTATTGGTTTTCCTCTTGCATCGGTGAGCGACTACGGTTGCGAGGCGGCGGCCGTGGGTCTCGAAACCGTGGTGACGGGGATCGTGATCGACGACCGTTGGGTGACATTGGACGGTCTCTGTAGCCAGTGCGAAGGGACACGTCAGGCCGGTCGTAAAACGTAGGGCGGGTCCGGGGTCCTGAGGCGCTGTATGAACTTGAGGCCCTTGAATCATACTCGAAGTCCGTGCGTCGGCGGCGACAGTCACGGGCAATGTGACCTCGGATGCTGCAGTAAAAACACGTACGCGATTCTCGGCGCGGGGGCAAATACGGCTGCTCTCGACGGAGTACGTAAGGGCTTCTCTGAGGATATAGAGCAGTTACAGGGGCAACGGCTTCGTAGTCCGATGATGGAGGCGCTGGAACGTTATATGCAGGAACTGTGCGAACCACGTCGGCATATGTGCGATGCATCGGCTGGAGGGGGTGGAACGGGCGTGTGGGAGTCACGTCCGCACTGGTTGGCGCTGTTACAAAGTCCTGCCTGGGCGTTACTGAGACCGCGCAGAGCGCGGCGGACACTTCCTGTTGCACAAGCGCATGCAGACTATCAGGAGAGGGTGAAGACACTTGGCACGTTGAGCTCAGCCGGGCTAGTTCTTCCCTTAGAATCTGTCTAACAAGTGCCCGTACAGCTTCACTATCCGATGTGGCTAAAGTAATGGCTGAAGCAAACGGCAGCGACTGGGAAGGAATTCTCAGATTTTTTGCATCGTGAAGTTGCTGGCATGCAGCAACAACATCCTGAACAGTTGAGGGTGACCTTACTACAAGCAGATGAAATGCATCCGGCGCGATCCCTTTCAGGATGTGCTTGATCTTGGCCTCTTCTGACATCGTCGGATCTGCACGGTTGCACAGGGACAGGATGTCTTCAATGTAAGAAGTAAAGGTCTCGTCGGCCAATTGTGTCCTCTGGGTCAGCCTGTGCTCGGCGTCGGCTTTCCGGAGTCCAGGTCGTCCAAACAAATCAACAGCACGCGAGCGAAATACTGACCAGGAGTTGATTTCCGTTTCATGATTGATAAACCAAGTTTTCGCAAGGTCCGTCAGGTAAAACGCCACATTGTTGAGCTTGCAGCTGTCATCCCAGGCATTGAATTTGCTCACCCTTTCGTAGCCGGCCAACCAGTCGTCAATATCGGACGTACCGGTGCCGGAAAATATGGGCGGGTCTCGTTGACGTGCTGCTGGAGGTTGAGGCAGTCTCGCAGGCGCCGTTTCGGCGTCACCGGTTGCTACATTGGGGGAAGCCATAGACAAAAGGGAACGTCCGGAGCCCAGCTCCAGCGTACAGTTAGAAAAAGGCAACGGGAATTTGGGAATGCGTAGTCAGGAGAGGCGGGATCTCCAAGTCGCACCTCCACCAAATGTGGGATAGCGAAAAGGCGAGAGAAGAGCCGTTTAATGAGGGCAGGAAGAATGAATGTGGGTGGTTGCAACTCGCGCTAAGATGCAGTGATGATCATGGCGATGATTCTGCCTCACAATACTATGCAAGCGTCAACTCCTCTTGAATACCGTACTTCTATGCATGGGGCCGATCCCAGGATGGCACCACCACTTTTATGCTGATATTTTAGCCACTCGCTGTCGTGAAAGTACACTATAACTAAACATGTTTTCAGTACCCCAGCCAGCTTTAGGGTTTGGAAACGCCAAGAAAGGCTGCGTGTCTTGATTCCCTTCTATCCGAATAGCTTTCCGCTAACCAAAGTACCGAACAAAACCAGTGCCTCCAGCTACCGGAATGAAAGCAACCCAGGGTCGTTAGTGCCGTGAAAGAACTGATGTTCTGAGGCTGGAACAACATAGAAGGGACAAATCTAGGCGAAGCGGAGAGAGCGATCGTGGTGCTGTGACCTAGCTGGCTAACCTTTCCTTTCTTTTTTGCTTAGTAAACATATCCCCCCCCCCCCCCAACGGGGTCGTGATTGTTACGCACGGACCTAATATGGCGCACTTGCAGGGCGCTTCTTCCGTGCTCTTCCGCGGTCGTCGGAATCCAAAATCAGGCGTTGTTGCACGAGCAGTGCAGAGCGTGTTGCACGAAAAATGGAGCACAGCAAGCTATCTCCCCCATTCTTTGTTTTTGTGTGTAAGTATACATTACGAGCGCGGATAGGTGGACAAAGAGGGCCTATCAAGGTTTAAAAAGGGGGCAGTTATAGAATGAGACCGAGAAAAATGCTAGCAAACTGGAAAAATAAAGTTCAAAATAAAGGTTGAAAATAAAGTTGTTGTTGTCACATTTAAGCACTTTTAGGGGGGGATTTATTGGCAGAAAAAAGGAAAAAGAAAAAATGAAACGGTTGTTGTTGTTACAAGTAACAAGGGGAAATGAAAGGGCAATTTTAGGCATTTATAGGCAAATGCCTAAAGATCCTGGCCCTATAGCTATAGCACAGCGTTCAGTTTCTACCTCCTCATCGTCATTCACGTAGTTGTTGTTGTTGTTGTTCTCCCTCCGTCTTTTTCTTCTTCTTCTTCCCCGCAGGTACAGGCCATACATGAGGAGTGCAGCCATGCTTCGTCGCTTTGAAACTTGAAACTTTTTAGTCAGCACAAAAGTAGTAAACATACATATATTACAGGGACTGTGAGGTAATCCTGCTATGCAGTCCCATATATTATACCCATAGTCAGACAAATTAATAAGTGCCTTGTGAGGGATACATCAATCAGCGGCCTGCCGTACAGCTATTTACAGAGTACACAAATAAATTGTCATGCAGCGTCAGTGGTCGCTTCAAAAAAGAATTCACGTAGTTTACGTTTAAATATTGGTAACTGTCCTGTTAGACGTACGTGGAGAGGAAGGTCATTCCATGCTTTGCTGCCTAAATAGTCAAGTAAGTGTATTCCGTAGTTAGTTCTTGTGGGAGGAATGCGTAATGTGCAGTCTTCTCGGCGTAACAGATATGGTGAAGATATCTTGGTAATGGTCACGGTGCTGATGTCTGTTATGCCGTTGAGCATTTGAAAAATAATAAGTTTATTGAATGACAGCCATGTCTAGCATTTAGCTAGAGTGTTGTTTGCTGCAGCAAACAGGTGATCCAAGGTGCTTGCCTCAATGAACACATTAGTATCGTCGGCATATAGTACTGGTGTCGCAGAACTGCTGATGTACTCGGGAAAGTCAATAATAAAAATAAGAAACAAAAACGGACCTATTATGGAGCCCTGTGGGACACCTAGTGGTATCGTGGAAACACGACAGGCATCCTTCTCAAAGAGACCTTATGAACGACGATGTTTTATATCGCACAGTTGGTGTCCCGCGGGAGATTATACATGAATCCTATTTCTAAGGTATTTGTGTCAGTCGCTATCAACTGAACTTGAAATCATACGACAGTAATTTTCCAGCCTGCGGAACGGAACGCCAACCACATGCGCATACGATATACGCGCATATTTCGGGTAAACCCGGCTCCGTGCTCATGCATATCTACGCCGAAAATCGACTTTGGCCTGCTCTGGGATAAACACGATTTTTCTCCGAATCACTTTTTCACTTTACAATTCACATTCATATCCATGGTGTCCCAGCTAAGTGTATACAGATTTTAAAAAAAAATATATATAACACTTTTTCCAAGATGGAATCCATTACAATATAGCATATGCTGAAGGGCACTCCCTAGGAGGGCATTAGCAAAGTCCAAAGGCAATGTCTTAGTTAACTTTCATTAATTAACTTGTTAATTATAAAAGCTGCAAAGTTGTCCCAATGAGAACATCTGTTCCTTTCGGTCACCTGATATCGTAGCCGTTTCCAGAACAAAAATCCGTTCGATAGATCGCCCGCAAAAAATTCGTGAAGGAACGCCATTTTCTTCTTTATTTTGTTCATTGCGCTTCTTAGAAGACGCGTCTTTCCTTCATCCCCAATGTGAGAGGGAGAAAGAGCACACTATCGCCTCTCGCGTCCTGGAAAAAGATTGAAAGGAAACAGAACATGCAACCCAAGATAAGGCCAGTTCCGATAGAGTCACACGATACATTTGTTTTTGTTTTGTTTCCGCAAGTTAAAGCTCATCTTCGACGCATGAGGCGGCACTGTGCTCCTTCCCCCTCTCACCTTGGGGATGAAGGAAATACGCGTCTGCGAAGATGCGCAATGAACAAAATAAAGAAAAAAATGGCGTTCCTTCACTGATTTTTTGCGGGCGATCTATGGAACGGATTTTTGTTCTGAAAACGGCTACAATATCAGGTGACCGAAAGGAACAGATGTTCTCATTGGGACAACTTTGTAGCTTTTATAATTAACAAGTTAATTAATGAAAGTTAATTAAGACATTGCCTTTGGACTTTGCTAATGCTCTCCTACGGAGTGCCCTTCAGCATATGCTATATTGCAATTATTTCATCGTGGAAAAAGTGTTATATATATTTTTTTAATCTGTATTCACTTAGCTGGGACACCCTGTGTGTTGTTGACGTGTACCAGAAAGATCAACGCATAGAACACAAGCAAGCTAGCGCACCGAAAAAGCGGAGAGACACTGTAGCCATCACTAGCTTCTGATATATACGCCCACCCGATGCGCCCGAAATTGCTACCATCGCTGTGCAATCTCTCATAGGTTGCAGCACTCATCATGTCCGCAAGACCAACGTCACCTCCAATCGCCAATCCGCCTGTCACTTGTAAGTTGTAACTGCTTGGCGTAGCCGCAAAACGAACCCTATACTATGCAGCGGTGGTGGTGGTCCTGGTGAAAGGGCTCGCAGTTGTCGGTCTCACAGAGGTGGACAACGTCACGGCTAACGCCCAAGGAGAATGTGCGTCCTGGGCCGACTTCTAAGGGAACTGTGCCGACATATGTCTGACAGCGTCCGAGGAAAACGCAGGAAAAACCCCGGACAGCACAGCCGGCAACCATGCATAATTGACAAACATCATAAACGTCACCATCGCCATCGTTATCGCACCCTGAACCATATTCGTGTTGCTGCAATCCCTACGATGGAAGAGGCTCACCAGGTTGCCATTGAAACAGGTTGCAGAAAACCTCGTTTGCTATTGAGGCATTCGCAGTCTGGTGTAACTGCCCTTGTGTCCCTTATGTGCTTCGCGGGTCTTGTGGCGGTTGGACTGATTGGCTACTTCATCTACATTGTGGCTGGAGTCTCTTCCACCCTGCACAACATCACGGCAATAAGATCCCCCGTGGAGCCACAAAGTTTCCTTGCCAGGAAGATCAATGCCACCTTCTCGTCGAATTTGTAGACAGCCTACGCACCTCTGTGTCCCGAACGTTGCAGTGTTGTACCCTCTAAACAGCTGAGAAGCTATCTGAATAAGATTTGCCTTTCGAAGAAGCTTTATCTCTTGTTCGTGTGAATAAGCAAGCATGTTTTGCTGCCGAATTACGGACAGATGGAATGGAACGTCGTACAGCCTACCACCGAGGTCTGGATCTAACATCGGGGTCTGTACAGCAAGAAGCTCATGCATGCATAATTATGGCACAGTTCCTCGACGAGTGATCCTCTCGACATCTACCCAATTCCGTATTGTGCTTTTTGTTAAGGGCGTGGGGCAGAGCCAAGTCCGACCAGCATGCCCTGATAAAAAAGGCTCAAGCACGACCCTGGCCCGCCACAGAAAAGTCAGGTCCGCCCATTAGCCAATTCAGCCCAGTGCGCCCATGTAACAAGGCTATGAGCTGCGAACGGAGCTATTAGGTAATTAATTACAAGTAATTATGTTACTGCAGTTAATTGCTTCTACTTTTATAGTAATTAGGAGCACAAACCGAAGGTTCACAAGTCGGACGCTGACAGTGATTCAATTTTATAGCCAGCGCCTTGGTTGTCAGTAGCAGAGGTGGGCACCCTCACGAGGGCGTGCGAGGGTGAGGGTTACCTCACCCTCACCTCACGATATTTGAGGTGAGGTGAGGTGAGGAAAACCATGGGAAAATTTTTTGAGGTGAGGCGAGGAAAAATTTATGAACGCGCACTTTATGAAAACTTTTCCCGTGCGTACACGAGATATCTTTCCTTCTTTTCGCAGCTTCTGTCTCTCATCTGGGCGGGGACTGCCTTCCTCTCTCGCCGCTGATCTGACGCCCGACTTTGCGCGTCATTCGCATACCCGCAACTGAACCTCAATTTCCGCGCAAATTTTACTGGTATAACAATCGTTCCACGAAGCGTTTTCTATGATTGACTAGGCCAAATCCTCCAGCAAGAAGAAAAAAAAAAAGAATAACGTTACATTGACTAAGCAATTTCATGAGTTCAATTTCGAAAATGTATTTCAATGGCAAATTGATGAAACTATTTGTATTTGGTGACAAACTAAATGTCCAGAAGAAAGCCAACGCGCATCGAATACACAAATAGCTTTAAAAAATTAAGGTGAGGTGATGGGAGGAAAATTTCAAAAAAAATTGAGCTGAGGTGAGGTGAGGAAAATTTCGAAACAAATTTTTGAGGTGAGGTGAGGTGAGCAAAATTTAGAAAAAAAATTCAGGTGAGGTGAGGAAAAGTCTCAAAAATTCCTTTGAGGCGAGGTGAGGTGAGGAAAATTTTTCAATAAAAAATTGAGGTGAGGTGAGGAAAATTTTTCAAAATATTTTTTAGGTGAGGTGAGGTGAGGAAATTTTCGAAAAACATTTTTGAGGTGAGGTGAGGAAAATTTTGCAAAATATTTTTTAGGTGAGGTGAGGAAATTTTCGAAAAACATTTTTGAGGTGAGGTGAGGAAAATTTTTCAAAAAAATATTGAGGTGAGGTGAGGAAAATTTTTCTCCCAGAAAATTGAGGTGAGGGCGAGGCTAGTGAGGACAAACGCTCACCTCTGGTCAGTAGCCTCCAGTTTCTGTTCTGTTGAGCGATCAAGCCACCCATTCGAGACGGAGCTCGCTGATTAAGTTTTATGACACCGCAGAACAGACCTCGATCACCTGTGTTTCAGTCGCACTCCATCGTGGCATCCGCCAAAGCGCAGTAGTTTATGCCTTTTACTCCACCGCATAGCACGCTCCTAGTCAACCTCCATCCCGAATGACATCGTTCTCGCCGCTGATTTCTTGAAAACGGGGGGGGGGGGGGGGGCGTACGCCTTTTTTTTTTTTTTTGTACCACACAGTAGAACTGTTTACACCCTGAAGGGTGCTCTTACACTTTCCTATGGCGAGCACCTTTGGGTGTGTTTCTGAACAAAGGGTACAAAAGGGGTGCTTATGTAGAGGTGTACGCTGTCGGACTGACGCGAAGACTCCTCTGCCTCTGTCGAGCTTAGGGAAGTGAATATGTGAACATGCCCTTGTTCGATAAGGTCTTTCTTGCTGGAACTGATTGAGGAAAAGAGTGTCGGTCACCGAACAATGACAATGTACGGGCGGTCGTTTCTGCTGGTCGACGATTATCCTTTTCGTCGACTCATCGACCATTTAAAAGGGTTGACACCGAATGTTCCAGTAATGCAGCTGTTGGTATGGCAGAGAAAGGAAGACGTGAGATTGAAGCGATAATACATACATCGATACAATCGTTGCAATGCCACCTAGATACAGAAAGCCTCGTCTGCCTCCTCTCCCTCCTTCGCTACGTGGACATATTAAGTCAGAATTCGTTTGCAACTGCGATTCGCAGTCCTGCGAATTCAATAACTCACAAATGATTGCAGCTAACTTGCAACCTGAACCTTGACCTGAATCTGTAGACAAAAATTGCAACACGCTTTCCAGAAAATCATACCTGAGAAAGATATGGGACCTTTGTGCACTTTACTTCTAAGATTTCCCATTTAGTACGTGAGGACGTTCAGACGACAGTGGTTCCTCTCCGTGGCTACGACCGCTGAAAGCACGTTCGTGATTGGCTATACCGCCGTTGAAAACAATGAATGGCTGACTCTTAGTTGTTACGTCACGTCGACGAGTAAGCAGGTTTCTCTAAGTGGTGTTGATCGTTGTCGCGTGCAAGCCAGATATTTTCTTCAAGCTCGACTGCCTTCCATTTCAATTACGTTGTTCCACGCAGTTAGAAAAACTGTTATCAGCATCGAGATTTTGGTATTTACGGTAATATTTTCATCCATATAAGCGTATAGTATTCGCTTGCACCGCCGGCATTCTTTTCGTTTTAAACGTGCGAGGATCAATTGGTTCGAAACTAGTAAGTCACGAAAAAGCCAATGAGTACCAGCGCCAAAGGTTTAACCTGGACTCTCTTGATTACCGGTCAGGGATGCTAGCACCCCTTACCGGTAACCAGGAGTCCAGGTTCAAGGTTCAGGTCCTGGTTCAACCCCTGGCACTGGCATTCATTGGCTTTTTCGTGAATTACTTGTTGACTTTGTCCCTTAGGCTCTTGGAGGCTCCATATGTTGTGCGCAGTGTTTTATCCAGTACCCTCAACAACCCCCAAACGTTTGGCTATACCCCCTAACTCTTTTGCCTGTGCACCCCCTACAAAGTGTGTGTGTGTGGGGGGGGGGGGATTCACTGGTTCTGTTTGACCCTATAGATGGAGCTCGCCTCGGCCCATTTGCCTCTCTGTTCCTGTTATTTTGCAACAGAGCTGAACCGGAGCTAAACCACTTTCCGCGAACAGGCTCAAAAAGTGAAACGAAGTAACCTTTCGGTTTCCTACCCTGTGCCGATGGTTTCGAAAATTACCATGCACAGAATTTCTCTATAATACCTTGCCACCTGTAGAACAAGAATAAGAAACGGGATGTGGCTGCAGCTGACAGAAGATGAAAATATCGTCACGGTGGCTCTTACAGTTCAGGAAGAACAGCATTTTACGCGTGCTCTTTTCAATTTCAGTGCAACCCTGGGAAAGTTCGATTAGCTATACTTCCACGAAAGCAACCATAAGACAAACGCCAACTGCACGGAGTTCTGTAGATGCATAAGGGCACCACCAAGTGCGATGTGTGCCATGTGTGCAGCTATTTCTTGTCTTTCCATTCAACAGAAGAATTTATTGGGGAAACATAAATAAAACATATGTGCTTTGTTACTTATTAGCACACGCGATAGCATACTGAAGCTGAGCTATTGTAGATATATATGTATATGTTATGCGAGCAGAGCTTCGACCAGCTTCCTTGCGTTAATACACCAAGAAAAAAAGAGCACTGGAGTCATACCAGTAATTCACCTTTACAGAGTCACCATTCTCTTGGTGAAGCTGCTGCTCTGATGAAAGTCTTAATTTTTGTAGGTATGATGGATTTCAACGGCAGTTAAGGATATGCTGGTTATTCTTTTGCGTTAGGCACACGAATTCATTAAAGGTTGTACTGACTATATTTTAACGATTTTTAACGATGTGTCATAGAGGGACAGGGAATATGTTCTCGTCATGAATGTTGTTCTCATGAGAATGTTCTCGTCAGGGGAAATATTCTGTTGTAGTAGACACAGCATAAATTGACCAACGCGCAGAAATTGTTTCCGAAATTTACAGTAAACTACCCGTTGCACAAACTTGAATAATTAAACATATCAGACCTAGACGGTCTTTTGGCAGAAATGAATGAAGGTTGTACCGGGACTCCGGTCCCGGTGGTCAGAAAGAGTGCCTTATATCCGGCGTTCCCACAGCGTGCGAACTGTTCCCGTGAGAAACATAGCCACTCAGAAAGAAAATGAGGATTATGACTGATTCCTCGGGAACACACAATTATGTGATGGGCTAATGTGCACTGGTAGTTATGAGAAGAAGGAGGAGAAAATGATTGTATTGAAGGTGTGACTTTTTTTGTACCACACAGTAGAACTGGTTACATCCTGAAGGGTTCCTATGGCGAGCACCTTTGGGTGTGTTTCTGAACAAAAGGGTACAAAAGGGTGTTCATGTTGTAAATGGTGGCACGCAATAAATAATAGTTGGGAGTAGATTTACGCAGTTCGGTTGAACCGGCCCCATCTTCTTCAGAACTAAAGAAAATGGTAAAGAGGAGACAATCTTTTTGCTTGTGTGTTGTGTGTCCAGCAAACGTTGGGATAATGAATTGCGTATTGAATCCGTCACGTTCGTCCCCCCGCCAAGGTACAAGCTCGTTGCAGCCACAGTTGTAGCTGTGGACGAAATACAATTTTGAATGAAATACAAATCTACACATCTTCAAATTACAGAAGCACGGTGCCGCCGAGGTGAGCGTGCACAAAATTGTTGCGACCATCCAGCAACACTGCCGCGCGGCGAAATGTTCTGTTAGCTTCCGTGAGATGGCGACACACATGATCTTTCTCGCTTTCTAGCGAGAAGAGAGGGCGCCCGATATGTTCGCCATGCGCCAGTCAACGAGAAGCTGCTATGGCCGCTGGGTCAGCTTCAAAGTTAACTGTGTTTGTGAGAAGATTGAAGGATTTCACTAGGTGTTTACGCGTGCCCAGACCCAACGCACCACAGGAGAGGTGGGAACGAGCATCGTGGTTTAGTAATCGGCAGGTAGGACTCCTCCGTTTAAAGGATATCTTCTATCTAGACACATGTAATAATATGGGTAAGCCTACTCGCCGACGTCGTCTGCTCTTGAGATTTCACCTTTACGTATCAGATACTCTGTGTTCGTTTTCTAGTATGATTGCGGCTGCGACTTGCATCGTCCTTTTTTTGCGACACAGTCACTATGCATGCACAGCTCGTTGTGGAGGAAAGCACGTCACGCAGTAGACCTTCCCAACATACGATATGTGGATGCTCAGCGTGGATTCTAGTGCATTGCTTCTCCCAACTTGTACAATCGAGATGACAGGCAGGCAAAATATTCATGTTCACCACTCAACCTGTGTGAGAGAGCAACGCTATATCGCTCCCATGGCTCCTTCACACGCCACGTTGGACTGAAAACAACTAAGCCTGAGGGGTTAGTAAGCGCTTAGGATACTGTCAGTGAACTTGAACTGCAGCAACCGGCCTTTGGGGTCTTTGGACGCCAACGTTACGACCCTGACCTTGTTTAGGCTACGGGTGGACGTCGGATTACGATACCGACCGGAGGGAATATTGCCGGAACCGAGCGTTGCCATCAGCTAAGGTCACCTACTGCGAGGTTGCTTTTGAGGGCTGTAGAGTGTTTCCCACAATCAGGTCACCGTGCAGGAAGACGGGAATTTCGGGCCCGTAAGAAACGTGTCATTTTGCCTCCAACTATATACCTTCCACATTTAGCAGTGCAGTTGTGGTGACGTACCGCGCGCGATTCAAAGCTGGGGTGTAGTTTTTGAATCCAGAAGTACATTTCTACTATACAAGACGGCCCATACAAACAACGCTGATCATGGGATGCTGTTCTCTCCTGTGCAGTTTTCCTCCTGTAGATGATGCAGAGCGCGTTTCCCCCGTAAGGTTGCTTTCCCACTTCGCAAGTGAGAACCATGTGTTTGATGTTCGCTTGGGGCTTTTATGCGACGGTAGCACTCACACACGTGCATCGACGGGAAATTTATATTAGCTGTTTCCTCATGACTTTCTTCGCTCAGTTGCATTTTGTTTGTTGACAATGTCGATTGAAGAATGCTGTCACCGACATCGCATCTTTTTACCCAAGGCAATTGTCAACGATAAGCAATTGATAAGCTCAGAGACGGTGACGCAGGATAACGATGTACAGCGTAAACAAATAGCGATATGTACAGGTTTCCGAAATATGCTATCTCTGTAGATAACCAGTGACTCCGATATAGTCGCGATCATTTTCGACAGGGACATCTCAACGCGGGCAAATCACAATGCCGTGAATTATGCACACACACACAAGCTGATGTGTACAGCATCATCTCCATCATCATCTCTCATTACCTACAAATGGCACTGGGGCAGCGCCCAGCCTGCCGGCCGGCATCAGCCCCATCTCATCATCGTATCTTTATATATGTGTGTGTGTGTACAGCATTGTAGTACACTACGTTACAAGCAGTTTCACTTTTCCCCGTTAGAATGCTCGTCAAAGGATCCTGATTCTGCTAAAGTAGCATTTTTTGGCACCAGATTGCTTTTCGTATCAAGTGTTGGAAATCGCACGTCTGGATGACACCAGTGCATGCGACAGGAGGATCCAAAGTGCATGGTCCCACTTTCGTTTTTTTTTTTTTTTTGTAATATTGGAGAGTGTAAAGGAATAACGATCTAGACATATTATGTAGAGTTTATTCACATGACGTCACTTGCGGGGCAGGGGGGGGGGCACATTCACGCCATGATGTCAGTAGGTCCTGATCCATTATTTTCGTGACTCTCACCCTCATCGTATTCACCGTCCATTTTGTGTCTCCGACAACATTTTGCCCCACTCCCACCCCACCCCTGCCCCACTCTCAGCATGTCGCAGTACTGTTCAAACCCTGTTGCAGGGCCACGTGAAATCAGTGCGACAGACTAGATCATGTACTTGCAGAGTTTCCGTACTACAAAGTGAGGATACTAATTTCTCGAGCCCTTTCACCACTCTCGAATGGAAAGGTTGCCTGAGCATGGAGCTGCACATATTGTCGTAAGTAAACGTAAGGCCATCCACGGACGACGCCCTTGGAGGTAGTACCTGTGCAGCTCTGTCATCTTGTGAATGGGCGAACAACGCTCTGTGCTTCTCACATCATCTTGAGTCATTCTGTGACAGAGAGAGTCACCGACCCGTAACGTCTCACTCCAGTTACCGTGATATGCGCTCAGAGGCAATCCATACGGCTTGTTTTTTATGCACCAGGATGTCCGAGAGGAGCTCACTCTTTCGTCATCATCAAAGTTCCACATGTACAGCTGTAAGTAGTGCCAAATTTCTCGACTGCGAATGTCTAGAGTCGGGACGATGAAACCGAGAGAGAGGAGGCCTCGTGGATCGCACGAGTGTACCACAACGAAATGCGACCCCCTTTTGAAGGTACCCCCCCCCCCCCGGTATCGTAGTTTTCGCAGGTACAACGTTCACCCACTCAGCGCACCGGATCGTGATTTTTATTTCGTTATTTCTTTTCTTATAACTTTTTGTTAACTTCGTTTTTTTTTACCTCCCTCGACATTAAACTAGTTCGGCTCCTGCCTGGCTTGTCTCCGAATGCTTGAGTGACTAAACAACCAATAGTAGGCTCACGAATTGCACGTCTCGAGCACCAACGCCTCTTGGGCCGAACAGTTCGCTTGAACATCAATACACGCTGAACGGGCCTGTTTTACATACCGTGAAGGCGCTTCTGGCTCTCAAGTTCTTTAACGGAGAATGTCCAGTGCACAAGCCCTCGTGGTATGGTAATTAAGATGATCGCGTTCCACGCCTAGACTGGGAAGTAACGCGGGTTCGAATCCTCGCAAGGCCTGTGCTGTCTGATGTTATCCCTGGGGTTTCCCGCAGACTTTCCAGGCGGATGTCGGCACAGTTCCCCCTGAAGTCGGCCCAGGACGCATACTGCCCCCCCCCTGTCACCCACTGGTTCCATCTGTCCACGTCTGTACGCCGCTCAAAGCCACAGTTGCTTCGCGGCGCTAACGCGGTTTTAAAACAAAAAGATTTCCTGTGGGAGCACCACGTCGGCCGCAGCCCTACTGCCGATACATCACTCTGCAAGATCGTCCTGGCAGTTGCCTTGCGCTGCATTGTCGTGCTGGAAGGAAGGCGACATGTCAACTATTAGTACTGGGCCAGGCGCGGATCTAGGAGGGGGATCCCCTTTATTTCTGTCTAGTTGTACGTAGCATGCTGTCAAAAGCAGGACCTCCCCCCTCCTATCAGAAAAATCCTGTACCTGCCCCTGACTCAGGCACAGGTCTCCTCCGCCCTGAAATTTGCGATTTCCATATGTACAATGCACGGATGATCTGGCGTACTCGAATCAGTTGGGGCTATAGGTCCCACGGCATGCTGAGCCTGGTAGTCTACAATGTCTGAAGTGTGTGAAGCGTTGCCGAAGTATTAGTTTGACAAAAATCTGTCTCCAGGTAGCATCGCGATACCGACACGAATATCTCTTACCGCTGTTCCGTGGTTCTATTTTTTTTTTTTTTTTTATGTGCAACAATTCCAAACGGGTGTCGTGTAATTTGAAGGTAAAACGGGCGCCAACGAAGCATTGCGTCTTTCGTCATTGAGTGACCCTTCCTGCATCCGAGCTGGTAGGAGCGGGGGAGTAGGCGGTGAGACATACTTCGCGCATCGTAGATTTTCGGCGTGTAGGAAACTGTCTAGGTGCCCCCATGCATGCCGCTCAGCCCAACAGCTAGCTATAAGCTGCAAATGGCAGGAGCTTCTGAAGCGTGTCCTTTTACTTGACGGAATAGCACCCTGTCTACTACTGTATGCGTGTGCAAAGCACTATTACGCCGGCACGCAACCCTCCGAAGCACTGCTCTGTGTGGGTGGTACAGCAAGTAACCTTGCGTCCTGGGAATGTCTGGAACTCGGAAAAGACCCGCTCATCGTGGCGATCATTACGCTCTTTGAAGCAGCGTAGGTTGGAGACTAGAACAACCACGCCTTAGCATTAAAAAAAGAAGAAAAAAATATTTAGAAGGATCTACCATTCCGTCGGTTTTGCATAGTTCAATCTAAAGAGTGAGCCATTATTAGGATTTATCATTAAATTGAATTCTGGTCACAACTGCTTGTCCTGGATACAGGTTTTTCTTTCTTTTTTTTTCACAGATTTTTTGTAGAAAAACTATGAGAGCAGCATAGATGCCATTTTTGCAGGTGCGTTGTACGGCCAGGCGGACCCCCCCCCCCCTCCACCAGTAAAAAAAGAATAGAAAGAGTATGTAACTACTAGAGGACTAATTGCCTAAAGGCCATTAACTCTTTAATTAGGAATCCTCAGGGGGAAGTGAGACAGCCAAATGGGAGACAATCCTCGTTCAAAGCCATTCTATGTTTACAAAATCCTGAAACTATCACGTACGCTGAAATATCCATTGCAGAGTTTCGCTATGCAAATGAGCCGAAACCGCGCGCATCACGAGCGCAGGGAGGCCTTCGCCAACACGGCTTAACTGGGCCGCGAAGCGCTTGATCTGGACAGGAGGTCAGTACCTACTCCAGTCATCCCCATGCTCCAGTCGTGCTCCAGAGCACGTTGCACTCTGAAGTGAATGAGTGCTTGTGGTTTCGGTTTCGGCTCATTTGCATAGCAAAGTTTCCTGCAAACATGACGTCAGTGCTACTCTCACGGCTCCTTCTTTTTTCTTTCTATTAAAGGGGCACTAAAATGCAAAAACAAGTTGACTTCAAATTACGTTACACGCTATGTTAATTTCGTACTTGTTATCATAATTCAAAACTTCGATTCCGTTGCGAAGCTACAATCAAAGTTATACCGCACTCTTTTGTGCTTCGGCGCTAAGCAGTGAATGACGCTTCAGCTCGTGCATCGGTGTCCTTAGTCCAAGATGCGCGTGCCACGCTGTGGAGCAGTCCCGGTGAAAAACATAGTGCGCGTTGCAAAGCGGACTGGCATCGCTGTTCGAAGGACGTGAAGATAAATGTTGTCAGTGGAACATTCGCGAATACTGTTGTGGGCTACAATTCAGTGAATCGCTATTGAAAAATGCACCGCAGCAGTGCGCATCATGCCGCGCATATACGGAACACTACGATCGGTCCCGTTCCAATCCACACACTCGCGATAGGTATGCGCGCGCTTCTCCTGTCGTCTCATTGGATGCCGTCAATTTTTCCCTCCTGGGGATCCCATTCGTTGCCGCCAAAGACGGCTCTGTTTTCATTGCGTTTTTCTTCTAAACGGTAGCGTTCTGAGAACTAATTTTGGTTGAACTGTCCTAATTGAAGCACGGACTTTCATTTGAGAGCAAGTTGTTTTCGCATTTTAATGCCCCTTTAAATAAATTTTAATTGATAGATAATAATAGATAAAAATTGCACCCTCTTACTGGCCGCGCGTAATTACAAGGCCAGCAGAGGTGGCGGGTTTCCCTCGTCACAAGGGAGGGGGGGGGGTAAATTTTGAAGAAATAGTTCCTTCTGTATACAGAGGGCATGAAACATGTCTATTAAAAGCATACATACTACACGGAATGTAGCGCTCCAAATATGCTGAAGCCGCAGCAACTCCCTATATGCTACATAGCTTCCAGCGATGACTCTTCCTCTGTGTGAATCTCACGGCTCTTATGTTCGTAATGTGTTCTGTGTCTGAGGGCCGTACCTACAGGTGTGAGGCCTCGGAAAATACGGGGAAATTGTTGGGGGGGGGGGAACTGGTAATTGTGCTGGTAAAGTTCTGGCAAAATATAATGCATAAATCAATCCAAAATATCAACAATACATATGGTTGGTCGAGCAAAACTAACCAGTCGTCAACGCGATCACTTAATGTTTGCATTTCATCGTTCATGGAATGTCTGATCTGCAATTAACTGTCACCGAAACCTGGTCGTTCGCTGTTGTCTTTCTCGTTCTATAGCATGTGAACACACCTTCCTTCCTGCCCCTAAACAAATAAAATCTATATAATTTATATTACATGCAAATTATGTATTTTAAAAAATCTACCGGATAAGATGAAATATCAGGCACCCTTCCCAACCTCCACGCATGTTAGGGGGACGAGGCACCCGTGATCTCAGATGGGGCGGCCGTCGCCCTTTGCACCCATATGCGACACGTACGCTTGCTAGACGTCTTCGCAAACTGTGTCGAGCGAAAGTTGTAGATCCTATAGTTCGGACGGAGGACATTTTTTATGCCAATAATGTATTAGATATTACATTCTTCGGTATACTACTACGTGCACCATCGGCAAGAATATCCCGAGCGGAGAGGACTCCAGTGACATAAAGCCACCCTTGTGACACTGCCCCGAGCAGCACAATGTAAAGTTCAAGTACATAGGGGAGGGGGCTGCATGCGCCTTAGCAGTGTGGTGCTTTCTCTCGCAAAAGTGTTCGCGAAGGCAACCACCTTCATCTATCCGTCCACCCCTATGCACTTGCACTTTCAGCGCATCGTGCTCTTCGGGTCCGTTCTACAATTGCGTGGGTACGTGTACGCACAGTACAGGTTGAAAGCGCAGCCTGCACTCGTGCATGTGTTCATCACGGATTACCCTACACCCCCACCCCACCCCCAGGGGGGTGTACGTGTTCATCAGGGATTTCGCGACACCCTTCTCCCCCTGAAATTTCTAAGATGGCAGCTCGGCTACCCCCCTATACGTATACCCTTAAATATACATATACCCACAAACAAACACACGTCCCCACCCCCTCCCCCCGAGGTCGATTTCTGTGGAAATCGCTGGCGTTCATGCTGGTGGCATGCGACACCAGCACGACCGAGTATCTGCGCCTTCTGCCCCAGCCATGTCAAGCGATACATAATCCTTGCACATCACACACTTCATGAGACGCTCTTCAGCACACCTCGTTTCCCATCGTGGCAACTGTCTCTCATTCTGTCTCGTACTTCCTTCTGTGCTCACTGCGGTGTAGCAGAAATCGTGCACGATAATTGATAAGGCGTAAATCTTGCAGACTTACCGCGCGTCTTCCTCGAGATTATTCCGGCATAAAGAGGTGACTCTTTCATGTGGTTTATGGTTAGCGTCGTTTAGTATAATCCTTATTCCGTCCTCGATGAAGAAATATTCTAATATTTGACCACCAGGTGGCACGCTTGAGAGGAGCCTCAAGGCAAATCTTTTTCTGCGTAGGTGTGTTATCGCGCAAGGTCCTTTTGCTTGGTCGTACTGGGCTACCCCTGAATAGCGTCCGATCAATGACCGTGCATACGGCAGTATACGCCAAACGCTCAAGTCACATCGGTAAACTTCTTTGCTGGCGTACAAAATACTCTTTATAATTCCTTTACGTACCGTAGCGCCATTCTACGTCACTGGCATAATCGTTAAAGGACACTTTTGATACTCACGGTGGCGGTTACGGCGTATTAATTTCACGTTTCGTATTACTTTTCAAGATTGACCTCGAACCGACTTCATAGAATCGGGAGCTAAAGGACTTCTGTCTTGCAGCAGCTGCATCGCGTATGACTCCGCAATTCGTCGACAAATCAGTTTCTTCTGATGATGCGCGTATTGATTTCAGTCACCGTCATTGACCTCGCCGCGATTTTCCCAAAATGGATCCGTCCTATTGTACAGCGCAACAGTTATGCGGCTTTGTTGGAAAAGCAGGCGCTTCGAGTCGGGCTCGCGCCGTGTGCACGAGGAAGTAGATGTGGCACAAATTTCGTTCAGTCGAAGGTGCGTCGGGTTCACTTTGCAGCACTTGCGCAGCCATATCCGCGGCACGCTGTGGCTGGAAAAAGCGAGTTGGGAAGTAGGGCATCCTTTATCTGACACACATTTCTGAGCGACGGGGATCCCCCACTGAATGTGCTCGCTGATCGTTCGAAGAAATGAAGCACGTTTCCTCACTGGCCTTGCGGAGGACACCGCGAGCAGCAACGAAAATGGCCGTAGGACGAAGACGACGGTCGACGTCTTGTCTTCGCGGTAAATTGTGCGCATGCCCAGCGGCATGCATTACTCCGTGTTTAATCTATTTCAAATATTGCCATATATCAACTCCACGCGAAAACAGTAACCATCCTCTTGTAAATTCACAATTGAAAAGTGCGGCACTTGGGGACGAACTGCACCGTGACTTACGCCATACTGACACGTCCACGGACCACCACCCCAACACACCCCAAACAGAGGCCCCGAATGTTTGGCAACATCCCCTGTGTTTTTCCTGTGTACTACTGTTACATTGTAACTGCACCCCCAATTTTTTTGCACCCCCCCCCCCCAAAAAAAAAGAGAAAAACATGCGGTTGTGGATAAACTACTGACCGCAATTTTTCTTCAGTTCACTCGTACTTAGTATTAAAGGCGTTTAACAATTGACAAGTTGAAATGGGAAGCAGTTACGGTTGAATGGCATGTTTCAGAGACTGGAGCAAAACAGAGATAATGTAATTAATTAGTCAATTAAACGCACATTTCCCCGTGAGTCTCCCTTCGATTTGAAACACGTACTAGGCAGCTCTTGCATCACATTGTGTCTATAGGGCACGAAGGTGACAAGGATCTATACTCGTATCTACAAATCCAAGTATTATTTGTCTATTGATAGGAACCAGTATCTGCGTCAGAAGGGGTTTTGTATCGCAAGCACGGTGGGGGGGGGGGGGGGGGGCATCATTACAGCTACACTATAATACCTTTGTGTATCATTGCCAGGCATGTCGCTAAAGTTTGAACAACCCCCCTTCCCTCGTTGGGGGTGCACACGAAAAAAAGTTAAGGGGTGTCGTTACAAGTTATCGGCCACTCGCAGATTAGTGGTGTCTGCCGTCTGCGCTGACATTGTTTTGGTTGGACGCTACATGTGCACTGCTGGCGTTTCGCAAACTGGTATGTCGTTTGTGTGCTGATAGTGCTGATAGTAACGTCGAACTGCTAAAGAAATGAGTCATTGGCTGCGCGTGCAGACGAAGCAGACATCTTACAAAATAGGACGAAAAGAAGTTGCTCGACATATTGAAACTTTGACTGCAATTGATGCAATGTAATCCATGTATTGGCATCGGAGCGGAAGACCAGACACACAATGTAATATAGCTGTTCCCACATTTTGGAAGCGCCAAAACGATTCAAAATTGATTTTACTTCCTTTCTTTCAAACGAGTGTTGGTTCTAACTTCTAAGGGGGAGTTACTACACATTTTTCGCTAGTGGGATTAGGCTTCCTGTGGAAGTTAAAAAGCCAGGCGCGGACCTTTTTCCAGCAGTTCTTATTTATCTGTTCTGCTCACTAATGCCCTAAATGCCGGCCCTTCGGACCTAAAACCAATGATGCGTCAAGTGATCGTTGTAGTTTGGAACCGTCGCGTTCCAAATTAGGTACGCCAAACAGAGTTCTTAGCTTTAGGGTGTTAGCTTGCTCAGAAACGGTTTATGTAACGCATAGAACGTTGCTTTCTGGTTTGTACACTTCGATTTTTTATTTTGCAGCTGTCTAAGTTTTTTGGGCTGTTGGGATGCTAAAAAGGCGTCAGAATTGCTTTATAGAACCACGTAACGTCAGAATGGTAGATATTTTACCTGGATGGCGTTTCGCGATCCCCCTGTTTGAATGAGAAGCAGACAAGAGAGTTGCACCTGTGTAACGAGAGTGATGAACCATCGTCCGCCCAAAAAACGTAAAACAAAAGAAAAAAGATTCCCACACAAAAGAAGATACGGATAACGCGTGATATCTTCCCTGGTTATATTTTCCTAGCTTCATCTGGCGCACAAATAGAGTGGAGTCACCGGTTTTTTTTTTTTTTTTTCGTTTGTACACATAAGGTTGCCTAGCGGTGCTAACATTGACTCTTCTTATAAATGTTCTGTAACACGCTTCTCCCTTCATGAATTTATGGTACCCGTTTTCCACAACGGAATCTGAATGTCCTTCCTGTAAGGACGCGATCAGAGTGATTATGGCGCCGAGGAAAGGAAGTGAAATCATGTATGAAAATCGAGAGAACCGACGTGGAACGAAGTGATCGATCTCTGAACGCCTGACGGAAGGCCCGTCATTACGTATGGCTTATTAATTTCGTGAAAGTCCGAATAACTTCTTCCCGGATAAGTAATCGTTACGAACTCTTGCAACAGTTTAAAGTAGCTTCCTGTTTATAAAAAGAAAAAAATAAAAGCAATCCAGGTTGGAACAATAATAACAATCATAGTTTTTGGATGTCCTCTGTTTTGTACCCCCGCGTCTTCCCTTCTTTCACCTTCCTCAGACTCAAGGATACGTTGTCCTCTTCATGTTCACAGACCAGCTTGTCCTGCAGCGTGAATGAGTACAACTTTCTCCTAAATCTACAAACGATAATTCATCATAATGAATTGAAAGTACAACGAGCCTTCGTCCCCGAACCAAGAGATCGCCTTTGTGTACCATATAATTAATTTATGTAGAGTGTGGTGATGAAACACCCCAGTCATCATCATCATCATCAACAACATCAGAAAAAAGTACGTTGTTGTTGTTTCATGTAGAAAAGTATCGCATACTACATGCACGCAAGTCCGCGATTCCGCGTGCGCCGTTTTTAGTTCCCTTATTCTGAGAACACGTTTGGATAACGGTCTCTCTATACGCAGGCTTTTAATGAATGTCCGGAGAGCTGGAATCCTGCTGGCCGAAAGTGACAGGTAGATTTTTCTGAGAGGATCTGGTCTTCCGGGACAACATGTAGGTTCGCCTGCGTGGTGGGCAGCGGAGGGAGGGGGGGACGCGGCCCGCATTCCGAGATTTTTTCTCCAACGAAGGGCACTCGCGGTTGTCGACCTGCCCTTGAGGCTTGCCTGGCCAAAATGGAGGACATGGCCGCCGGCAGTCCCGTTACTTTTCACGGTCCCCTCCTCCGAATTCACCATTTTTGTCTCGTTTTGTTCCCAGGCGTGTTTTCCTCTGCCTCCGGGAGAAAAGCCGCTCACTAGTAGGAAAAGCGCTTTCATCGTGCGCCACGCTCGGAGGAGGACGCGCACGACGCCTCGAACTTGTGACGTAAACTGGCGCTTGTCGTTTCGTCGTGTACCTTGATAGATGGTACGAGGTTTGCTGCGCCGTCGGTATTGTCGTCATACTCAGCGATATCGCGTTGCATTTCGCCATTGATATTGCTGTTAGTAAGACGACGTCTGGAGGAAAGTCTAGGACACTCATTATACGAGTCAATGCAGTGCTCAGTTCTAGTTTCTGTCCGTAATTCCTTCTGCCGAAATTCACTTCAAACATTCACGTTACTTCTTGGTTCGCACAGTTCCTCCTGAAGTCGGCCCAGTACGCATACTGACCCCCCCCCCCCCTGTTCCCCATTCCTTCCTCTACATCCGTCTACATCCGTACGCTGCTCATAGCCACAGTTGCTTTGCGGCACTAACACGAAACTAAAAAAAGATACTAAAGAAAAGCTTCGTGGCTCACTGAAGTCGGCGGGCAGCTCTTCCAGAAACGAAAGCAGTGTTTGAGGCTACATCTGAACTCTGGTCGTCGCCCACTCATCAACGCAATAAATCTTACGTTCCATTCGGAAAAGCCAGCTCCTTGCCCAAAAAGGGCATATTCTATGCTTATGAAGTGGTGTGCCAGTTTCCATCCCTATGCAGTACTTTGATGTGCTACACGCTATCGTTGCGAAGATACCTACGAGTGTTTCGTACGTTCGAGCACATCCACAGTCAAAGCAGAAACGAAATGCATTGTTAGGGTGAACTTATGCTTTATTTTTAAACGAGCACATGGTTACAGAATACACCTGCTTGCGCCATCTTGTCCTTCTTGATGTCGCTGTCCCTCTTGCTTCCGCCTGTAGGCTGTTGCCCTAACATGCCCACTACAGCGTTGAATTGTCCTCAATTCAATTATCACTGAGGTCGTAGTCCTTCAAGTGCTGGGGAATTTTTCGTTGGCGTGGGGTTCTTATAATCCCGCTGGCTGGAGGGATGGTTGATGGTACCCATTCTGCATCCTTGATGTCTGTGCATTCCTCGAGGTTGGAATCTGTACCTGTCATCTGTGGTGATGTCGGCTGGTCTGATTCCATATCTCTAATGGTTGTGAAGTCCTTGAAGCTGGAGTTGGTACCTGCTGTCTCCGGTGGTTTTGCAGGTTCCAATCCCGCTTGCTCCAGAGCTCTGCCTATAATTGTGTCTGTCAGTTCAGGCGCATCAATATCGCGTTCAAAGCAGTGCTTCATCTGCTCCAGGTTCACGAGCCTTGTCTCACCTCGTCCAGGGGAAGACACAATTCTCTTCACTGTTGCGGTATTTTCGGATTGAAAACTCGCAATCTCAAATGGACCTTCAAAGTATGGGTCCAGTGAACAGCTTCTTCCTCCTATGGCACAGTAGACAAAGTCTCCCACCCTGAAGCAGGGGCGTTTCTTACGGCTATCATACCGAGATTTGGCTGTGTCTTGGCTCGCCGACAGACTGTCCTGTGCATCACAACGGTCTTTTGCCAATTGGTGCAGTCGGTCTGCTTCACTCAAGTCCTCAGAGACTGTCCCGATGTTGAGCTCTCCGGACAACCTTGGATGGTACCCATGCATTAACCAAAAAGCACTGAAGCGTGAAGATTTCTGTGTACTTGTGTTGATCGCAAATATGGCTGCAGGAAGTACAGAATCCCAGTTACGCTCGCTGCTAACTGTTTTCCTGATTACTTGCTTGACAGTGGCCACCATCCTTTCAATGAGGCCATTGGCCTGTGGCCAATACGGTGGCGTCGTCATGTGAGTGATCCCTAGTCTATGATGGATAGCAGCTGTCCTCTTGTTGATGAACCCACGTGCCTGGTCTGTGATCACGACCTCTGGCACACCAAAACGTGGTATCCAACGAATTTGCAGGAAGTTAATGTAGTGCTCTGCGGATGTGGTCGGTACTGGGACACCATCGAGGTACCTTGTGGCATGATCAATGCAGAGCAGCACATGACTGTTGCCGTTTCGCTCGTTAAGGGGTCCAAAATGGTCGAGGGAGACGACACTGTTCGGTATCTCTGGCACACGACGGGGCAAAAGGAGCCCTTCTCGCAGTACCGTCGGTCTGTTCACTTTCTGACAAGTGTGGCACGAGCGAACAAAGTTTCGAATGTCTCTGGACATCCGTGGCCACCAATATCGTCTTTTAACTTGTTTGGTTGTTTTCTCTACATCCATGTGGCCTGTCTTGTCATGACACATGATCATAACAGTTTCTTGAAGTACCCTAGGTACAACGATCCTGGGCACCTTTCTTTCATCAAGGTTCATGAGTCGTACCAGAATTCCGTGTTGCACGTCGTAGGGGCTGTCGTCGTCATCCGCCAAGGAAAGGAGTTTCTGGCACGTTTCGTCACTTTCTTGAAGGCTGCGTAGACGCGAGTCATTGCTTACGATGACTGCTAAGCATAGCTGAGGAGCCTGCCCCGCTGTTATCATTTTGATGTCCTCCTGGACTCCAGTCTGCCCATTTAAACGTGACAGAGCGTCAGCGGCTCCGTTCAGTTTCCCGGCACGGTGGACAATGTCGAACTCGTATTCTGAAAGGTCGAGAGTCCATCGTGCAAATCTTCGGTTTGTTATGCCGTACCTGGCAAGATAAGTCAGTGCTATGTTGTCTGTAATGACAGTAAATCTTGGACCGCCTTTGAGATAGATTGAAAACTTCTCAGTGATGGCCCAGTGTACGGCCATGCATTCCAACATGTTGGAATGTAGCATTGAATCGTGCGCATTCAGAGCCTTGCTAGCATACTCTATGACCCTTTCAGTGTCATCGTGTTTCTGTTTCAACACAGCACCAAGTCCTGATTGACTGGCATCGACGTACACGAGCGTCTGGAGACCGTTAGTGTAGTTTGCAAGAACGGGAGGGCTTTGCAGTGTCTGTGTGAGGTCGTTGACAATTTTCTGATGGTTATCAGACCATGTGAACGCCTGGTCTAATTTCAGCAACTGACGTAGTGGGGCCGTGATTATCGAGAAGTTCTTGATGAATCTTCGAAAGTGGTTGGCGAACTGCAGAAACGAGTAAAGATGTTTTCGGTCTTTCGATGGCTGGAACTTGTTCACTGCTGAGACACGTTCAGGATCGGGAATCCGTCCTTCCTTCGTTATTACATAGCCAAGGAATGAAATCTTGGATCGAATGAACTGGCATTTTCTAAGGTCCATGCGTAGACCATTTGTCACAACACGATGCAGTGCCTGTTCGAGTAAACAGAGAGCCTCGTTAACTGAGGATGCACCTTGGCCAACATCGTCCATATACGTTGCTGTCCGTGGGAGCCCGTCGAAGCTTCTACGCATCACGGATTGCATGGTTTGCGGTGCCTTGCAGAATCCAAATGACATGCGTTTGTACTCGTATTTGCCATCTGGTGTAACAAAGGCAGTCTTGTGTATGTCGTCGTCCTTGATCCTGATGGTGAGGAAAGCAGATTTGACATCCATGACAGTGAAGTATACTGCTCCATTTCGCATCACATCATCAATTACATCCTCCATCACAGGCATAGGGTACGGAGTGCTGATCGTCTTTGCATTTAAGCGTCTGTAATCGTGGACCATACGTCTTGGGTTTGTTGGGTGCTGAGGTTGATCAACAACGATGGTTGGAGCGGCGTATTCGCTTTCACTTGCGCGTATAATGTCCTTGTTTAAATACTCCTGTACCTGTGATCTGATGAAATCTCGATCAGCCGGGCTGCATCTGTACGGTCGGGATGCAACAGGGATGTTGTCCCTGAGTTCTATGGAATGCTCTGTGTGAGGGCATGCACCAACGCTGTCTTCGGTCGTTGCAAATGCTTCGTGGTGGGTCGTCAATAGTTCTCTTAGTCTGTTTTGTTCTTCTTCCGTCGCGTCGGGTGTCATATGATCAACTGCTTTGTTGATTTCAGACTGAACAGCAGGATCAGGAGCGTTGCGTTTGTGTCGTATGCTGACAATGTTAGTGTCGGATGACGAGTGCATTGGCAATTCACGACTGCAGAAGGAGGCTACCAAAGCCTGGGCGGTTTTAGACTGACGAAGTTCACCTTTACTGGATGGGGAGTCACAAATTGATGTTGCAGCACCGTCTTCCAGCAAATGCACAATAGTTACGTCGTTTGAGTTATGGAATGTTACGTCAACATTAGCAAGTTGACGCCAGTCTGATCCCAAAAGCAGGTCAACGTTGTCAGGGAGAGGTGAGACGATAATATTGGGGAGACGTGTTTTCGTCGTACCCACAATGATGTCCAGTTCAGTCACTTTGTCTGGGATTAGTTCTTTGTCGATCACGGTTACACGTTCTTGACTTGACCATGGGGATGTCGCCACATTTGGGGGAATAACACTAGATTTAACGACGGACACATTTGCTCCTGTGTCTATGCATGCGTTCACCAGTGTGTTTCCGCTGATCATGGCCTTGATGAGAGGCAGATTGTTTGAAGTTGTATTGATGAAGCAATTGACTCGTGAAGTGTTGTGCGTGGTATCTCGTCGAGGCTGATGCTCGTTACTGGGTTGCCTTCTTTTTACTTCGGCTCGTAACGTTGCGGCTGACTTTGGCTTTGGGCAGTGCCGAGATATATGTCCGAGCTCCGAACAATTGAAGCATTTTGGTTCTTGTTGTGAACGAGTTTGTCCGTCACTGTTAGGTCTCGGCTGAGAAATGTCTGGGTTAGTTAAGTTTGGTGTTGACGTTCGCGGTAGATGTACATTGTCTCGATGAGTCTGTCGTCGGCTGTCAAGAGTCGCTGCTCTGTCGATAAGCTCAAGTACTGAAGTGCAACGCTGTGCAGCTAACGGAACAGCCCATCTATCATCTTTGATGCCGTTTATGATCAGGGAGATCCGTTCTTCTGCTGCGAGGGTATACGGGGCCTTTTCAAGCATGGCATTCTTGGCGTAGATGTATTCTACCATTGTTTCGTTTTGTTGTAGTTTCCGCTGAGACTGGTATTCTATGAATTCTTGCAGCGTGAGCTTTCGTTTGAAGCGTTCCGAAAGTGCTATCTTCCAAGTGTTCCAATCATGAAAACGTGTTCCATACACCCTCTGCCAGTTTTGGGCGGCGCCCCGAAGACGTGAAAAGGCGCTGAGCATCGTCAACGATGGGGTCCAGTGCGCGTGAGAGGCAACAAGTTCGACGTTTTGCAGCCAGTCCGTTACGCTGTTGTGTGGATCACCGTCAAAGGTCGGGATAGCGTTGGCAGTGTCATTGGTGGAGTGGACTTCCAAAGGCCGTGAGGCTTGAGTAACGGCATCGGCAATTCGGCGCTGAGTATCCACAAGAACCGTTAAAATATCGGTCATCGATGGGGTGAACGCGCTGGCGTGCGTTGGCTCACCCGGCGTTGCCGCGAGCAGTTGTCCCGAAACGTTGGGCTGCTCAACGTTCACGTCGTTGCCAGGTGGTCCGGTTTTGTCGTTGGTCACATTGCAGTCGTTCGTGGTCTCCACCGTTACCATTGTGTCCGAGTTAGCGCGTATATTCAAAGCGTCCATCAGCTTTCGTATCTGCGTCTTCATTTGAGCGATGTCGTTGCGTACGTCGTCCGTCATCTTTTCGGGTCTGTAGCGTGTCGAGTGTTATTTAGGGAGGTTCCACACACCTTCGTTCTGTTGATCCAGTTGCGGCTGCGCCATGTTAGGGTGAACTTATGCTTTATTTTTAAACGAGCACATGGTTACAGAATACACCTGCTTGCGCCATCTTGTCCTTCTTGATGTCGCTGTCCCTCTTGCTTCCGCCTGTAGGCTGTTGCCCTAACAGCATGAATAAACCTCTACCCGACAAACGTCGTCATGACGTTGGTAGACAGACCGAAACCAAAACAGATCGGAAGGGGAAAGCTGGGTTCCACGAATGAGCAATTGTTCGCTGAAAGAAAGTAGGACCGAAGGTCGCGTCCCTTTCAGAGATCATCGTAATCCCCTCTAAGACCGTGGCTTTCAGGCGCGACCTTGTTCGTCACTAGCTTTGAACGTAGTTCAACTCTACCACACTCGTGGCGCTGTCGAACATTATGACGTCATTTGTTTACAAACAGGTAGAGGTCTATTCTTTTGTTATGACATCTTGCAGCAATTCTCTAAGGAAGGAAAATGCTAACTATATCTTTCAACATCAATGTCATACAAAGATATTGTATGGTTATCCCACTTCCTCCACAAGTGACTTATAACATTTCTTATGCCAAATGTCCTAAGCTTGTTTACTTTTTTTTACATGAGGCAGAGAACCTGCATATAGTAATTTTCAGTGTGTCTGGCTAATTGATATGTTGTAAGGTAATAACTGATACTAAGCATGCCTGTCCTGCCTGGATCATTGCTGGCTGCAATTAACAATTACATTCGGCTTATATCTTACACAGGCTCGTAGGTTTCATCATGGTAGCAGCATATGCAGCCACTGCTGTCGGCATACTAAGCCCGGTTTGGTCACAACACCACATCTGCATAGGAGTTTCCTGACATCTGTCCAAAGCCTGCAAGCTCCCCTGGTACAACAGCCAGGAAGTCTTCCTGAGGCCACAACAGACCCTTTTGAACTGTCCAAACAGGACTTGGCAGACATATATGAAGCCATCAAGAAGGTAAAGGACTTGTCCTTAAGGGGTACCGTATGGCTTATGCAAAAGACATCCCATTTGATAAACAGAGGAGGGGAACAATGAAAAAGAAAGGTATCTCCCATGCATGCAGCATATAGTACCCTCGTTAGGGCAAAATTAAGTGGAGGCTTTACTCTGGGTATGTTTCAGTTGTTAGCAGCAAATGGTTTTATTACTGAATGTAAAATGTAACTATTCTGCTGTCATGTTGCAGGAGCTTTGGGTATCCAAACCCCAACTCAACGAAATTGCCAACTACTATTTCGATGGCCAGGGAAAAGCATTTCGTCCAATGATATGCACCCTAGTAGCGAGAGCTGTCAACATCCACGTGCACAACAGGAATGTGTAGGTGGTCAAGTGTTCTATATTCCTACATCAAAGCTGACTGCTCCTGGAGTTAGTCTCAGTGAAGCTGCAGTTCTTGTTTGCTCCATCCTTCAGGGTGAAACAAGGGTGAAACCCTCCTCCCCCATGTAAAGTCTGCATAGAACCACTCTCGAAATATTTTTCTGCCTACACCACTGCATATGGTAATAGTAGCTTAGCCAGCAGGGAGGGATACAAGGATAAAGGACATAGGAAGCGCTCGGAAAGTGGATGTTCCGTGAATCCTGTGTGACAACTGCTAGGTACTTTGGAGATACGAGGACAAAAGCTAGAGTCCCATGAGTTTATATAATTTGCTATTGGGTTTCATTAACTTTTGGACAAGAGCAACTTTGGCAAACTGGTCTGTATCCAATAGGTCAGTCATATGCGGATACTGAAATGTGTAGCACATGATAATGTGGATGAATGCTTTCAAAACAAGAACTGTTCAGCATGCCCAGTATTTGTTCCAGACTTTTAGACTACCAGAAGAAAGTAGCATTGCTATGTGAAATGATCCACACCGCAAGCCTCGTTCACGATGATGTCATTGACACCTCAGACACAAGGAGAGGAAAGCCAAGTGTCAACGTACTGTGGGGACAGAAAAAGGTAGGCTTCTCAATTGCGCACTGGCTAGAGCAACTGTAGCTCACAGTTGGTAAATGCATATAATCCCTTGCAGGCAATCTTAGCAGGGGACTTTGTGCTCTCAAGGACAGCTCAATTGCTCGCCAAAATTGGAAGTAATGATGTTAATGCCTTTCTCTCTCAGGTGAGTTGATGAGGGTGACCTATCACACCTAAAGTATATCACCAACATCATTACAAAACCTATGCAACTGAATTGTTTCAGGTTTTAGTGGACCTGGTTCAAGGAGAATTCATGCAGCTGGGTTCCAAAGAAGATGAAGGAGAACGGTTTTCACACTATATACAAAAGACCTTTAAGAAGACTGCCAGTCTCATAGCTTTTGGATGCAAATCTGTAAGTGTTGCAGTGTTGGATATGTCAAGATATAAAAACAGTTCACTTCGAAACAAACCTGAGCAACCTGGACAAATTTGTTTATCATCGCAAACTGGCACTGATGGGTTAACAACTTTCACAATTGCTACCTTCTTCTTTGCAACCTACTTGCAGAGTTAACAGTGTTACTGATTCCGCTAGCGACATGAAAACAACCAAATTCAAACAGGTTTTTTTGCAGAATACAACGGATGTCATTCAACATAACGTTGTCATCTGCTTATGGCCATGTGGCACATGCACAACTTAATGTGCACCTAGATAATGCAATGATTTTTAATCGAAACACATTTCAATCGCTTTCAATTTTCAGGTCTCCATATTGGGAGGAGGTGACGCAGAAATCCAAGAAGCAGCCTACCAGTATGGAAAGAATGTTGGCATTGCTTTTCAGGTGAATTGAAAAAAAAAAAAAGTTACTTACAGTAGCTAGCGGTACATTACATAATCATGTCTGTATAACCTACCGTACACACTTCTGCATGTGTGACGATTTCTGCACGCCATTGACTGAAATTGCATGTGATGAGTGCAGAAAAATTCTCTTGTAAATATGCTCCACCCACCCTATTATTTAAATATTAACAAGTGTAAGGGTTTTCGTCATTGCTGAAATGTCCATATTATTGGCAGTTGGTAGATGATCTTCTGGACTTCATATCAAGCCAATCTGATCTTGGCAAGCCAGCAGCAGCTGACCTCAGGCTTGGTTTGGCAACGGCCCCAGTCCTCTTCGCCTGCGATAAGGTGAGTGGATTAATTGAAGTAGTGAATTTGCAACAAGTGTGTGTGTGTGTGGGGGGGGGGGGTAAGACAGGTACGTAATACAGGTACGAAACTGTCCCAGGGACAGTTGGAATGCTGTAAAGGAGCACTGTGTGCGGCTAGAGGAGTGTCACATGCAGTGTTTAAGTATATCTAGTCATTCTATGAAGAATTCAGACAGACACTTAAACACATGCGGGCAACGAGACAATGGCGGTGGGAAAAGGGTTCTCGGGTTGGTGAGTGATATAAAAAAAAATACACCACAAGTAACGTGTTGAAGACGTGCCAAACTCTATTGGGAAGACACCACCTGCAGTCCTGCCACGTGCACATGCTTGGGAGGCAAGCGGTCAGTGCAGCCCTTGACACACTCGGGCCACAGAAAATGTATTTGAGAAACTTAAGACCCTGCTGGGGGCAAGTAACTACACTGTGCACTAGGTATGGCATAAAGAAATGATGGTATAGAAACAGACTAGGAAACACATTGGCAATCTACTCCTTTTGGAATGCAAAAGAAAAATGTTATTCGTGCACACGGTTGCAGACATCTCTGTGTACCTGCTCATAATGTTCTTCGTGATGTTCTGAGCAGCGCTGGCAAGAGCAGCTACGTAGATGGTGCATGTATTCTTTTTGCTTCCAGTTTCCCGAGCTCAACGTCATGATTATGAGGCGCTTTTCTGAGCCTGGAGATGTGGAGAGAGCATACGAAGCTGTCCTGAAGGTTAGTAGACTTCGACTTTTATAGTTCATCAGAGCTATTGAACAATTTCAATCTGACATCATCTCTTCATCCATGAACAGAGTGACGGTTTGGAGCATACACGGCTCTTGGCTCGGAAACACTGCACTGAAGCCGTGCGCCACATCAGCCCATGGGTTGACTCTCCTGAGAAGCAGGCCTTGATCACAATTACTGAGAAAGTGCTCAACCGGAAGAAGTGATTGCCTTTCGGAAATGAACACTAGATGGTACATTATGGGTAGCAACTCTGCTGCACCACCACATTTGTTTTTTTGTAAAGGTTGTACATAAGTTAGCTTCCTTGTTTTGGTACCAGCTAGCCGCAGCTGGAACATTAGAAGGACATGGGTAAAGGAGTATTTTAACGCGTTAGGAACTGCCATGGCATCCCTGTTAGGGGGGCGTTCTCTTCTGGATGCATCACAAAAGTGGGGACAATCAGCACCTCAGGAGTGTATTTTGATAGTTAATCCAATGCTGCTCTAATTTTTATATGGTAACCTGGTCCGTGTGATTACAAAGAGTGCCTGTCCATACCCCTTTTAAGATAGGTACCCCTCGCAATGTGAGGGATGTGATACTGGACCAGGGAGCTTACTTGAATAAACATTTAGTTACCTACATACATATGCAAAGTTGCAAGCCCTTGCAACAGAAGTAGTCTGAGAGCTAGCTAGATAACACATTTGTAAAAATAAATTTAACACGGGTGCTAGTGTACATACGAGTGTAAATGTAAATACCTGTAATACCATTTTTGCAAATGTGAACTGCAAGCTGGAAAACTTTTGCCTGACTCCAATATTTATCCTCCAACATAGTGCCACCAGTAATTGGCTGTATGCCACAAGTCAGGCAAGACTGTACATAATACTGTTTGAATGTATGGATTATGCAGAAGCTCGAGTTGGGAATGTTTTTACTTGTTAATAATGGATTTCTGTTTGTATACACAAATACAAGCACTAATAGATAATAAATGAAATTTAATAACTAGTAACTACAACCAGTGCTTTGGTTCCAAATATCATAAAGATGCATGTCACACAGTCGTATTTACGCTGGAAGTGGGTGCCTTGGATTCAACCTCCAAACTCCAGGACAGTGTTCACCTAAACTCAACATCACCTCAAACTGCCTCAGTAAAGTTCCAGCACTTGCTCCACACTGACTGATTCACTGAATCTAGGACTAAAGCTCCAGGTTTTGCGCTAGATTCCAAGTTGGACAAAGCAGCAGGAGGATACAGTTGAGCCCGTGTATTACGATCTTCGATGTCACGATCAAATTCGATATAGCGATCATCTTGAAAGTATTTGCTCACATAGACCAGGATTTTCCTGGCGGACGGTAAAACATGTTAAAATTGAGAAGCAAGATTCCATTTTTCATTTAAGGTGTTATTTTCAAGAGCCTTAGCGTCCGTGAGTATTAATGTGAGAACGCATTGCAAGGCACGTGACTTCGAAGTAACTCGCAGGAAGTAGAGGAGGTTGCTCCCTCTGCACATCGTTTTCTCACCCTCCCTCAGTTTTCTTGTGGTTTGCTGGGTGCTACGATGGCATCTGCGATTCCGGGACGTGCTTTGATGAGCAAAGGCACGTGATAGACAGATTTTGTACTGATGCAAAACTTTGTTGCGAAGTGCTGTGCCTTCCAATACGTGAGTGGACAGACAGTTGCAGGTCACCACCCAAACACGCACCGAAGAATTACACACGTACAAGGCGTGTTCTAATGGACAATGTAGTTCCGAGAGTGATGACGACTACAGCACTGGATAACAAGGAATGGACGAAATCGCCTATCTCAAAAGGTGCGGAGCCTCACGTGATATCAGCGGTTGTCTTTGAAAAAGCTTTTGACACACAACTGTGTCAATTTCGAGCTGGATAAAATAATTCTGCACTCTCAACAAACGTGCATGTCCAGCGCCGTTCAACTTCATTGGCACGGCCCTGACCAGCGATTTCGCAAAAGCTCACATATAACAATAACTCTGCTATAACGATTGGATTTCACGTTCCTGTCAATAGCGTTATAAACGGGCTCGACTGTATCTTAAAGGGGCACTAAAATGCAAAAACAACTTGCTCTCAAATGAAAGTCAGTGTTTCAATTAGTGTGATGCAAGCAAAATTAGTTCACAGAGAGCTAGCATTTAGACGAAAAACTCAACGAAAACAGAGCCGTCTTTGGCAGCAACGAATGGTATCCCCATGAGGCAAAGGTCGGCGGCATCCAATTAGACAGCAGGAGAAGCGCGCACATACCTATCGCGGACATGTGGATTTGGAACGGGTCCGATCGTAGTGTTCCGTATATGCGCACTGCTGCATTTTTCAATACCGATTAACTGAATTGTAGTCCACAACAGTTCTCGCAAATGTTCCACCGACAACATTTATCTTCACGTCCTTCAGACAGCGACACCAGTCTGCTTCGCAACGCGCACTATGTTTTTTGCCGGGACTGCTCCATGGCGTGGCACACGCGCAGTATGGACTAAAAACACCGATGCACGAGCTGAAACGACGTTCACTGCTTAGCGCCGAAGAAAGAAAGAGTCCGGTATAATTTCGATTGTAGCTCCATAACGGAATCAAAGTTTTGAATTACGATAACAAGCACGAAATTAACATAGCGTGTAACGTAATTTGAAGTGAATTTGTTTTTGCATTTTAGTGCCCCTCTAAGCACTTACAGGTGTCGTGCAGGGCAAACATCAGTAACTGTGTGTGTGAGAAAGAGCTAGCCAAAACAAACAGCGGTGGTAACCTCTGGAGATTGCAAGACACTGCAGTCAGTCAACGCTCGACTTATCAAACCTTGGTTTACAAGTTCCGTCGCTTTATTAAAGGCACCTCAGTGGATCAGTTGGTAGCGTGTCCGCCTACTGATCCCAAGGTTGTGGGTTTGAACCCGGCCGAGAAGACTGCAGCAACTTTGTAGCAGGGCACAAGTTGCTAAGACACGTCATCTTCCGCTCGACATGTCAAATACGGTGTGCTGAGGTTTCAGTGCATGTTAGAGAACCCTCAGGTGGGCAAAATGGTTGGCAAATTTTCCACTTGTCCCCCTGGAGGCACAAAATAGACTCCGGCCCTGGCTATGAATATTCATCCTCAGCAAGATGGACAGTGTATTTTCAAACATAAATGCAGTTTTTACCAAGCTCTATAAAGATCATGGTAAAAGAACTGCAGCAAAAAAGACTAGGACACGGGTTACAATGTAGACAGGACCTGAATTTTTTACCATTCATATGTCAAAGTTTGGCTGTAACGGCACAAAAATACTACTTGAAGTCTTCTTAATGTGAAAAAGCTGCAAGGACACTGTGCTGGGAATTTATTTTCACTCCAGAATTTTGTTGACATATAGCTCACACATGGAATAAATACAAGGGTGCTTTGAGAGCGCAGGTTACCTTCTTTTTCTGTCTGTAAGGTCTTTCCCACTGAGCAGCAACTTGACATCATCTGCATCCAAGGTTTCATACTTCAGCAGGGCCTCTGCGAGCACCCGATGCTCTTTTTGGTGCATCTTCAAAATGTTTTTGGCTCGCTCATAAGATTCCTAATACAACAAGCATGGTGATATGTAGCTCCAGTAAGCTGTATGTGCAAAAGTTCATTTCAGGACTTACATGCAGAAACCTCTTTATTTCAGCATCAATGACCTCCACTGTACCCGGTGAAAGCTCGTTCACAACAATGAGAGACTTTTGGTCTTCGTCAAAGGTCCTTACGCCAACCTATGTATCGGAATTCATGTCATGTCAGGGCAATGCACTGTTTCTAGCAAACTGTTGTGGTGACCACTGAGGTGGACTTGGCAACACAAATAGGATTCAAAACAAATCCACATTTTATCGATGACTTTAAGTCCAATCCAGATCAAGTCCAGATTCAAATCTGTGTCGGCAAATCGAATCATTTCGAATCTGGATTTATAGTTTCCACGTCAAATCAAATCCCTTTCCAATCCGGATTTATCAAATCCACCACCAAATCCAGAAAATCAGCTACCTGGAACACCTCAACTCAAAGGCTTTGGAGATGACCACGATGTGTAACAAATGACTCTGAACAGACCACTATTAGAAACATGGACAGTTTTTTTCCTTAACAGAATAAGAGCTACCTAGATGTGGGATATGCAGCCAGGAGGACATCCTGTCAGAAAGCATGTGTAACTGCTAGACAACTAGTTACCTAACATTAATTAATTAACTTACTATAATTAGATGTTTTTGAAGAAATGCGAGATAGCAGAATCCAACCTCTTTTTTAAACATCCTGAAACGAGCACGTACCTTCGGATATAAATAGCTAAATTTTGCTATGCAAACGTGCCGAAACCGAAGACACTTTTCCGCATTTCCCGAGCGCAAAAGGAGTGATGGCTGTTCGCATTGGAGGGCCACATGTATTGTAGCAATGGAGCTGGTCAAAGTAGGCGCTGATCTGATGGCTGACCCAGATAAGGCGAAGGTCATCGAGAAGTGGTTTAAGCTCATTTGCGTATCAAAATTTGCCGATTTATATCTCGAAGTACGCGCTGCTTTGCAAAGTGTGCTATTCTGCGCTGTGCAACATTTGCCAAATCAAAACGCTAGCTCTCGGCTATTCATTTTTACAACAGACTACTACACAAAATTGAGAAGTGCTGAGTTTGAATTAATTTCTCAGTTCCCCAGCTCCGTCTTTACTACGCAGATACACGATCATACCTTATCAGACATTCCCCACTCCTTGACCATGTTAGTTGCCAGCGCAGTCGCTTGTTTCAGGTCACTCGAGGCACCTATCAAGAGCAAGAGCAACAGCAAGCACAAATATACAATGATGAAAGCAGGTTAAACTCAGCCCGAAAAAACTATTATCGTTATTAGAATATGCTGGGTGCGGTCTCAATACAGTGAGTGTCTGAAGGACAGTTCCAGTCAAAAACAGTGCAGGTACCATGGGGAACTCAAAGAGGAAATATGTGATGGAATGCAGTGTTCAGTATGGCTTAGAAGGAATCACGTACACTGTGGTTGAGAACAGTCCCCAACATTTTAGGAGCCAACAAACTGCATGTTATTGTGTATGCTGATAACAACAGCAACCTTCATTTGTAGCCGTCTGGAAGCTTTGTCCTCAATATGATGAGCTTTGGAACTGCGTTTTTTATGCACCTTCAGTCCCGATGCGCCATCTATCCAACTCCATCAGCAGCATTCGTATCTTCCGCAACCGTACACATTGACGTATGCGCACATAGAAGCTACAGTACCAATGTTGAAAGTTGCAGTGAAAAAATACTGTTCCATGTTTGGTATCAATGTGCGCATAGAAGTGTGAAGTGCAGCACTACAACAAATTAGCAGGTAACTGGATGACTGGCAGATCAAGTGGCATTTCTGGGTCAAATTAACGCTATCTGCAACTAAGGATATAGTACTACTTAGCGCTACACGAGGAAACCTGCGCAGGTAAAGATTAACAGACCTGTTGTCGCTGTATTACCTTATTTATCTCCCTAGATTCACACAGTTCCAAACACAGTCTTGGAACTAATTATGCACTTCAGAGCTGCTGCAGCACTATGCTTGCAGAAGAATAACGTTTTAAAGCAACAGAGCTAATATGCCACTCTGGGGATCATGTGTATGATGCAGTACTTCTTTACACACCCCTTTGTACCCCATGAGCAACACATTTTGAAGTCCAGGGTATGGTGTCTGCACTCGTTTTGCTTTGTTTTATGTCTTGAAACAGATTGAAATATGAAGCTGCCAAAATTATCAGCCTCATAAGTACAACACCTTGCAGATTGTCACTGTAAAAGTATGCAGTGTGTAACTGTGATTTACATTTACCTGATGTGATCTTATCTTGACCAAAGATGAGTTCTTCAGCTGCTCGGCCTCCCATCAGGGTATCCAGTGTTGCCATCATTTGAGATTTTGTTACATGATAATGCTCTTTCTCAGGGATGTAGGCAGTCTGTAAAATGTATGGGCCGCATAGTTTTAGAGCACAGTGTCATATTTATTGTCACAACCGAGAGACTCCTTACTAAAAAAACATTGTACTACAAAACATGTGCCTCAAAAGCGCAAGGGAAAAATGTTACACAGTGTGAGGATAATCATGGAAACACCATATTTACTGGCACAGTTAACGCTATTTTTTGCCACAACATGTAGCTTCATAAAATACATAGTTTTACTGTGGACCGCGTCGAGCGATTCAAGCGTTACCCTCACAGTGTTATTGCTGTACTGACGGTGCGACGAATATGGGACTGCGGAAACCACCGTGAGCAGTACGACAAATGTGAATTCAAAGGAATATACTGCTTATCAAAGTCGTCTGTGCATGAACACTACCGAATGCTGGACATCAGGGGGAGCATGGACAATCGTGGCTTCCCATTGTTGTTGTTACAATTGTTACAATCTTGCCGTTTTAGTATAACACACACACACAGATAGAGAGACGATGATGAGATGGGTACAAATCATATCCGCAGTTCCCAACAGTTGTACACATCGGAACACAATACTAACATGAAATTCGCAAGCCAAACGCAAGCAGAACAGGAGATATCAAAGTAGCAGACGACAGCTGTCGGAAGCGGAAATGAAGCGAGGTCCTGCACATGCGCTTCTGCCTCATTCTACGAGGAATTGGGCCAAGTCCCCTTTGAGCCTCCCGACGCCCAGCCCTTCGCCGAGGATGCGCACGTTTACGTTCGAGAAACGCATGCTCCCCTGAAGGGATGTTCGCCCACAAGGGACCCTGGGCTACGGGCACCCTGAGGGCGAAGTTGCGGGTGGTTTGGGAATACAGCCCTTAGTGGCGTAGCCGGGGGTTGTTTAAACCCAGCCCCCTCTCCGAAATCGTATCTCGTATCTTCAGTAGAGGATTTGAAAGAGACAAATAAGGGTGAAATCCTCCTCCCCCATATGAAGTCCCCATAGAACCACTCCCAAAATATGTTTCTGGCACTGCAGGAACCCTGCCGGCAACATTAAGCATTGAGCCATGACAGGATAGCTTTAAAGGTTGTGACACTGTCAAACATTGCAATTCCTTCTCTAGCACGCATTCACTTGGATAGCCTCCATCTCTAAAGAGACATGCTGTTATCGTAGATCCTAGACATAATCTTCTAGTTGTTTTTCAATCTTCAGAGAAATTCCAGTCTGGAGACCGCGAAAAGCATTTCATGTTGAGGAGCGCACAAACAGAGATGCTCGTTTACAATGTCGAAACTAAATATTAGATTCCTAGACAGCCAGCTTTTGTGCCGCCGACATCTTCGTGGAGATCTCAGAATCCAGTACGACCTGATGTTTAAACTTTTGCATTGTGTGAGACACGTTTTTGTGGCATTTATAGTCATGTTCAGCTTATGTAGTACATAACAGAAGATCCCAACCACACACTAAAAGTGTGAAAGCAGCACATATTTCACCCTCTCTCACTGCTTATGTGGTGAAATGAGGTGCTACTGTAGACAAATGCCTATGAAGCTAGGAGGAGGGACGGAGCAGTGCAAAGAATATGTCGAGGGGGAGAGGTCTGTGATACCACCATGCACACCATTGTGCACACCATGCACAATGCAAGCACACAAATTGTATTACCCTAATTTTAATCGCTTCTTTTCCTAGCAAAATGTCTCCAATTATACGTGAATAATTACAATAAGTTATCTGGCAGGCAGTGACAATTGTGACTGACAGTAGCAGTGGAAGGACATCAGCAAAAGGGTTGCTGCCTTCAGAGACTCCTGGCAGGGATGCATTTATCGCAAGAGTATGCTAAATACTGAAAAACAAGTGTTTACATACATGACCAAGCGATGGACCCCGGGGCACAATGGTGACCTTGTGAAGAGGATTAGCATCTTTGGAGTAATGAGCTACTAAGGCATGGCCTCCTTCATGGTATGCTGTGATGAGGTTTGCTTCTTCATCTGGAATTCTTGACCTACGTTCAGGACCTGAAGTAGGGCACACAAACACAATGCAAATGGTGGCGGTATTAACTTATGAACTCCAAACATGCCAAAAATTTGGCAACTAACCCATGAGGACCTTATCCCTCGCATTTTCAAGGTACGGCATTGAAACAGCTTCGGCATTGTCAACTGCTGCCCGCACTGCTGCCTGGTTTACGACGTTTTCAAGATCTGCTCCGGTGAACCCCGTAGTGCCTCTAGCCATGACGTCCACGTTCACATCCTTAGCTGTCTTAACCTTGCCCAGGTACAGCTGCAAGATCTCCTTTCGACCATTGAGATCAGGAACTGGCACCTGAACTTCCACGTCAAAACGGCCTGGACGCAGAAGTGCCCTGTGCATATAAAATACAGCATTAAGAGGCTAACAGTTTGTCTCTCCCCACTAGAAAACTACCCAATAGACTAAGCATAAGCTGACCTACAGATTTTTTTTTTTTTTTTTTTCACGTTATATGTCTAGCCCGCTTATAACGATATCGACAGGAACGAGAAATACAATCGTCTTATTATCGTGAAACTAACACGATAAACTTTCGCGAAAGCGCCGGTCGGGGTCATGCCAATAAAGTAGAACGGAACATCGCTGAACATAGGCACATTTGTTGATACCACAAAAGGATTTTTTCTAGCTCTAGATAAACGCAGCTGTGTGTCGAAAGCTTTTCCGAGGACACTGCGACTGCCGATACCACGCGAGGCTCCGCACCTCTCGAGAATGACAACTTTGACCACTGTTCGTCATCCAGTGCTGTAGTCATCATCATTCTCACTATCGGAACTGCATTGTCCATTAGACTGTGCCTCGCCCACGGATAATTCGTCGACACCTCTTTGAGTGGCAACATAGAACTGTCTGCAAACTCACATTTTGGAAGGCACGATACTTCGCAACGAGGTACGCGTATGCCAGACAGCAAACCAGAAAAAAAAACTTGAGGGCGAGAGAACGACGTGGAGGGGGGGCAACTTCCTCTACCTCTCGCGAGTGCCTTCGAGGTTGCACGCTCTGCAACTTGAGCATCTAATCACAGACTGTTATGCATGGATAAACACACCGCATTCTCACTTAATGTTCACGGAGGCTAGGGCACTTGAAAATGCCTCCTTAAAGGACAACGGAAGCGAAAATAAGCTGCAGAGCTGTTTGCCTCATATTGCGATGTGTACCAGAACAATCCGGAATTCCACTTAGATTTACATATATTAGTTGAAATGCCGCCACAATCGCGATGTAAAATTCGGCCGCAAAGCACTCTGGGCCCCTGGCCAGCGCCGCTGCGCCGCCGTAGCAGACCACGGAAGTTACGCACGTTGTCTCTCCTGTTGGAGTTCGTGACTTTCATTTCGCGGTTGTTTTGCGATCGGAGGTTGATTTTCGCAACAAGAAAAATTGTACATGCTTGTGAAGTCTTTCCCGGCCGACTTCCTTTCGGCAACCGGAGGACATAGTGTTCCTTGCACGAACGACACACGGATAGACATCACAAACACAGCGTCAAACATCGAGTGACGTTTATTACAAAGTCAACACTACCGAGGCTGGCCCCCAAGGAAGGTGATCTCATTCTCTCTAGGGGTGAGTGTCTTGCTGCTTACATTGCTGGCTGTCTTACCTTGCGTTCGGCCAGGATATGTTTCAGAACAAACACGCTCTACCAGTCTGTGTTTGTTTCCATGGCCGTATTTAGGCCATTGGCGCTCGACTGGCAATCGAGAGATGCGAAGTTCAAATTCTGCCGATGTCTGACTTTTTTAATGACTGTCATAATTCAATTGTTTCTGAAAGACAGGAATCTTATTCTCGCCGCGAATCCGTCTATGCCTTCTTGCAGACAGGTGTAACAAGACAGGTAGTGCGCAGACATATTGTTGACGGATGGTTCAAAACAAATCCAGGGGTGCTCATTAGCCTTGACTTGTCAACGAAGTACATCGGGCTGAAAGAAGGAGCAGCCCCTACTGTATTTTCATGAAAACGGAAAGCACAAATCTTTACCTCCACTTGGGTGTTTGGCGTACGTCTGATTCCCGCTACGGGGAAAAACGGAGACGAATAAGCACGTACGAACCCATCTCTGATACGATTATCGCCTTCAGACTTCCACAAGATCTCCGAATCTAACATCTTCAGGCGTTATTCAAAATTTGCCGTGTTTATTCCGTTCATCGGGCAGCCGCACATGGAGCTCGAGAGATATTTGACGTCACACGCTCCTCAGATTTTCCCGCAATGCTTTGCGGCAGCAGGCGCGCTCCATGGGCGATTGTGTCGGGTGGGTGGCCCAGCGCGCTCGTAATCGTCAAAAATATGCCCATCCGTACAACGTACACTCAAAATACTAGTGGCACCATAATTCTACGTAATATTTACACCTTGTTCGGGCCCTTTGTTGCAATGGACAAATTTCGCTTCGGTTGTCCTCTAATTTGTTTTAAATTAAAAAATGGAATCTTGCTTCTCAATGTTCACACATATTAATAGTCGCCGGGAGAATTCTGATCGCAAGCAAACACTTCCACGACAATCGTTATACCGATGTCTTGTTTACATGCGGGTACTTTCAATGGGTGAAATGACGGGAACCCGCAATTTGATCGTAATATTGGAGTTATTTGATCGTAATAGCGTTGTATCGAAGGTCTAAAAAACGGGCTCGACAGTACGTACAATACATGATGTGCAACGGCAACTAACAAAGCTTCTCGTACGTAAGCACATTAACAGGTTTCAAATGTCACAACATGTCACACCGGCTGTGCTCCCATCGCCCTGAAGGTCAAAGAAATGCTACCATCAACTCCATTATACCAGCTCACTTACATTTTGTTACTTTGTTTGTGCCATTACACTTTTCATTACACCAAACTCTCGACTAGACTGAAAGTTAAAAGGTTATGTAGATGAAACAACAAAGCCTGGGTTCAGGGTACTCACTTGTCAAGGTCATCCCTTCGGTTTGTAGCTCCCAATACAATAACTCCTTCATTTTGCCTGAACCTAGTAATAAGGCAGTAAACAATACGACACACATGTGAACCATGTAAATTTCCAATGACGACTGCTTCCTCATATGGTACAACAGATGATTCAACACTCCGTGAAAAACCCACAACAGTAACGCACCAGCAATGCAGTTTGAAACATAGGTTTCTGAATTACATTGTCTGCGGACTCTTTACTACTGTCAGGAGACATGTGGTAAAAGAATTACACAAAAAATTTTGGACAAAAGATCAAACTCTTCACTTAAGGGACAGTACGAAATATTTGATACGGAAATACATTGGATTTATGCGGTGTTTGATGATGACAAAGCCCTTGTCCACACAAAAAATATATATAAAAGTAAAATAATAAGACGTGGACGACAGATTCCAGGAAGGTTAGCAAAAACTAGTTTATTTAGTGGGTAATCTAACAAAGATTTGTTAGATCTAACTAGTTATTGTTAACTTTCCTGTAATCTGCCGTCCACGTCTTATTATGTTACTTTTATTCAACTTTGCAGCCGTCTGGTATATCAACCTCTTTAACCTATATATATATATATATATATACAGGGTGTCTGTTTTTTTTAATACAGATTTTTCATTAAAAAACTATAAGGGCTATAGACATGCTGTTTTCACTTCTATCATCTCTGGGCCGGTGGACGTTCTTGGCCACATATTGCTCAACCGTCAAATGACTAAATACCTAAAAATTGGTAATTAACTTTTTAATTATAAAAGCTACAAAGTTGTCCCAATGAGAACACCTGTTCCTTTCGGTGACCTGATATCATGGCTGTTTTCAGAACAAAAATTCGTTCGGTAGATCGTCCGCAAAAAATTCGTGAAGGAACACAATTTTTTCTTTATTTTGTTCATTGCGCATCTTCGGAGACGCGTCTTTCCTTCACCCCCAATGTGAGAGGGTGAAGGAGCCTCATGCGTCGAAGATGCGGCCACAGTGCCGCCTCATGCGTCAAAGATGAGCTTTAACTTGCGGAAACAAAACAACACATATCGGGTGACGCTATCGGAACTGCCCTTATCTTGGGTTGCATTTTCTGTTTTCTCTTAATCTTTTTCCAGGACGCAAGAGGCGACAGTGTGCTCTTTCGCCCTCTCGCATTGGGGGCAAAGGAAAGACGGGTCTCCGAAGATGCACAATGAACAAAATAAAGAAAAAAATGGTGTTCCTTCACAAATTTTTTGCGGACAATCTACCGAACGGATTTTTGTTCTGAAAATGGCTGTGATATCAGGTCGCCGAAAGGAACAGATGTTCTCATTGGGACAACTTCGTAGCTTTTATAATTTTTAGGTAATTAGTCATTTGACGGTTTTAGCAACAAATGGCCAAGAACGTCCGCCGGCCCAGAGATGATAGAAGTGAAAACAGCATGTCTATAGCCCTTATAGTTTTTTTTATGAAAAATCTGTATCGAAAAAAAAATATATACTGGGTTTTTCACGACGGTCCTCCGGCTGAATAATTTGTAAACAGGTGGCGCTACTTTTTTTAGTCATCATCCCTGAGACATCAGCCAAGAACTGAGCAGTGAGCGGCTCATTTGCATACACTCATTTATTAAATAAAACTCCTAACTTTTAAATTTCACTTGAAACACTTTTGGTACCTGTTTTACAGACCGGAACCTTCAGTGAAAAATGTTCCAGGCAAAAACCAACGTTGACACTTAGTGATCTTTCGAGTAATTAGATTGGTTTCGGTTTACATATTTCTTGCGCTGAGCAGCGTACCAATGCACTCTTTTCTCTTCAGCCATCTGGCTGCCATTTATGTGCTCATGCACCTGGTTCACATGTGGGGGTGACACAAGGTAAGGGACAGACAGAAAATATGCTTCAGTGCATCTGTCATCATCACGATAAAGGCACACTCTGCAGCAGGCCCTTATCTTCCTAAACACACTGTTGGTGTCGACCCAAGATGGTGTCACTTCCCTGCGCCACGCCGATGAGCACCAACTAGAGCGAAACGGCCGTCCGTGGCTGGGATGGCACGATCAACTTATAAACATATTCTCCACGTGCAGCCACAGAGCTTTGGCTACTTTTCGCTATATATATATATACAATCGCCGTCCGATTTTTCGGACTCGGCGGGGATCGTGCAAGAGTCCGAATAATCGAGCAGTCCGAAAAAACGAATTTCACTTCAAAATAACCTTTACTAAGCCCTAGTAGGCTGGAAAAATTTGTCAATGCTTTCCTAACACGCTTCCAGCTCTGCCTGATAACATCAGCTTCTATTTCCTCAAGCGACATTTCGTCAATGTACACTGTCAGTGGCACCGCCGTCATCAAGTCTGCAAGTCAGCTTCACATAACGCATTTGTGCTTTAGGTGAAGCTCGCTTTACAACACTGTCGCGCGACTCGCGGACGGACAGCACGTGCTGGGCCGTTGGCCAAAAACGATAATGCAAAAGCGTTACGACAGACCTCTTCTACTCAGAGGAATGGAAAATGAACGATCATCACTGCCTGTTTTGTTGCCTCAATATTTTAGTTGGTTGATTTCTTTTGATACGAATTTCGGACGATACCAATATTTTCCGTCACCCCAAGGGAGAAATTCATTGGTCGGGCAAACAGAGTCCGAAATATCGAGCGACGGGGCTGCACGAATCCGAATAATCGAGCATGTCCGAAAAATTGAGGTCCGAAAAGTCGAAGGCCGAAAAATCGGTCGGCGACTGTATCGACTGTTGGGGCTTAAAATTTGGTCATGTTTGTCATCTGGCAACGTTGATGGGCAATGTTAGCAAACAACTGGTTCCATTCAATTTTCAAATCCATCCAATTCTCAAATGTAGAATACTTTTCATCATACATCACTTGGCATGTTTATAATTTTTAATTGTGCAAAGCTTACCCATCCATTTCAGTGAGGAGCTGGTTTATGGTCTGATTGGCATATGGGTGGAGTACTGAGTTTGTCCTCTTGGCACCCACAGAATCAATTTCATCAATGAAAACTACACATGGAGCCCTTGTTTTGGCAGTGTCTGAAACAAAAAAGAAGTACACTACTATGAGAAACCTTCTGTGAAAGTAGTATGCATAAACTTACGAAAGAGGTCACGAACTCTCCGTGCACCTTGCCCTACAAGGATTTCGTCAAATTCTGGACCAGCAGCATGAAAGAATGGAACATTGGCCTCCCCTGCTACTGCACGAGCAAGCAGTGTTTTGCCAGTTCCAGGCGGTCCAACCAGCAACACTCCTGGACAATCAGATGTACAAGTAATTACATATTAATCTAGCACTGCAACAGAACAGATATGTATGCATGCGGATGCACACAAGCCAAGGCTACTACTACTGCAGCAGAGACCATTTATGGTCAGCCTTTAGTTCAGGGGTTCTCAACCAGTGGGGAATTCCCCACCCCCAACCTGGGGGGAATTTGGGTATGTTATGGAGGAAATGACACCATGCAACATTCCCCCCCAATCGGCTCTTGTGTGGCACTCTGCGTAGTATATCATTCCAGGAAGAAGTTTTATTACTGCAAACAATGTGTTAGTCCTGGACTACTCTCATCAAGGTGACGTGAATTTGATGACAGCACATTCTTGCAGTGGCATTGCTTGTAGTCAGTCAGGACATATAGTACACTTTTACACACACACCTGTGAAGATGATCGTAAATAGCCCCCCATGTATAGTACAGCAAATAAATAGCAGCATATTATCAAACCTTTTGGTAGTTTTCCACCAAGTGAAGAGAACTTCTCAGGGCTTCTTAGAAATTCTACGATCTCCTGAAGCTCCTGTTTTGCTTCCTCTACCTGAAGGCCCAAGAAAGCATTACCGTGTGCCCATTAAGCTGCCCCGCTCAGACCCACAAAAAGAAACAATATGTCACAGACAGGAATACGTGGCAGTAGCAGGAAGCATAGCCACCAAAACTGACGCAGACTCAAATTTCGCACATACTCTTAAGCACATCTGTCTTACCCCTTTCACATCATCAAAGGTGACATCAATATCTTCTGGAAGAACCTCATTTGTAGTTCCTATTAAAACTCTTCTGAATGGACCACCTGAAATATTTTATTGACGGTTCACAAGCCTGAATTTCCAGAGGGTCATATTACACAGAATACCAATTTTCTCTGCAAATACAATTAAGCCTCCGCTGCTCAGAATATGTATCACAACGGTTCCATTGGGATGCATCCCCACCAGCTTGCCGCCATCTTTTCTATTTTATCAGTATATGTGGAACTTTTTTACATGCAAAAATATGTGACATCGACTACATATACATAGAGCCGGATGTTTTCGGGTTTTATTGTTTTCAGAATTCGGGGGGTAAAAATCGGGTGTTATCTGGTGAGCAGGAAAACATGATGGAATCAGGTGAAATTTCTTTATTTGCGTATTTTTCGGGTGAAATACAGCTCGTCGTTCTTGCTCAGAATGACACAGGAACTCGGCAAAATTTACATGGCTAGACCTTTGTGCATCACCCCTCGAGGCCTCTATGGGAATCCCCGTACAATTTTCAAATTGTTTTGCGCCGCGAAGAATTGTTTGATTTGCATGAAGTTTGGTTTGAATGAGAGTGTGTACCAAGTTCTAGAGAATAATCGTTTTAGATTTTTTACCTCTGGCTTAGAAATTTTCCCATCGTAAGAGAAAATATTGCTATTGCTACATAAAATATCCAACGCTGCGTATAAAGAATCTAAAATAAATCGCAAGTATTTACGGTAGGATACCCCAGGATGTCGGGAGACTCTTCAACAATGAAGCTCAGTGTCGCGTCTTTCACGTCATCGCGGATCCCCCGCATGGGCTTGCCGAAAACTTCGATGAGTTGCTTACGACGAAGCTGGTGCACTCCAGGCATTGTTTTGGCCGCTGGGCAGTGTTTGTGTACAAATTCTCCAAGGAGACCATCAGCCTGCTCGAGGCTTATTCCGCTCTTTGCCTGTGCGTTCACGAACTTAGGAATGACACCTTCGGCATTCTTTTCTCTTTCACGCTGACGTTAGCAAACTTGAAACATTGTCTGCGCACCTTTCGCTTTCTTCTTTAGACTATCATGTCTTGTTGCCGATGCGAGGTGTTCCCTTATAAGATCGTAGGGTTTCTTCGCCGGACCTGACGGCAGCACCAAGTTACAGAAACGGCACACGAGCACGTTCTCGTTGTCTCCCTTCTTCACTATTTCCAAATCGTTGTACTCGGTGACCGAGTTTTCGAGGCTTTTTCCTTTTACGACCCGCCATCATGTCAAAAGACGAACGTCACGACGTTAATGCATGAAATGCATAAAAGTACACGTTCATCAAGCGAAACTACGAAGAGCCGACAGCAATCGAAAGCGAAAAGGTAATGAAAAAACGGCTAGGAAGCAAGCGAGCTGGTGAAGATGATGCATAATGTAAAACCCCGAGACTAGGGAACACGAAAGGACAGACACAAATACGAAGTCTTCGTGTTTGTGTCTGTCCTTTCGTGTTCCCTAGTCTCGGGGTTTTACATTATGCGAAAAGGTAAGTTTCCTTCGTCATGGAGATGGAGTGGATGACGCGCATGCGCGAGGCGCTCCAACGTGGAGGCAACGTTGACGCATGCACTCTATGCGCATGCACAAACACTTCGTTTGCATAGGAAAGCCAACTTACGGGACGGGAGCTGGTTTAACCCGAAAACATCCGGCTCTACATATACATAGGGAGTGACTTTTTCGGGTTAAATGTCTTTCTCAGATTCGGGAGGGAAAAATTGGGCACTATTTTTAATTCTGTAATTCGGTGGGGAATCGTGCGATAAGTGTGCCTTCGGGTGGTATCGGGTGTTTTTGTTTCTCCTCTTGTCTATTAAGTCTTTTCCCATTTTTCTTTTTCTTCTTCTTGTGGATGACCTACCAGTGCGAATCCCCAAAGGCATAGACAGTGCTGACACACATGGGTGTATTTCTGGGAACGTAAGTGACCCATTCTTACATGTGTTGCACGTCGCGACCTTTGTTCGTCTTCAGTGGAAACGTCACTTGAGGATTTCATAGTGAATGGAATTTGGGGAGAAATCGGGTTGAACCCGAATTGGTCGGAGGTCAGTTCCGGGGGAATAACCGGGCGGAATCGGGTCTAGCCCGAAAAAGTTACTCCCTACATATACACAATGTATCATCATCAAAACAGCTCAATGTCTGATTTCACACAAAAACGTTGATATCCCAGGCATTCACAATTTCTAACTGTATTACACTATGTTTTAAAGCGATAGCTTGATAGGGCCAACCACACTGTAGGTCCCTCCGTGGTTCTCCCACGTGACGTGGTCCCGTGGTGACGTGGTCCCACGTGATCGCCAGACCGTGTTTTCAAAATGCTGACATTGGGGAACCGCTGCAGTAACAATGCCTTCACAAGGTGGTAAAAGGATTTCAATAAAGGATTTTCAAAAACAATTTCGCCCAAATTTATCACCTGCGATGGACATATAAAGCTATCGCAACTCTGCCAAGAGAAGTTCAGGCAGAAGTTGTAGAAAACAGTACAATTTTTTAGGGGGGCAGGAAACGGTTTGAAGCAAAAGCCTTTTTAGGGAATGAGGACTCCAGTGCAATCTTAAAGACAGTCGTGAGGCTCCTTAAAGATGCTTGAAAGAATTGTACAGGATATCTTAATACCTAAGTGTTGCACCCAATATTCAACAAGTTAAATTTTGAACTACCAGTGTGGTTCTCATGAACACACTGTCAGCAGGTCCCAGCACTTACTCCACAAAGCATAATAGTCACAAAGGAGAAACAAAACGGCAAAAGTATCCGAGTAACCTTATCACAGTTTTTGCACCATTTTGCCATCATACAAGCATGCGCATACTTACAGTTGTGCTAATAAAGCCTAACTCTTTCAGGAAAAACCTGGTTCTGCACAGTGGCTTCACAAATTATTTTCCACATCCACAAATGCAGTTCACTGAACAAGTAAAAATGTTCACCAGTAGCACTGTGTACGATAGATGACACATGCAAACATGATTTGCTAATGCAATTCTATGCCATTTTAGAAATGTTATTGGAACCACAAGGAACACAGTGTGCAAGTGCTAACTCTGGCAGCAAAAACATGTCATCTTTGAACTTAGAGTGGAAAGTTGGGCTATTTTTGTCGTACGTGCCGTACATAACGACACTGAGTTTGTCCAGTGTAGCTTTCGTGGTTTCGCTCTCTTTTCAGTATGCATGCATAACCTTTGTTTTCCTTTTATGTGATAATGCCATATGCAACACCCAGTCTAACCCCGAATTACAGATTTGGGAAAGGCATACAACATGCAAAAATAAGACTCTAGCCTGAGCAATGATGGTTGGTAACTGATAAACACTTTGTTCCTGCAGGGAGTGGCTTTCGTATATTAAATTACAATTAATGTTTAAAGAGGGACTGTACAATACGTAAAAAGAAATAAAGAAACTTGTTGATACCAGAGAGCTCACCCATGAAGGAGAAGAGAATGGCTAGGATGAGGATGATTCCTAGCAAGTCTCGGAACACGTTGAAGACTCGCAATTTGGTACTGGTTCTTGACTTCGGATCACATGCTAAGTACCCCTCGGCAAAAGCTACCTAAACAGGATATGTTGCGCACTGCGTTACTGTCACTCCTCCAACAAACATATCTGCAGAAAAATCCGCATATTCTATCGAAATAGTATTACGCTCCATTCCTGACTCACTCGAAGCCGCTGCTGCTCTTCTTGTGTGAGGCTGTCTTCTAAAAGCAGTGCTTTCAGTTTCTCATTGTGCTCTATTTCAGAATGAGCTTTCTGCTTTTCCTGCGCATGTAAATATGTCTAGCATGTATGTAGTTCTAAAATGAACAATGCAATTGGGACAGCTCCAAACTCATCAATATACATAGACACTTGTGTTTTTACCAAAATTGGGGGGCAGGTAAGAATCGCACTGTATAGTTGAAACTGTAAAACAGGGTACAATTGGGTGACATCATGTCAAAGATCACATTTTGTGGTGGAGCATGATGTGCTCCTCACACTTCGCATGAGCACAAGATGGTGAGCTATAGTGCTGTGTGCAAAGCGTTTACTCTCCCTCAGCAACTGGGTTGTTTCCGGGGGTTTCCCTATGTGGCAATGACGCAAACCGGGGGCGTTGGGGGATATAACTTTTTTACTTAAAAATGGGTTTTGTTGAGTTTAACTATAAAGCACAATGCTCGAAATACACACATCCATGTTAGAAGAAATGACCAGAATAAAGATTGCAAACCTTATCTTTCTTCCCTCGTAGACTCAAAAATCGTTCATTGAAGTCCGGAGCCTTCACACCTATTAACGATGTCGTCTCTACTCTTGCGTGCTTCGTCATGAAACCTCTAACCTGAGTAAGGCGTGCTACAAATGAGGATGTGAAACGAAGAAAAACTGTGAGATTCGGAAAAGCAGTTATGCACTTAATGACTTCACTTGCGCTGCATGCGTTTACAGTCATCTGCACACGTGAAAGGTTTCAAGGAATAGTTCGCTCTCCAAGCATCAATTCACTGATACTATTTTTTACTACCCGTAGTGTATTCCCTGAGAATACCACTTCACTTTTTACAAATTTGAGATGTATAACTTATTATTGACATTATAAATCATTGCAACCTGCATATTTTTATATGCACGACATCTGGCTGAAGACATGTGGGCGTTCTTTTGCATGACTGGCTGCATTCTCTCCTGATGCAGAATTCTTCGCATCCTGCTGGAGAGAATACCGTGAGGGGAAATGTGGGGAAAGAACTGACACATCACATAAATATCACACCAGCTGATGAGGAGATTCTTCGTGAGCTTCTCCTCGTATGTGCGAGTCTCCTGGCAGCTTTCAATACGAATATATAGAGTACGAATATGAATAAAAATAAAATAATAAAAATAATAATAATCGAATAATAATAATAATGAAATAATAATAATAAATCAGAACAAAATACGAATAACTCTGGAAATATGTAGAGTTTGAGCGAAAGGGCTGGCAGGAAAGTTGTTTGGAGTCCAATGCTTCTGCCAGACATATTTATTTCAACGATGGCAGAAAGCGGACTTTCCCTCGACTGTCCACACTCACACCAGAGTTAAACGGACGTTGTCACCCATTTTCTTATTATGCTCACAGTCACACTGCAAAATACTTCAGTCGAATTAGCAGCCAATTAAGTCACCGATTCGAGTTAGAACTTGCTGATTACGTTTTACCATACTGCAAAGAAATCCTCAATCCCCATTATCTCGATCACACGACCTTGGGATGCCTGCGAAGGTGTGATAGCTCATGCTAACGTCACTGTAGAACCGAACTCAGATGGGTATATAGGGTTCGTTTTTCTTGTTTATATGAAAAACCACGACACTTGGCAAAACAAAATCTTGCGTAGGGGATCTACATGTGGGCAATTTCATTTCGATTCAGCCAGAGCCTCAATCTTAGGGCCTTCAATTTTCTGCGTTATTTTTTTATGCAACAGCCCCACCTGTGGCATCAACATTAGTGGCTTTCTGAAACGGTGTAGTTTGTGAGCTAGAAAATGAAGATCACAGGTAGGACAAACACAGGTTTCGCTCAAATGCATTTTTTCATCATTTTGAAGTGCTCTATTTTGGCACCCGTGATGGCCATCGCTTCGACCTCTCTACTATGTAATTACCGTGTCATAGACCTTGTCTATGACCGTGTCATAGACCGTATGCATCGTATTTATTGTCTCTGACCAGCGGAACGTTTCGTTAAAAAAGCGCAAAAGTGTTGCCCTTTCAGTTTTGTGCAGTTTTTCTTGCCCTGTTTGTGCCAGTCATCTTCGTAACATCGCAATAAAATTCACGCTAAATGAAACCTTAATGTTCGCTCTTTTTAATGTCATGCAGCACAAGCTCGTCTTGTGCGTCTCAGTGGGAACTTGCGCCAGAGTTTGCAAAGGTATGAAAATTTATACAAAGGTCATGAAACGTGGCTCAAAAAGGCCGTGTTTTATTCAAAAAAGAAATATTATGACTCATGGCGAGTGCCTTGGCACTATTTTGATGTAAAATTTAGCGCTGGTAAGCGTTCCGAAGCTGAGACACTGCAGTTAGCGTCTGCCCCACTCCCCTATAATCGTCAAACCGGCAAGCTACACTGTCGATTACCATTTGCCTGCCTATGTCTGCGCCATACACCCGTATAAGCTAATGCTCAAATCGCGACACAAGTCAAGTCAGTACAAGACCGTCAAGTTCCAAGAGCCATAACATTTCGTGAAAAGGTTGTATGCTGTGACAGACCTGCCTCCCTCTACTGATTAGGTACAATCACAAATTACGAGGGGCGTTCAAGTCAAACCGGGACTTTTCATTTTTCGCAAAAGTAAAATGAACTTACAGGCGAGAAATTAGTTTTGTTTTTCAACGTAATCTCCAGCTGCACTAATGCACTTGTCCCAGCGTTTCACGAGGGCTTGGATGCCAGCAGCGTAGAAATCCTTACCGACACGTAGCAGCCATGATCGGACCGCATACGTGACCTCATCGTCGCAGCTGAAGTGGCGTCCCCCAAGGAACGCCTTCAGTGGGCCGAAGAGATGGAAATCGCTGGGGTCGAGGTCAGGACTGTAAGGGTGATGTGGCAGCAACTCCCAGCCAAGTTCCTGTAACGTGCGAGATGCGCGGTATGCCGGCGTGCATTGTCCTGTAGGAGGAGGACTCCTTTGGTGATGAGGCCCGGCTTTCCGAAACTGGAGGTGTTCATGAATGATAGTGTTCAACGTTCCCATAGAAAGGTCTGTCTTTCGAGCCAGTTCGAGACATGTTATTCGTCGGTCCTTGAGGATCAGGCACTCCACAAGTTGGATGTTTTCAGGAACTCTGACACTGGGCTCTGGGTCGCCCCGGCCGGGATCGTCCTGCACTGATGTACGACCGTCTCGGAACCGTTTGCACCACTCAAACGCTTTGCAGCGGCTAAGTGTTTCGTGGCCATACTGAGCCTGAAGTCTTCTGTGAATTTCAGATGACTTTAAGCCTTCATTCACGAGAAACTTCATGACAATTCGCTGTTCGATGTGCGCGCTCACCTCGTTGTCGGCCGTCTTGTCTAACACATGTCTTCCGTTTTGCACAAACGTTGGACCACAACGTGGCGAACGCGGAGGCCTGTCGCGTGTGAAAATGAGGAAAAAGAAGTAGCGCGAGGCATTTGTACCCTCAGGAGACAGAAAGTCCCGGTTTGACTTGAGCACCCCTCGTACATGTATATCAACACACACAAAAAGTGGAGGGAGTTACCTGCTTGCAGTAACGGTGATGGAATGTGGTCCTGGCAGCGTGACAGAGAAATCCGGCTGGTTGCACCACCAGATAAGAACTGTCTCTTAAACCCTGTGAAAATATTAAATGAGATTGGGAGGTCAATCATAAGCAAGAGTAAACAAAAGCATTCAGTTACACCTCCACAAGCAATGTCTGCATATCTCAATGGCATTTGACATGAACAATTTTTGCTTTAATGCACACTGACCATGTTTGTTTTCAAAGAAGGAACTTGTGGAGCAGTGAGAAACAACCCAGGGGTGTCTACTCCTTTTCTGTGAAGAAGGTGCAGTGAATGCTAGCTCTTTGCACAAAGTTGTAAGTCCTGGCAGACGTGCAATGTCTTGTAACGAAGACTCAGGAAGCCAGGACAGCACCTAAAAGAAATTTTTTGTTTTCAAATTATTGTGGTTGAGCATGCTTACCTTGCTAAAAATACACACACAAACACACATAGAAAGCCGGACTCTACTTACATTGTTAAAGCTTTCAATGCAAACAACATTTATGTCGGCAGTTTGCTTTCGCTGTAAACTTTTGCTTGACTTTGAGCTGCCTTTCTTCAGGCTAGCAACAACTGAAGCAATGTGGCTCAGAGGAAGCACAGCCTGCAATAAATATGGGAAACAAATATGCAATATTAATGTAATCCCTCTCTGTTTGCCCGATGTAGGTGCACATAAACTCCACCACTGTTCAAATTGTATATTCTGGCATAAGCGTATGTAACTCAAAGTCTGGCAACAAAATACTGTTTATGAGGATGACTATGCGACCTCATCATCTCTGCAAAAATACGTTCAAACAAACAAAACAAAACTAAACTAAATTGCACTGATATGCTATATTGTGCTTCTTCTACTATTATCGGTGATGCCATGTCTCTGGAGTGTCATCATATCCTGGTTTTCGTACCTGCAGCGGGATTCAATCTGAATTGTGTGAGTCAGGTTGCCCAACATCTGCTTTCATACGCACATAAAACGAGTCGTACCAACATGAAGAGATGGTTCGGACAAAATGTGCAAGTTTATTCTCTGTTTTGCGCACTGGACTGTAGTGCGTGCTGCACATCCATAGCACATCTACGTTGGGCGCAGTGTGACGAGGTCCACTTTGGTTTGCTTGCATTGTCCCGAGCTTACTTCATTCTCAACCCATTTTGTAAATTTCACAACTTTGCATCGCAATTCTCTTTGTTCGGTGTGTCTTCGAGGCAGTGTTACCAGCCAGCTGTAGTGGCTTCGGAGTTGTAACTCGCGTGAAACATTGCTGAACACTCACCTGACCTTGCAGGCTCAACACGTTGTTAAGGGAAATCATAGCAGAGTTCAAAACGCAAATATCCTTTACTTGGTTTGTAGGTTAATGAGCAATCTCGGTTTTCAATAAATAAGAGCCAACGCGACGAAATTTTGTGACTATCACATACTCTTTTTGCCCTGCGCTACACAGACCTATTGCCGGCATTGATGGACCAAAGCGCCCCCCGTATGTACTTCACTGTTCGCTCGCGTGCAAAAAAAAAGAAAGTCAAATCATTATGACGGCTGTCCATACTGAGATATTCTGCTGATGAGAATATTCGAAGGGATTATAGATTAGAAACATTATGAGCTAAGATGTCTGCGTCTTGGCGATCTTGGCTACGTGGGGAAGTGGGGAACGAGATCAGTGGATTGCCCACATGCAGCTTTTACCATCTGGCAACCCTGGTTCTCTAGTTTCGCTTTTCGCTAGTTTCGCTACGGTTTTGCCACCGGCAGCGGGAGGGGAATACGTATAATAACTGTAGCAAATATAACAGCCAAGCAAATCGACATACGCATCGAGTAACAACAATTGAACAGATGTTTCTCAGAGAAAACGAGATCCGAGAAATCAGAGAAAACGACTCGCGGCTCCTTCTGCCTCTAAGGAGGTTTCCAAATCCCGTCATTCTCACTTTTATTAGAAAAGTAAGAGCTCAATATTTTACTCGCGGTTCGACTGGACAATCCAAAAAGAAATGCCAGAGAGACCGGCATTTTATCACTTAATTGCAGGAACGCCTTGTAAGTGGTGCGCATTCCGAGGGGAAGGTTGTCCGTCCACGAGAAGGGGCATAACGGGGTGCACTGAGGGAGACTGAGTCGTCGGTTCATCAGCTCGACTAGGCCATTCACAGAGGGTTGGTAAGCCGTAGTGTGGGCCAAAGATGGATAGGAATAGGTTAAACAGAGATGATTAAAACTGATGTCCACGGTCTGTTGTGACACTCGCCGTCACACCAAAGCGATAAATTCATGAGGTAAGGAACGTGGTGACGGATGTTAGAGCCGTGCTGTCAGGCATTGGTGTAGCTCCAGGACAACGCGGAAGCCTGTCAACGACTGTGAGGATGAGCGGTGGCTGTTGGAGACAGGCACGGCGGTGGTGGTGGTGAAGACGAAAGCTGCTCGCCATTGTTGGCCACATTGAAAGCGGGCAGCGTCATGACTAAAACGCAGGGGGGGTAAGAAAAAAACAATGTCAATGTCCATGTGGACACGTGCAAAACAGGCCTCTGACTGTGGAGCTGGCAAGTGGTGACGATGTATGTCGGCCGATTGTCGGTATATGGCGCACATATCAAAGTTTAAATAATCCAAGTGGTGATTGCTGTTTTTTGTTTATCTTCAAGCTCTGAGAGATTTGATGATACGGCATTATGAGGTCATGCAATCTTCGAAGTGATTGTGCGTCCAGGTTCAAAGTAAAATCCTGAATATGCGGGATAGGGCATCTATCTGGAACTGCATGTGGAGCGTTTGAGAGCACACGCCCGCCAGTCGCCTGCAAGGTGGGTAGTGTGGGCAGTTCCAATATGAATTCGAATTCCTGTCGGGAGATGCGTAGGAGCTCGGGTGGAAGTAGACGAAAACGGGTGTGCACTGGTCGTGCCACTGTATTGATATGGTGCGTTACATTGAGCTTGACTGGATGTAGGAGATTGCCTGGTCGGGTCAAGCAGGGATATTGCCGTGGAGCAGTGGCGTAGCCAGGGATGGGGTTTGGGGGGTTCAAACCCCTCCCGAAACCGCACCTTTGCTAGTGCATTTGGGAGAGGGAAAAGAGGGCAAAATCCTCCTCCCCAATGTAAAGTTCCCACCGAACCCCTCCCGAAATATTTTTCTGGCTACGTTACTGCTGCTTGTATGGACTATGGATCGCAGTAGCTGGTTCAGAGATGTGTGGTGGCACCATGAATGGACAGGACGGCTAGTCACAGTGTCAAGGAGGCGCTCTCGCCGCATGTCAACTAGGAGACCAAAGCGTGTAGAAAATCCGCTCACAAGATGGCGTATGCAGTGGCGTATAGGGTACGCGTCTCCCGGTGCGGGAGCTCTTTGCGTCGCCCCGACCGTTAAAATGGATCCCTTTCCATACCGTAAGCGATACAGTAAGCGATAAGTAACAATTTCAGACCACAGGCAGACAAAAAATGAAGTCCTCGCAAAGGGCACCTTGTGTCGCCGCAGAGATATGTACTGGTGCGGCGCGTCACCCCCTCGCTTCACCCGGTGCGGACCGCAACCTCCTAGTGACGCCACTGAGCGTATGATATGTCTGCCAGGAGAAAAATACACCGGAAGCTACGCAGTAGGCCGAGGTTGAGAGTTGCGAACCTTTGACAAAAGTAATTGGGGGTGAGATTCACTGCTTGTGTCCAGTGAGAGAGGTGCGACGGTCCGCTCGCGTTGCTGGGATAAGTTCTGCACCTATGTCGATTAGGGACATGAAGCCGGTGGGCTGGTGGTGCGCTTCATAGACGTCGTCATGAGTCCCTGCAGCACTCACTGCCATTAGTGCAGGGCGATGTCGTTTCTCTGTTCCTTAGAGGTGCTGTGGAGCACAGCGTCCGGCGCAGGTGCGAAACTTGCGATGGCAACAGTCAGAGCCGTTGGCGGGAGACGAATTTCTTAGGGTAGACGGTGATCAGCGGGAGGAGTGACGTCGTGGTGTGAATGAGTCCATGAGGCGAGCAACCGCCGCGCGTAGTTCCACTATTTCTGGGTAGTAGGTTGGGAGACAGTAGCCAGTTGGAGAAGAGCCTTCGACGATGTTGTCCGCCATCTGAGCGAAGTTATGCAATGGGATATTATGTCTCCAGTAGAAACTAGAATTGTATGCACGGAGTTGGGAAGCCGTTGAAAGAAGAGTTCATGCAGGAAAGCTTCGCCAACCATTGAACAGTTATCTCGATCCCTAATAGATGCTGCATTGGACGCAGTAACTACGTAGGTTTTTGGTCGCGGAGGTATTCTACTGTCAATAGCTGTTGTAATCGACGGCGTTCGGATATTGCCGTGCGTTTGATGAGTTCGTATTTGAGCTTGGTGTAAGAGTGATCTTCAGAACGATGGAGCAAGAGGTCCCCGAATTCCATGGCGATTGATGGCGAAAGGGCGGAAACGACAGCGTCGTACTCGGACTCTTGGTTGGTGATGCGGTGGAAGGTAAACTGTGCTTCCGCTTGCACAAACAAAACCGCTGGATCGCTAGACCAAAAATCAGGAAATCGGATAGCTATGGCAGAAGCGGAGGCTGGTGGAATGCGAGAGCTCGTGAAGTCTCCTTGGTTAGGTTGGGCCATAGCAGACCCCCAGAAGTGTATGTAACTATCAGTTACTAACAAAGTTATAGGTAATGAAAATGAACTTGATAACGAGTTACTTGCAAGTTGTTGTCACCTAATATACACTTTTTAGTTATTGACCTTTCTATAACTAATTCGCACCTTGATCTCCCACTGGGCAGTGGAAGACGTTTTAGAATAATTCTGATATACAAAAACTATACCAATATTTTATATGATGAAAGAAGCGTTCCTCTATGTACTTCTTTAGGGGGCCATTTGATGATGTTGATCTCGTAATAAGGTTCTTCAACGGCGCACAAAGCAGGCATTGAAAGTTTAGGTTGCATGAGCTTTCCTCTACGCACATTTCCTAGAGCCGCATTTGTGTTAGACTTTCAGAAATTACGCGTTAAAATGATTGTATTTTGGAAGATAGTGTGCCTTAAAGGGTATCTTGCTCCACAATACCATGTCATTATGAGTTGCGGATCCGGGGGGCGGTGGAGATTCCCAAAAAACGTCAGTTTATACATTGGATTTCCCTTTCTCCCCTCGCTCACTGCGCGCTCCGACAAAGAAACCGCCCCCAAACCGAGGGTCTGGATCCGCCCCTGGTTATAATACGTAAATACGTTGCTCGTCGCTACGATGAACGTCACCCGAATCTCCTAATGTATACGGCCGAAACAGAATTTGTAGAGTTCACCGCGCAACAAGGGAGCGGAGTGCCACCGGCGCCAGATGGCTCATCGGGCACTTTCCGGTAAAGTCTCTAGCCAGTCCGGCTCTGCCCATTAGACAAGTTCTCTAATTTCCAATAGACTTCTCCGTATTTGTAAGAAATGGCATCATAGTGTTCGACAGCGCCACCAATAGACGATTTCAGAAAATCCCAGCGCTCCTCCCGTACGCGTTGTATCTTGGGAGATTACTGGAATGAACCGTCCTTCACGTTTCGTTTTCGCTGACCTTGGCTCCTGGTGGACACTCGGCTTAGACAGAAGGAATGAAACAGCTTGGAGACCTTCTCCTCCTTTATTTCCAGCAAGTCCCCATAGTTCAAAGCGGCGCTAAGCTCTCTGGGATTTTCTGAAGTTGTCTATTTGGTAGAGTTGAACTACGCTCGAAGCTAGGAGCGAACAAGGTCGCGCCCCAAAAGCCGCGGTCTTGAGAGGATTACGATGGTCCCTGAAAGGGACGCGACCTTCGGTCCTACTTTTCTTTCAATAGGAGGCAGCGAACAAGTGCCCATTCATGGAACCCAGCCCTCCCCTTCCGATTAGTTTCGGTTTCAGTCTGTCTACCAACGTCATGATGACGTTTCTCGGGTAGAGGTCTATTCTTCATGAAAGCCTTCTCCGTGTGGGACGATGAACGGCAGTAAGTTCCTGGCCATCCAAAGAACTAGCAGGTCTCGGTCAAGGATATTCTTCCGTGACACAGACCTATCTCGAGTGATTTCCCTAGAAACGGAATAATAGTTACAGGTTCCGTGCATTTCTTCGGTTCAGATCGATCTGACATGATGGTCATTCAAGCACCTCTACAGGTTGGTCGAACTCACGTTTCAACAGTACAGTTTTAATGGTACGAGAGGGTGGAAATGATAGATTGTTTGTCTGCAAGAACGTACGTTATCCTACACTTCAAGCAAAACATGATGTAGTACCTGATGCTCTTCTCTTTTCTTTTTTTTTTTTTTACGTGCTACGCCTTTCACTGTGGAATAACTTCACACACCAATAGACCTCTATCTGTTTGTAAACAAATGACGTCATAATGTTCGACAGCGCCACGAGTTTGCAAGCGCCACGAGTTGAACTACGTTCAAAGCTGGTGGCGAACAAGGTCGCGTCCGAAAGCCACGGTCCTGAGGGGATTACGATGGGCTCTGAAAGGGACGCGACCTCCGGTCCTACTTTTCTTTCATTGAACAATTGCCCGTTCGTGGAACCCAGCTCTCCCCTTTCGATCTGTTTTGGTTTCGATCTGTGTACCAACGTCATGATGACTTTTGTCGGGTAGAGGTTTATTAAAAAAAACTCACTTTTCGAAGGATTTGACTCCATCCTTCTCCTTGTGGCATACGTATCAGGCGCTCCTTACACAACAAATCAGAACCGATCTTTCGCTTCTTGTCACCACTTTGTCGGACCAGAGTGCCAAAATAACGCCACGCTCCGTTCGTTTTTTTGTGAGTTTGAATTCTTAAAGGGGCACTAAAGTGAAAGGTATCGCTACGTTGACAGCAATAAAAAAGGAACGGGATGCATCCCCGAGGAGAAAAAAACGTCGGCAAATGCCTGGCCCACGTGTACTTCCGACCTAAAACTCGTTGGGCCGTACTTGCAAAAAAGGGTTGGGCCAAGCTTGGGGATTGACATTGGCCTTACTCGGCTTGGCTTAATACTGCCAACCCTGGGCCAATGTAGCAGACCGACCTAGAAGACATGGGGCCAACACAGGGTCAGTGTAGAACCAAGTCTAGACAATAGCCGGCTCTTTGTCGGCTAGATGGCGGCCCACCGACTAACTGTGCTGGTTGGGGTAACGGTTGGGGTAACTGTGCTGTTGCCCAGTAGGTGATAGGGTGCAAGTGGGAGAGGAGATAATCCTGTACGCCACTTCAAGAAAGTCGTCAATAATACTTCTATTGGTAGCGAGTTGTTGTGCTGTCCTCAGTGCTAAAAGTTTTGCAATCAAATACGTATAGTACTGCAATACAATATCGGCAGCTCTCGTCCTGAGGCACTGCCCTTGACAGCAACGATGGGCCAACTATGCCCAAGCAACAAACAAAGGTTGGGCCAAGCTTGGAAATGGCTAGGCTGGCCTACCCGGCCTTGGTTGGTGCATTATCGGCCAACAAGCTTGTTTCTTGATACGGATCTGTACCCTGGCCAATGACTTGCCAAGCATTGGCCAGCCTGCATTGTGCCAAATTAGGCCAAAAGCAGTCCTGTGGCTTCGCTCGTATTCGTATTCAATTGTTTCGCGGCGAATAGGGTAACGGCGTAGGGGGAGTATCATAAAAGCTTGCAATATGCCCGAGATCACTATAGAATCAAACAGCTCACAAACCCAAGCGAAAAAACGTGCTTGGCCCAAGTTCGGCTGAGAGGAGTTGGCCAACTAAGCCAACCTTGGCCCAAGCTAAGACAACATGGTTGGGCCGAGCTTGGGGATTGACAATGGCCTGAGACTGGCCATCCATTGGCCACCAACATAGGGCCAACCTTACTGGCCAACCTGGCCAACGCTGACCCATATATGGCCGTATCACGGCCCAGTGAGAAATTTTGCATGACAACGCTACTTCCCAGCGGGAAAAGCAATATTGGCGAAACACTGGGCCGACGTCTGCTCCCAACCTAAAAGTTGTCGGGCCCAGCTTGCAAAAAAAGCTTGGGCCAAGGTTGGGGATTGACAATGGCCTCAATCGGGCCGATTTAGCCGGCACAAGCTCTGCCAATGTACAGCGCCGACCTGACAGATGTAGGGCCGATGTCTGGCCAATAAGGAACCAAGCTTGGGTACTGATTGGGTAAACGTGGGCCCTAGAATGGCCCATGAAACAACACCTGTGCATGGTCCAACCACGGCCCGTTGCAAAAAAATGCATGACCCAACTCACTCAATTCTCTCGCGGGGTAGGGTAACGGCGTAGGGGGAGAATCGTAAAAGCTCGCAATATGCCCGAGATCACTAGAATCAAACAGGTCAGTATAAAGAAAAGAAATTGCATTTCTTTCCTGAGGAAGAACAGCAGATACTATACATAGGTTTGTCTTGCGAGCTTCCACAAATTCGAGAGTCCTGTTCGCGTGCGAGTCAAAATGAAGGGTGAGGTGTCTAAGTTTAATTTGATGCGCACACATACAACACTGAAATGAGGAATTGCTTGTAGTATTAGCTCACCATGAAGATAATGTCTCTGTTTCTTACTGCTTTTGGTTTGAGACAATCACTTGGCCAATCGAAAGCTGAACTTATGCAGTGCTACACCATTCCGCGTTCACTCTCCCCGAGGCAAGATACCGAGATTGAACCAAGGTTGGCAAGAGCTTCGCTGGCCAACCGAGCCATGCTTGGCCAACGAGCTCGTTTCTTGCTACAGATCTGTCCTGGCCGACGGCTTGCCAAACCTCGCTCTGCCTATTACAATGCAACATATAGAGGATGTTAGAGGACACTTTCTCTTTTTTCATATGGCGTATATGGCTCTTCTGTGACAGTTTCAACGACTACAACAGAGTCTACGTGACTGTCTCAATCTTAGATAATATGTGCACCCCCTGATTGAAATCGTCATAAAGAGACATCATTGGCCACTTACCTTCGTTGTCGGGGTTTAGGTCAGACGTATACTCTGAAACGCTTAGTTGCTCCCGCGCCTCTTTTGAGCATGCTACATTGAAAGGGACGGAAAATATCACAACACAACTTTTTCTGTGTGCAAGACGCTTACAAAATATCCCTTTACAGGTGATTTCGTAGGTATCGGAATCGTTGTCAGGTGAAGTGCCTCGTTGAATCATCTTTTGCACCTTACTTTTTGGCAGCCTTGACCATGCACATTTATTTCCAGAAATCCAGGAACATGGGACTACTTCGACCTCATTGCGTTCCGTGAAATGGGCGATGGTGTAAGGCATTTGAAAGGTCTGTAGTTGACTTGAGACAAAACATTATATACAAATACACCTAATGTTGTGTCAATCACCATTAATGCTAAATTACGCCTGCCTCAGTTCGTGGTGTTTAGTGATGAAAATGGCTAGGAAAAAGAGAAAGTGGTTATTTCGGTTAATAATGTTTTTTTTTTCTTTCTCACACAGTTTCATGGGTCCAAAACAAGGTACTTTTCGTAAACCTTTTCTTAGTTGAAAGCTAACTAAGGTAAAATGTAGTTCCGACGTGGATGTACATCCCCAGTGATATTGTGCACTGGAACTGATTAGGAATCATGCGTAATTTAGGTACTAAGTGCGTGAAGCATAAGTCGAAACCCCATAGCACTTTTCAAATATCTAATGGAATAACAAAAAAGTTAAAAATTCATTCTATCCTCTTCCAGAATTTTTCAGCTTTTGTTTTCGAGCCTTGTAATTTTGCGTCTTTCGTCACTGCTATGTGAGAACACATATTTGTATCCTAACGAAGGATGAGAAAAATAGTGAAGTAGAACAAACTCTAAATTAGTGTATAAAGACATATGTATGGTCAAGCATTAGAGAGTATAATATTTCTTCGCAGTCTTAACGAAGTTTCATCTATGCACTTGTTTGAGAAAATCAGCACTTGCAGTATATGCACTTCAGTACTGCGAGTGTGTTTGTGGCATGGCGACCCACTTTTGCTGATAGGGCAAACAAACAACCTTGCGCACATAATTAATCGGCCATTCTCTTAATTCCCTTTCCTGAGTCACCACAGTGACACCAATCATAGAAGACGGAAATGGTTTCACAAAGAGATCATGTTCTGGTGTCAAGGCATGACCATGAACACATGGCTGTCCCGAAGACCGCATTGTAGCAATGTTTCGCACATTAACTACGTGCCCATCAATGACGCAAAAACGAGGCCCTTTGGTCATTAACGTGAAATCTGCAGCCTGAAACCTGGTGTAGTCTGCTGCCATACACGATGGACGAAGCGGTCCGAGACAATGGGACCTCCTACGCCAGAATCATTTGCCTGTCGTGGATTTTTCCCTGTGTCTGCACAGATGTATTCGTAATAGCGATTGTACAACTGTGCAAGTGTGGCCCCAGGTTTCTTCAGCTGCATTTTGAGTCCCTTCATATTGTTGTCAAACGGAAAGGCACTGAAGGAATCCAACGGTCCACTGTCCTTTACACCATCTGCTAGGTGTAGCAGCCCGTGCACGTTGTAGGACACAAAATGATCCAATAACAATGATGCATGCTCATATTCTGTTTGGCAGAGGTCTTTGTCAGTGAGGATTGAGATGGCACAGTGAAGCGTTAAGAAGTTCACGTTAAGAAGTTCGCGTTAAGTCACGTTCGTTAAGAAATTCACGAAAAGGGGCTGTGGAAGGATATTTTCCAATATGATAGGCCCTGTGTACAGAAGGAACAATCTGAACTCGCTTGCCTTCCAGCATTCCACTTCATCTACGCCTCTTGGCTTGCGTACAAATTCCAGTGGAATACTCTGCTGGAGTGCAACACTGTTCTGTGTTAGACGACTTCTGCTCACAAGTCCAAATCTTACTGACAAGGGCCCGGACACCCAAAGGAGTAGCCTCTTTTTCACAACCCCTAAGCAAGCGAGGTGCATGTAATCTATTGGGTCCACACGTACAGTATCAACTGGAATTTGAGTCAGGACAGACAAACCCCTGTGGTGCTCAGAGTCGACTTGGGTCCGAAAAGTTGTGTCTGTCCCTTTGCTGGCGACGCTTGTGGCGTAGTGCATACGATGTTCATTGTAGTGGCCCTCGTCCGTGCACTTGGTACTACGTGAAGATGAGTTTGGTAACCGACTGACGGCAAGGTACGGTGGCGTCCCGTCGGCACGGGCTGTTGGCCCAACGTCATTGGCCAGGTCCTCGCCGACGTAGTTGGCAGTTAACGTTACCCGAGGTACCCGGGTTCGAATCCCGGTGCCGGCTGTGCTGTCTGGGGTTTTTCCTGGGTTTCCCTCAGACGCTTTCAGACATATGTCGGCACAGTTCCCTTAGAAGTCGGCCCAGGACGCACATTCCCCCAGGGCGTCAGTCGTGACGTTGCCCACATACGTGAGGCCGACAACGGCAAGCCCTATCACCACCACCACCACCACCACCACCACCAGTTAACGTTGGCCAGATGGTAGAACATGACTGGCTGGCCGACTTAGTTGGCTGCCAACTGGTCCCCGACTTTCTGCCGAGAGTCGGCCGTCGGCCAATTTCAATTGGGAACAAAAGAAATTGCATTTCTTTCCTGAGGAAGAACAGATGCTATACATAGGTTTGTCTCGCGAGCTTCCACAAATTCGAGAGTCCTGTTCGCGTGTGAGTCAAAATGAAGGGTCCCAACGGGAAAAACAATGTCGGCACAAAGTCGGCCCAATGTACAGTGTCACACTAAAAGCTGTCGGCCCGACCTATGTAAAAATGGCCGGGCCAAGGTTGGGGATTGACATTGGCCTAACGCAGCCTGACTTAATCTGCTGGAGGTTGGGCCAACGTATATGGCCGACCTAAACGACATAGGGCTAGTGCCAGCATAAAACCGAGATTAGTTGCAGCTTGGGGTCTCCCTGGCTTCACCCTAGCCAGCAATCTATTTTTATTGATGGGCCGACCAAGGCCCCACAGTCATAGAGCAGTAGGCCAGACGCAGGGGCGGATCCAGGGAAGACCCTCGGGGGGGGGGGGGGGGGCACCGAAAAAAAAAGAGAGAAGACGGGGGGGGGGGTCGCCATGTAAGACGGCGAGCTGCTGCGCTTTCATTTCACACCAGAACTTTATTTATGATCTACATGCTGCGAAGCTCAGGCGAAAGGCGCACACGGGATTGGCGGGAAAACGGAGCGTGCGGCAGGAAAATCTGCCGGAATGGGGGGTAGAGGTATGTCTCGGGGGGGGGGGGCCTGGATCCGCCCCTGGCCCGACGTTGGATGGACGTATTCATACTCAACTGTCTCGTGGCATAGGGTAACGATTTATCATCCTTTGTTTGTTGCTCGTATTTCCCACAACGGACAGTGAGCACGCCGTTTTCAAGCACAGAAATTTCCCACAATGGAACAGCGTTTCAAAATGCGACAAAATAGGGAGAGGGAGAATCATAAAAACTCACAATATGCCAGAGACCACCAGAATCAAACAGCTCACAAAGAAAAGCAATTGCATTTATCGTATTGCCAACTCTAGGATGGGACAAGCGTAAGCATTTCTTTCCTGAGGAAGAACAGATACAATACATAGGTTGTCCAGCGAGCTTCCACAAATTCGGGAGTCCTGTTCGCGTGTGAGTCAAAATCAAGGGTGAGGTGTCTAAGTTTAATTCGACGTGTACACAAACAACACTGAAATGAGGAATTGCTGGTCGTATTAGCTCACCGTGAAGATAATGTCTCTGTTTCTTACTGATTTTGGTTCGAGACAATCTCCTGGCCAAACGAAAGTCGTACTTATGAAGTGCTACACCATTCCACGTTTCCCTCTCCCCAAGGTTGATTTGGCGCTCTTTGGCCCAAGCTGCCCTTGCGCCATCAAACCTTCAATTACCCAAAGAACACACGCGGTCCTCAGGAGGTCCCCACAGTGTCATCGTGTCCTCGTCCTTCGAGGTTATCCTCAGGACGTCCTGAGGATAACACTCTCGGACTGTCTTTTAAGAGTCATTCCGGTACGTCCTGTGCCCGTACCTGTGGGTAGCTAGCGGGACGAGAAATATTACTTTGTTTAGTTTACCTGTTCAGACTTTCTAAACACATTTGTTGTCTTCTTGGGCCGATTCTGGGACCTGATTGACATTTTTCTGAAATAAAGGGTGGTCCAGGGTAAAATTCTCTGCATCTAAAAAGGATGACTGTCTATGATAAATGGAGCGCATTACTTGTGGAATGCAGAGAAACGCGAGATTCTGTCACACTCCTTTTGACTTTCAAAGCTCCTACCTGAACGTCTCAAACCAAAAGGAGTAAGAAACATAGACTTTGCATTGGTGTGGACCTAATACTTCAATGAATTCCTCACTTTGAGTATTCTTTCCTTGCATCATCGAAAGAAACATGGATAGCTCGCCCTTCGTTTTGTATTACAGGCGAGCAGGATTCTCGAATGTACGGAGGATCGCGTTATAAGCAATACGTGTCTGTTTTGGCTTCGGAAGAAAATTCTAGAACCTTTCGGAGTGGGTTGCTCGGACTTCGTGCCCCTGACAAGATTTTTTTGCGTCTTTTATATTTCTCTCTGCTTTCTCTTTAAACCGCTGCACTGGTTGTCCGTTATGAATTGTACTAGAAACAAACAGCGAGATTGTATTGCGGAAGTTAATTAAGATGTATGGAAAAAGAGAAGTTATCAGGACTGCGTCTGGTTTCGTATAAATTATACGCAGAAAAATGAGGTACAGGTGGGTGCAGGTGAAGTCGTCCTCACAAGGTCCTGCGACTGTTCCAGGTTGGCACCCTGAGGATGTGCAGGTGATATGACCGGGAGTCCCACTTTAACACGGAGATAACACTGGGAGGACCAGTTGATCACTTCCTGAGGAAGTCATCGTCGTCCGGGGTTGACATCCTGGGGACGATCGCAGGACGTTTGTGTTGTTGGGGAAGCAGCGTGTGCGCAGTACTCCGCTCCGTGCTTCGAATAGCAGCGCACTTCCACGGTCGTTATCATAGAGGTGGTGTTCTGCCCGGATCTCCTGTTTGTATCGGATGTAAAGGTGAAGAGCAAGCTTTCCTTTTCCATTCAGAAAGTTCCGCTTTTGCTACTTTTTCTCTCAGTTCCTCCACGGTGTGGGAGGCAGCACTTGGATATATCACGGGGTAGGCAGGGCATACTTCCAACCAAGTCGTCTTGTTCGTAATGTCCACTTCGTTGAAATACCGTTAAGGTGCAAGGATTTGTAGACTTCCCGCCATCTCCCCTCTTCCATGTTGCATAGCCGTGTCTCGAAGCAGACTTTGCTTGCGGCTTCCCGGGCCTCAAAGCTTGACCAGCCAATATCCCCCGTGATGGCCTCGTTGGGTGTGGCCCTGTGCACCTTTAAAGCCATTCTGCCCACCTCGCGTTGCTTCCTTTCCAGAAACTCCCGTGTTGTACTTGACAAGCATACCACTGCATTTGCGTAAGTCAGGCCTGGCACCACCACTGATTTCCAAACCTCCCGTACTATACTTCTAAGTACCCAGCAAACCAGAGATGTCCCCTGAACACCCATGTGATATCCTGACTCGGAGGTTTGAACGTCGCAGGGAGTATGCCACAAATCCCATAGACATCATCTCTACGTCCAGGGGACAAAAAAAATCTTCCCCTGTTGCACATTCCACGAACATCCCACAAACGTACAGTAGACGTCCGTGGGATATTGACAGCTTTGAGATCGAGACGCCGCACGGATGTTTAATGGGAGCTTCAAGTTGCTTTTATCATCTTCAAAGCATATTTTGAAACATTTTGCGAGAGTTGTGGGGGGTGGGGGGTGCTGGTGTCGGCACCATTAACGGACCCGTAACTATACCCAGTAAACCATTCATATCCATAGGACATCCCTATAAGGTCGCGAACGTCCTGAATATCTGGAGAACCATGCGATATCTACTGGATGTCTCAGAACGACATTCGCGTTTCAGTTTTACCCAGTATATAACATGTCCTAGGTACATCTGCAGGATATCGCGCTTCGGATATTTGACTGGAGGAAGCAGCCTGGAGATCCCTGGGATATCAATGGAAGATCCACTGGGCACTGGTTGAACGTCACAGGAACATCGCCAGGATGTCGCCTGGAGATATACGGATAAATGTGAAGTTTATGACATCTTGTTCCGACAGCCACATTTTTGTTGTGCTGAAAGCAAGCAAAAACTTCTGTAAACGCTAAGGGGATATTAGGGAACAGGTAAAATCGTTATACAGTCGACCTCCGTTTATCCGGACGGTGCCGTTCCCGGCGAAATCGTCCGGATACCGGGGCATCCGGATAAATGAAACGACCGAATGGAAACGTCCTACAGAGCAAGGTTTTATTAAAACACAGAAATCTCGTCAATGACAGCTGTTACATAGTAGTGTAGGCACTCGATTCCTGCAAACTTTTGCTAATTGCATAGAGTTGAGCCACGCTGTTGCGCTGCTCGAAGAATGTCAGTGCGGACGCAAAGTGTCAATATCGGAGCCTTGTTTCTCACTGGCGTCATCGGCACCGTCTTGCTGCACATCATCGGAGGCAACAGCAGCAATCACACAGTCATCAGTCATGGCTGCACACGCGTCATCATCCTTATCAACGTCAACGCAGTCAGAAACCGCAGCGTCATCTACGGCAGTCGCAGTGAGCCTCTGCATCAGGGATCGCAGCTCAGCTAGGGGAATGTCTTCATCGGCCAACGAGCCATAAGCAGCAGGCCCTCGGGTTGGAACCGGACAGTTGCTCGAGATATTTCCAAATGACTCGACTGGTCAACGTGACCCAACGCACACAAATAGAAAAGGGGGTCATCGTCCACGGTTGTCTCCCCGATGGAGGAATGTAGGTCCCTGACGTGTGACGGGAATAACCCCAACACAGCGAAAAGGGTGACGAAGCGGGGTCAGCGTCTCCTCGTACTCACGGTAGTCCGGATAACTCAAGCTGGATTACAACAATTTTCGACTCTCGTTCCCTGGAATTCTTGTCCGAGTCCGGAAGCTGAAGTCCGGATAAACGAGAACAAAATACATGGAGGAAAATCCGTTCCTGTGCCTTTTGTCCGGATACCGCGGGATCCGGATAAATGAAGTCCGGATAAACGGGGGTCGACTGTATATTTTTATCGTTCGCGTGCTTCTAGCCGTGAAAGTATTTATCTCTGCATAACGCTCGCCAAGCAACAGTGGAATTCGATCATTTTTACAGCTCCACTCAGCAGCTAACGACATTATAGACACTTGTCGCTTGAATTAAAAACATAAAAATTAAAAAAATAAACGCCCAGTCGCTTGAATTAAAAACACAGTAGTTGACAAGAAGGAATGTCAGAAACGGTACTGGTTATACCATGACTCTGCAGATGCACGGGTTAATTGCCAAGAAGCACCCACTCACCGTTACAAATGTATCACGGCGCAGTACACTTAACGAATGTGCACCAACAACTTTTATTTCAGTATATGCTCTGGCCATTTTGTCAACAGAGACTATTGTGAATGCTCTGGTCTCCCTTTAAATCCGCGTACGCGGTGGAGGGGACAAAAAGGGAGTCTGCTCTTCTTCTTAAGGTGAGAGCACCTTTGTTAACCTGGTCTGCCTTGGTGGACCGTGTGTCGGAGTCTTGCCGAACGCTGGCGGGGCACACTACAGCTCCTGGAATTTTTTTTCCTGTTGTTGTTCGAGGCGTTTATTTCAACAAGCACGCACATGATGACAAACATGTAATAATTAACATATACATAATATGTTTGGTAATAATATGTACTTTCCGTTTATAGCAGCGTGGCGTCGTCATCTCAGATGTGTATTAAACTAAAAGTAAGTAAGCACAAGTAAATGTTAAATTTTAAGTCAGAACTATTTGTGACATCCAATCTGTGTCCAGTTATCCACTAAAATACCTTGCGGGGACATATCTGGGATGACAAAGGAGGGTTAAAATGCATATCTCACGGACGTCCTGTAGATGTAAGTTGGATCCTCACGAATCTCCAGCAGACATCCAAATATCCAGAATGAGATATCACATACATATTGCCTGGATTACTGGGAAGTGGCACCCATACAGGTACGTACGGGCGGAACATGTAACAATTTCCACTCTCCCGAAATCCCAGTAACATCCGGCATACCGCAAGGCTCTGTTCTTGGACCTCTGCTGTTCCTCATCTATATCAATGACTTACCTAGTTGTCTAACATCAACCGTCCGACTCTTTGCAGACGACTGCATCATTTATCGTAAAATCGCTTCTCCTATAGTCTGGGGAGCGAGGTGCAAGGTTGGTATGCTACGCAGACGCAGACTGGGCAGGTGACATCAGGGACCGTAGATCAACAAGCGGCTACTTCATTAGTCTAAGAGGAAGCCCTGTTTCGTGGTCCAGCAGGAAGCAGACGTCCGTGGCGCTTTCATCGACAGAGGCTGAATACGTCTCAGAGGTGCATGCATGCCTTACAGAAAGTGCTGTGGCTGCGACAGTTGCTCACCGACTTCGGCCGCAGCATGGACGAGCCGATGTGTTTGCTCGAAGACAACCAGGGTTGCATCAAGCTGTCGGTTAACGAGGGCATTAGCGCGAGGACGAAGCACATCGACGTTCGTCATCATCATCTGCGCGACCTAGTTCACCACAGAGTCATCGACCTCCAGTACGGCCAAACTATAGCGAGATGGTCACTTACACATGGACATTTTTACGAAGCCACTGTCGCGAGCAAGACTTCAGAACCTCAGGGGCCGTTCAGGCCTCGTTGATGGCTAGTCGTCGAGGGGGGGGGGGTGTTGGGGAACAAACGACAACATCATTTTGGAACGTGCGCATCTATGCATGCGCACCCGCCCACGTTTTCTCATTCTCAGTAAACCTGTTGCGCCCGCACTGTACGGCCGTCTGTCATTGCAGATCCAATATAGTCCCATACCATCCCGTAGTAATGCATAGAGTAGGCATAGTCACAAAAAGTCAATTTAAGGCTGTAAACAAGGAGATAGTCAAAACAGGTCATAAATCACGCCAGTAGTCCCATACCATCCCATAGTAGTGCATGTAGTAGTCATAGCAGGGGCGCCGGAACAGGGGGAGCGACGGCTCCCCCTCATTTACAGATGAGGTAGCACGGCTCCCCCAGTCAAAGGACACTACCACAGGGCGACAAGTTCTTGTGCGAATTTTCGTTTAGTTGCGAGTTACGTTAGAGAAGAGTTGTTGCAACAGGAACTGGTTCAGTTGGCCATGACAGCTTCGGGATCCCCAAAGTTATTGCTTCCAGATGTTTTGTCAGACGCGTTGGAGGGACAGTCCGGGTGTGCGTCCTCCGGGTAGTTCTCGACCTCCTATATGGCGAGACCAGGCATGGTATTTTCGGGTCGTTCGGACCGTCCACGGTAAGCCGATGCCACGTGTTTTCGCCCAGAATCTTTTGGCCCCCAGACCTGGGAATTGTCTTTGCGCCCTGACATTTGGAAAGGAAGTAAATTATTGTTTTTTTGTTTGTTTTTTTACGTAAAGCGGCCATAGTGGGGTTTTGTGACAGTGGCGTCGTGACTCTTTCCCGCCCAAGAAAAGAGGGATGTTCCGTGGAGTTTATAAGGAGGTTTTATAAGGGATTGTTGGATGAGCTTGAGAGACTCGTCCCGTGGTTGGTCTGGAAGACGGAAGAATGTAAACGCGAGGGGGATATAGTAGCAGTATTCCCGCAGGGAAGTTTGGGAATAGTGGCGGCGGCAGTAATAGCGGTATGGCCCGACGATCGGTCTGAAGTGTCAACTGCAGGTTGCTGCACCGTGCAGTTAGATTATTTTTGTGACGTGTGCAAGTGTTGTTTGCCACGGTGTGACGTCGAGGAAAATGCCAGAAAACACCCCGCCGACAAGAAGACGTCTCAGGCCTCTTCGAGGAATCTTCGGACTTCCCACCCCTAGCTAAGTGAAGTTGACGAGACTGACGTAAAAGTTGTTTAGTTATGTAGCCTGTGCGCTAATTTTGAGTTTAAGGATTTGTGCACCTTGTTGGGTAGCCCGGCGATTGTGATTTTAAGAAGCAGAGATCACTTTTGTGCAATTTGTCGGGTAGCCTGTGTGGCGATTTTGATTGTGAGGAGCAGAGATCCCTTTTGTGCATCTTGTCGAGAAGCCTGTGTGTACCACCTCTGTATTGCCTGCATGAGCCCTCAAAGAAAATAAATGATGATGATGATGATGATGATAGCATTTTTTTCGCTCCCCCAGTGCAAAAATAGTTCCGACGCCACTGAGACATAGTCTTAAAAGGTCCATTTATAGGGGTAAACAAGGAAATAGTCATAGCATGTCATATATGATGCAGGTAGTCCCATATCATCCCACAATAATGGATAGAGTAGTCCTAGTCATAAAAGTCAAATTATAGGCCTAAGGAAGGAAACAGTCAAAACAGGTCATAAACCATGCAGTTAGTCCTATACCATCTTATTGTAGTGCGTAGAGCAGTAATTGTCACAAAAAGTCAATTTATAGCTATAACCCCAAGAACACTCGCGATCCTCAGGAGGTCCTCAAAGTGTCATCGCGTCCTCGTCCGTGATGGGATGTCCAGAGGAGATCCGGAGAGAGTCATCATGGGATCTTCCATTGATAGTCACTTGCGTACATCTTGCAGCCGCCAGCCGGAGGACATATATAGGAGAAGTAAATTAGTTTAATATTGCGATGTGCATTTCTATGCCTGCACCCATTAATTAGTGTTTCGGTTTGTTTGTCATAACCAAGTTCAACCAAATCAGCAGTGATCATTTATAAACTACAAAAATACTACGAAGCGAAAATATAAAAAATACAGTGGTACAAATACAAATTGAATTATTTCAACGGATACTGCATGCACTGAGTTCGATGTGCGACAAAATATAGCTTGCTAGACCTCTCATTGTGGTCTTGCTGCCATGAACATCCGTGCAACGTCCCTGATGGGATGCTGCACGGAGCAGTTCCGTGGAAGATACAGAAAAGTGATGGCATATTACAGCGCGTGCTTGACTTTCGGTGGATGTTTTAAATCATCTAAGTAGGAAACACGGACGTTACCTTGGTTGTATCCTCATCATCCAAGGAATTCGTCACTGGTGCGTTGCTTACACATGAAATTGAATTAAACTTAGGTACCTCACCCTTGGTTTTGACTGCGATGCTAGGGGGACTCTCACACATGCGGGAGTTTGTACAATATATAGTTTATGTTTTATCTGCGAAAGGAAATGCCACTGTTGGATATTCCTTTCAAAGTTGACTGTCTTATACCCCAGTCAGACGGCATGCTCGAAGGACTTCGGGGAATTGTCATTTGCAAAAAATGACCTCTGACAGCCGTGTCAGACGGCAGCTCGAAGGACCTTTCTAAGAAATGACCATCAACGCGAAAGGAGGCCCCCAACGACATTTGAGGAGCAGAAAGGAGCAATCTCGACAACAGTGTTATGCCGTTGTACCCTCGCTACCTTCGCAGCTGAATGTAGGAAAACCTATAAAATGCGGATAATGGAGTGAAACTGTATAAACGTATTTAGATCCTATTTAGAGAAGTGCATATGGCTTCTGCATCTTGATTTGTGGCGCACAGACCAATTTCAAATTTCCACAGCAGACAGGGAAAACGAAATCGAAAAAGGGAGCCGGTGAGGGCAGTCAGTTGAGGAGCACTCCTTTCCCGCCTGTCTGGCAGGCGCCCCCGAACAAAGGTCATTTGAGAGTCCGAAGGCCATTTCTCGCAATTGACATTTGAAATGCTGTCTGACTAGGGTATTCCCCAAGAACACACGCGGTCCTCAGGATGTCCTCAAAGTGTCATCACGTCCTTGTCCGTGATGGGATGAACGGAGGAGGTCCACAGGCTGTCATCATAGGAGCTTCCAGTGATTGTCATTTGCGTACATCCTGCGGTCGTCAACCGGAGGACAAGCACAGGAGAAGTAAATTATTTTAATACTGCGTTGTGCATTTTAATACCTGCTAGCCAGTAATCAACTTCCCGATTTATTTCTCATTACCCAATACAATCAAAGAAGGAGTGCTCATGCATCAATTTAAAAAAAACGAACAAAAATATAAAATAAAAAGAGATATAGGGGCGCAAATACTGATCGTCGGATTTTAAAGGAATCCGTCCATGTGCAGCGTTTGACGTGCACTAAAATAGAGTTTGCTAGACCTTTCACTGTGGTCTTGTTCCATGAGTGTCCGCAAAGGGTCCCTGGCAGGAGGTTGCGCGGAGCCTTTTATTTCCGAAGAGACAAAAAATAATAGCGTTTCACTGCTCAAGCTTCACTTACTATGCATGCATCAAACCAAAGCAGTAAGAAACACGGACACTACCTTGCTAGCGATTTAATACTCCAAGGAATTTCTCACTTCATTGTTGGCTACGTGCGAAATCAAGTTAAACTTAGATACCTCACCCTTTGTTTTGACTGAGATGCGAAGAGGACTCCCGAATCTGCTGAAGTTCGGAAGACAAGCAATAACTTGTATCTGTTCTGTCTTGGAAAGGAAATGCTGCTGCATCATATGCCTTTCTAAGTGGTTTCGCAGGTTTTAGTGACCTTGGGGCCTCTTATATATATCTCTTTTTTTTTGCCTTTTAAACTGTGACACTCATTGTTTGTGATGAGAAAAACGCTGAACGAAATACAGATGAGAAACCACGAATGGTAGCTGGTGACCGAGGTTGAAAATATATAAAAAACACACACACGCTGACTGGGTGCTGCAAATGTGCCCTCACTTCCCAAAATAAATAATTCACTAAGGTATCTGCTTGCTCCCAGAACTGTACTAGCCGCGTCAATTGGTAGCTCCCATAGGAGGTCCTGAGGATATGACGGGGAGTCTCACTTTGTCACATTTCTAACAAATTGAGGACCTGGTAGGGAAGTCCTGGGGATGTTATCCCTGTCCGCTGATGACTTTCCTCGGACATACCTAGGAGGTCATTGTGTTCTTGGGGTTAGTCTTACACTTAGTGGCATGTGGCCTTTTATATTTTTTGCTTTTTATACCACGGCACTCATTGTCCGTCGTCGAAAAACAATCAAAAATGAGAGACGGAAAATGACAAGCTGGTGGCCGAGGTTGGAAACTGCAAGAGACAGTGCGTTTCCACTATAAACGTCGGCACACTTCTAGAAGTGAGAAATGAAAGCAGATTTACTGGAGGATTTTACATGATCCTATAGTGCTCCTGAGAGTATCCTAGTCTTGTCCCCAGGTGTTGTCCCTAGGACCATCTCTGGAGTCTCATTCAAAACATTTTCTAACAAATTGAGGATCATGTGGGGATATCACTGCTGTCCCGCAATGACATCCTCAGGATAAGTGAGGGATGTCAGCGTGGTCCTGGGGTCGCGGTCCATCTTGCGCAGACAGGACACGTCCGATAGGATATCCTTAGGACGTCCGATAGGACATTCGGTAAGACATCCTTAGGACGTCCGATAGGACATGCAATAAGACATCCCTAGGACGTCCAATAGGACATGCGGTAAGACATTCTTAGGACGTCCGATAAGACATCCGGTAGGACATCCCTAAGACGTCCGATAGGACATTCGGTAAGACATCCTTAGGACGTCCGATAGAGCATCCGGAAGGACATCCCTAGGACGTCCGATAGGACATGCGGTAAGACATCCCTAGGACGTCCAGTAAGACATCATTAGGACGTCTGGTAAGACATCCTAGGATGTGCAGGTGATATGACCGGGAGTCCCACTTTAACACGGAGCCCAGACAGAACACTGTCCCATAATATTCCCAAATCGATCATCCATGTCCGCATCCTGGGCAGATGTCCCAGGGAAGGAATATTTCCCCTTGAAAGGCCGTGTTCAAGCTGTCCGGCGGTGATCCGTCCAGGACTGGAAACGGACGCACCTGCGCCGCGTCGCCCGGTCGTTGCACGTTCCACTGTGAAGTGCAATCATTGTGCAATCGCAACGATGCCGCAGGGCCTAATCTGCGTGTAGTTTCGGAATTGCAATTGTAGTGGTAGAAGGCTGGATTCAGTTTTTTGGCGTTTTTTAGCTTATTTTGCAATACACCATGCTGGAATACGAATAGATATTATTACTATGTGTCTGCGCACACGTTTCGCATTTTCAAATATCGTGAGTACGAAACTTGTGCTTGCTATGTTCCGCTAAACGCAGACTAACCGCTCGTGCGGTTTGAATGGGTTTGAGGTGCGATGATGAAGCGGTCTCTACGTCTGCCGTGGAAATGAGGATTGGACGACCTGATTTGGATGTAATTGAACCGATGTATTTCGGAATCCGCTTTTCAGTCTTGCAATTCAGGTGAGTTTTTTTCTCGCTAGCATCCATGTGCCGTTTGACTGATTTCATGCCACACGAGCGACTCTCGATTCCTTGTCAGGTCATCTGTCTGTGTTGCGAAGCTTACACCACAAAGAAAAGAACCTACTTCAAAACCGCTAAGGTCCCCAACAACACAGAAACGTCCTGCGACCGTCCCCAGGATGTCAACCCTGGACGACGATGACATCCTCAGGAAGTTATCAACTGGTCCTCCCAGTGTTACCTCCGTGTTAAAGTGGGACTCCCGGTCATATCACCTGCACATCCTCAGGGTGCCAACCTGGAACAGTCGCAGGACCTTGTGAGGATGACTTCACCTGCAACCACCTGTACCTCATGTTTCTGCGTATAATTTATACGAAACCAGACGCAGTCCTGATAACTTCTCTTTTTCCATACATTTTGATTAACTTCTGCGATACAATCTCACTGTTTGTTTCTAGTACAATTCATAACGGACAACGAGCGCAGCGGTTTAAAGAGAAAGCAGAGAGAAATATAAAAGACAAAAAAAAAATCTTTTCAGAGGCACGAAGTCCGAAAAGCCCACTCCGAAAGGTACTAGAATTCTCTTCCGAAGCCAAAACAGACACTGTTTATTGCTGGTAACGCGATCCTCCGTACATTCGAGAGTCCTGCTCGCCTGTGACACAAAATGAAGGGTGTTACTATCCATGTTTCTTTCGATTACGCAAAGAAAGAATACTCAACGTGAGGAATTGATTGAAGTATTAGATCCACATCAATGCAAAGTCTATGTTTCTTACTCCTTTTGGTTTGAGACGTTCAGGTAGGAGCTTTGAAAGTCAAAAGCAGTGAGACAGAATCGCGCGTTTCTCGCCATTCCAGAGTAATGCGCTCCATTTATCATAGACAGTCATCCTTTTTAGATACAGAGAATTTTACCCTGGACCACCATTTATTTCAGAAAAATGTCAATCAGGTCCCAGGATCGGCCCAAAAAGAAAACAAATGTGTTTAGAAAGTCTGAACAGGTAAACTAAACAAAGTAAGTAAGATTTCTCGTCCCGCTAGCTACCCACAGGGACGGGCACAGGACGTACTTGAATGACTCTTCACGGACAGTCCGAGAGTGTTATCCATAGGACGTCCTGGGGATAACCTCGAAGGACGAGGACACGATGGCACTGTGGGGACGTCCTGAGGACCGCGTGTGTTCTTTGGGGTAGGTCAGTTTGGTGTAATGTTTTGTGGTGGTCAAGTTTATTCTGAACGCCTGCCTTAGTTGCCTGCCTTACACCATCAGTTGCTGTTTTTAATGTCAGTTATGCCGAACTTCATGGTGGTGTCATCTTTTATTTGCTTTGATTTTTGATTTGCTTTGATTTTCCTTGTATTTCGTCTATAGGAAGATCATACTCCACGGCTCACATGGCGCATGATTTAAGGGTACTGCAGTATGATTTTAGTGCTCATGGCAAACAGCGTCTCCTCACTCTTCCGATCTGAAGCAACGTCAGAAAAAGTGAGATTTTGGCACACTGATTAAGTTAATTATGTCCCAATCTACAACTTTGGAGGAACATAAGTGCATGTGCTTCAGATTTGACAATGTGTATGGCATGCATGTTCCTTGAAGCTCAATGTGCCAACAATAAATGTACAATCTCAAGCGCAGTCTACTTTCCTTTGATGTTTAGGTTGCTTCACCTGGCATGACGACAAGATTCCTGCACAGAGTACAACGCAACGAAGAAGCAATCAAGTCGTGGTTTACAGGATGCATCAGAACACTTGTCGCGAAAGATTTGATGAGTTGCCTGCAAGGAAGCACCAGCTGCGCGTTTTTCCTGTTGCAAAACTTATTCATGTGTCTGTGAGTGTGTGTGTACAGAGGAACATTTGCGTTGCGTGTTGATTACTCCAATCGTTTTGCCCCATCCACACATCCTTCAAATCGCTCGTAAATTATTTACTTCTGGCGAATTTAGAACATACTTTCGCTCTGATAATTTGGGTGTAATTAGGGAATTGATGCTTAGGGTTTAGTATACATTAAGCATTTCATTTTCCACAAACTGTTTTCGTTTCATTCCAAAAGATCCAAGAGCTTGTTCATGACCTAGCATAATATCAAGATATCATTTGGAAGTGCTACAATTTTTTCATTCGTTCTGAGTCAGCCACATTATACTTTGCACAGATTCAATTTGGGATACGTTGAGGTAGTATTTGCAGTTGATTATGATTTTCTTCTTTACTGAACATTCTACGCATATGTCTGTGTGTGGGACCGCAAAAATATGTGACATATGTGCTCTGGGAATATAGTTCAGCTGCTGTATGTTGTTCTGTTACCTGTCTGAGAGTTCCCACGCTCTGAGAAAAGGCCCATTCAAACATTGTCTTTTTATGATTAATTGTTCGATATTCTGTGGAATTTGTCCAAATTTGGCGTTTATTGGCGTTTATACGGGTACCTATACCTTATGCTCTATAACAGGAGCTTAACAAAAATCATGAGACAGTTACTCAGCTTTGTGAGTAACTGTCCTCATGATTTTTGTAAAATGGAAATTTTTTAGTCAAATTTACAACTCGTGCATAAATGGAGCGTATGGGTGCCCGCATGAGAATTTGCATGTTTTTATATCATGGTTGCACAAGTGCTCGAGGAAAAATATATTAATTACTTGTAAAGTCTGTCCAGGAACATCCCGCGACACTCAAAGGCAGACCTCTCGACTTACGCCACCGATCACTCTGTCGTGTTGTCATTGCACGACATATTTCCCTGAAACGTTTCAGGCTTAGTTTCGGCTATATTCATAACATTACTTCTTTGTGCTGTACAGACATTGGACAAATTCATTTTGTGTGCCGCATGAGACTGGACATAACTTTTCAACAACCTTCGCGTGTATATTGCAGCACATGTTCTGATGACGGTACTGCTGTGGGGTGTAAGCGTCATTGCAATACAAATGCCTTACTGTACGTGTATCATGCGTAAAAATAAATCACTTCTGTCCTTTATAGTGATTTCCATATTTTAATTAATATAATGATTAAAAATCAACAAAACATTTAAATTTCAACATGAAAGAGTACTTCCATCCGTCGTCCGTGACGCATCCCGCATTTTCAAATGGGACCGCCGTGGGAAGTAACTGGGATGTTCGAGGAGCTGACAAAACGGTGTCCGTGGGACGTCTTTTGTCCCGCTAGACCCGTTCCGCAGGATGTCGTGAGATCCCGTTTAAGACATCCGTGGGACCTCCGTGGGATCAATTTGTTCTGTCTGGGAGGTAACACTGGGAGGACCAGTTGATAACTTCCTGAGGATGTCATCGTCGTCCGTGGTTGACATCCTGGGGACGATCGCAGGACGTTTCTCTGTTGGGGTACACACACACACCCTCTCCCCAAGGAAAGATACCGAGATTGGACCAAGCTTGGTAAAAGTTTGGCTGGCAAACCTAGCCGTGCTTGGCAAGTGCTTGGCCAACGAGCTGGTTTTTGGTATAGGTCTGCTCCCTTGCCGACGGCTTGCCAAACCTCGCTCTGCTTAACGTTGGCTGGCCCAAGAGTCGTTGGCCAACTGTCATCCGACTTTTTGACAACCGTCAAAGCGTCTTGTCTTTTTTTTAGTAGCAGCTGCATTGTTTTAGGGTTTGTTTGCAGTGTAGGACCGACATTGGCCCGCCTATATTGTGCAAAACTCTTAGCACGCCCGCAAATCGCCGCACAACGTCGCTCGCCAATAACTGTGAGCGACATCATACTGACGTTGGTCCAAGGTGTAGTGGCCGGCTAAGTCGCTTACCGACCAAAAACCGACCACTGGCCGATTGTTGGCAGTCGGCACTTTCCACTTGGGATAGAGAACATGGTATGGTTTAAATCTCGCGATATGTATTGCCGAAGAAAGAGCGACTGTGCGTTCTTTGCGGTGAATCATCCAATGTTGGCCAGACGATGCATGCCAAGGCTTTAACGACACCTCAACAAGTTGTCAGGGCGTGCTGTGGGGCCAGCGTCCGTTAACCAACATACTCTATTAGTGACATTGGCCCATGCTTGTTTCAATCATTCTTGGCCGAGGAAGTCGTTTGCCGACCGACTGCCGATGGCCGGCCGATCATCGGTAATCGGCAAATTCCCACTGGGGTGAGGTGTCTAACTTTAATTCGACGCGTACATAAACAACACTGAAATGAGGAATTGCTTGTCGTATTAGCTCACCATGAAGATAACGTCTCTGTTTCTTACAGCTTTTGGTTTGAGACAATCACTTGGCCAATCGAAAGTTGAACTTATGCAGTGCTACACGTACCATTCCGCGTTTCCCTCTCCACAAGGCAACGTACCGGATTGGACTAAGCTTGGCAAGAGCTTGGCTGGCCAACCTAGCCGTGCTTGGCCAACGAGCTCGTTTCTTGGTACAGATCTGCCTGCTGGCCGACGGCTTGCCAAACCTCGCTCTGCCTATCACTATGCAACATTGCGCCAACGTTGGCTGGCCGAAAGAGTCGTTGGCCAACTGTCATCCGACTTTTTGCCAACCGTCAAAGCGTCTCTTCTTTCTTTCTTTTTTGTTTCGAGTAGCAGCTGCATTGTTTTCGGGTTTGTTTGCAGTGTAGGGCCGACATTGGTCCGCCTTTATTATGCCAAACACTCAATAGCACCCCCGCAACACATCGCACAACGTTCTCCGCCCAACGTCATTCGTACCACCATAGTGAGCGATGTCAGACCGACGTTGGTCCAAGGCGCAGTGGCCGACTAAGTCACTTGCCGACCAAAAACCGACCACTGGCTGATGGTTGGCAGTCGGCAATTTCCACTTGGGTCCGTTGCGTGTTTCCAAGGAGCTGGCATTCGCTCTCTCACTATTTTCTCCTTCCCAAGGAGCGCGGGGCAGCCTCCCATTGGTCTCCGAAGGCGATTTCGTACGATGATTGGACACCCTATCCGCACCATCGTGTCGAAGGATAGAAGAGAGGAAGGAAGAATCTCGTTCCTTTTGAAGGTAACTGCATCTTTCATTCTGTGAGAAACTTTTGCAAGAAATGCCCCCTTTTTATAATAACAGTGTAAAAAAAATAATAATAATAATAACGGAGACCGCGTTTTCGATGCCGTGACAAACTGGCAATCCCAAAAGGCGAGGCAGCATCACGCGCAGAGCACAAAACCAAAACAGAGTGAAATTTCGCGCGTGCCCAGGCATGAAACGCACAAAGCACGTCTGCGGGAGAGGGACGATGCCGTTTGACATGTTTCAACAATTGTTACCTTCTAACCGTGAAATGCTTGGACAAGAGTGTTCCATTGTACTGTGAATACAGGAATTCGCCAGATTGCAGCCCTGCGCAGGCTTCATGTTGAACACGTTGGGAAATCATCTAATTCCAACGTGTCATTGAATTCTGATTCAAAAAGTACGCCACATAAAATCACGCGGTCAACGGCATTTGTTCTTACTAGGTTTTTGCCACCACCTGATGTGCGTGTCATAAAGCCTAAGTTTAATTATGTAAATTTTTGCGAACTGAACTCGGAAATTTGCCAAATAAAGATCCCTTTTTCACCCTACCAATGTGAACAGCGTGCCGAATTTACTCAAATTAATGATAATTGACAGGAACATTGAGGAGCGATCGTATCGGGAAAAAAATCCTGCAGCTCCCAGAGGACAGCACGCGACGAATTTTCGAGCGCAATCATTGTCAGTCCAACGAAAGGAGGTTGGAAACCCAGCCCACACCGGCATGGTAGAAAGAGATAACACAGACATAGCTTATCGCGTCCGGCTTCGGCTGGGACCATACCTTCCCTCTCCCAATTTCAGGAACTGTCACTTTTTCTAATAGCGCTCTGTGGGCTCGGTTTCCAACCTCCTTTCGTCGGACTGACAGCGATTGCGCTCAAGAAGTCATCGCGCGTTATACTCAAGTGCTCCGAGAAGCATGATGTTCGGCTATTTTTCCCGATAGGATAGATCTTGAATATCACTGTCAATTATCATTAATTCGAGCAAGTTCGGCACGCTCTTCACATTGGTGGTGTGAAAAAGTGACCTTTACTAGGCAAATTTCCGAGTTCACTTCGCAAAAAATTACATAATTAAACTTAGGTTACATGGCACGCACATCAGGAAGTGGCAAAAACCTAGTAAGAACAAATTCCGTTGACCTCATTATTCTGGGTGCAGTAGTTTTATTAGAATTCAATGACACGTTTTCTGGGACACCGTGTATTGTACTGTAACCTGCCACCCACCCATTAAAGTAAGCAGCTCCTGCCCAAATGTTTTAGCAAACACACCTAATGCCTTTTACAAGTGATGTACAATGACAACTGTGGAACTCTGCTGTGAAGAATGGCATGCCAGTGCCGTCTGTACAACCAAATTGATAGCAACGTTCGGGAGAAAGTTTGCCAGCAGAAAGCAAGTGCCTGACCTGGAACCCCCAACCATGGTCCATACATCAGGAACTATAGCAATAAACTACAGCAAAGGTTCCTAACCACTACTTTGTGCTCACTAGCGCTTACCATCAGAGGAAAATGGGTCATAATGAGAATGCTGTATGAATGAAGACTACCATTATGACACATAATTTGAGTAGATTGGAGTGCAGGAATTTTAACATGGACCAAGAACGAGTAGATCAGCACAAGTACTCGCTGCCAACAGCATTATTATTGGCAATGTTCTCGAGGATTATTTCCTTTACCCCGTCCACCCTCACACCTATCGGGGTGTATATGGCACAGCTATCCAGACATGCTTCTAGTAATGCATGGTGTTCTCCATCTGACAGCTTCGTTTGCCAAGCTAAATCCTTTGTCAGGTAATGACAAACATTCCCGACTTATACATACGCTTCCTGCTCGGTGGATCAACAGCATTTCCACCACTTCCCTATGTAGAGCGCTTGCTGGCCCATAGACCACTTTGCTTTCTTTTAATAACGAGAACATACCTCTACACATCAGCCAACACTCTACATAGGAAGGAGGTGGAAGCAGTGCTTATATATGTGGCAAGAAGCACACGTGATCCGACGAAGAATTTAGCTTGGCAAACGAAGCTATCAGCTGGAGAAGACCATGCGTTACTAGAAGCGTGTTGGGGTAACTGTGCTGTTGCCCAGTAGGTGAAAGGGTGGAAGTGGGAGAGGAGATAATCCTGTACGCAACTTCAAGAAAGTAGTCAATAATGCTTCTATTGGTAGCGAGTTGTTGTGCTGTCCTCAGCATTAAAAGTTTTGCAATCAAATACGTATACTGAAATACAATATCGGCAGCTCTCGTCCCGAGGCACTGCCCTTAACAAAGGTTACAAAATGGTTTGCTGAATTTTCTACCCTTCTACTATTTTGTCCCCTTAAATGTACTGCACGTTGTCTAGCATTTTGAGAACAATTTTGATGTTGCCTAAACACGATATACAGCATCGCTCTGCCCGTAAAGCTGTTGGTGTCCTATGAGCAGCAGTAGTTTTCAGGCACACTACGTGCGTTCGAGAGCCAATGCCAACGATCAAGGCTCCTCAGGCATTGTGTCGAACACATAAAAGCATATTGTATATGCTAAATGGTCAAAATGTTTTTACTCATCACCCTGCTTTAGAGCACAATGCAACAATAAAGGTGTCACAACCCTTCTTTGTAACTGCGCATTTTGGCCTGTCCTAGTACTACTACTACTAGCTAGTACCTAGCTGTAACTAGTAGCTACTCTGCAACTTCCATGTTCCTTCTGAAGATCAACTTGTTCTAAAGCGGGTGACACGGTTGTCAGTAATACGGCAACGCCAAAACAATGCCAATTCTGCGCCTACACTATGTATTTAAAAATAGAGGTCAGCACAAGCTGCATCCTGGATAATTGCACACGTAGAAGCACAGTTTACCTTCCGTGGAACAGTCACAGTGATGGGCCCCCTTCAACGGTAGCATAGCACTCTAATTATCTTTTATTTGGAATTAACTGTGGATTTCACATCAAACAGTCATGTAGATAGTGAATCTCCAAAACTGAGGAATCCTCAGTGCTCTGCAGCTGCCTCTTTGTGAACCCTCTGCACACCCTCTATCCCACTCCACATCACGTTTGTACTTGTGAGTTGAACTTTTAGGCATTGCTTTTACATGATTTCAAAAGGCACGCCAAAGTGCCACACACTATATAAAGGAGCTAGAGGCATTATAGACATTTAAGCCTGTAGCATAGTTGAACTACAGAAAAGGTTACTACCTCTCAAATAAAGTCAAGAGAAAAAATAAATATTTACTTAGATACTAAAATATAAGTTATTGTAGCCATTCAGTACCTTTATGCTAACACGGGAGGGACTATGCTGCTAACGCATTTGGTTTACAGCTGTAAGCCTTGCTTCAATAAATTACTAAAATTATCAGAAATCTCTCCATTTCCCAGTTTACTAGTTGTCACATGGCAAGCTCATAGTCTTACAAGAACACAAAGTCACGCAAGACTCAATTCTGTCCAATACATCCTGTTCTTCAACACAAGGACTGCAAAATAAAGTTCCTTAAAGTGAGATGAGTGTTGTCAATCCATTAATGGACACTGCCTGCTTTGCAAAAAAAAAAAATGTATGGAGCTACTGAATGAACTAAAGCTAGGACTGTCAGCAGCCATAAGCATTTTTGTTATTTTGTATTTGCAACGTAAAAAAAAACAAATATATACTGTGGAATAGCCTTTCTGTACTACAAAAGGATAACAAAACTGATTATGCTGCAACTGCAGGTCCAAAGTTCTCACTAAAACAAGTTACTAAGCCACCCAGAATAAATTTGTGTACCGAGCGAACCACTGACATCTGGGTTGGGCAATCTGTGTAAGCTGGAGCACCAGCACGCTTTTTTTGGAAATGTGATGTAATGTCCAGCTGCAAAACTGCTGCTTAGGAAGTCACTCACACTATGTTTTAGATTATTACGAACCCTGCAAGGTTACTGGACGCCTCCAATTTTGCACGAAAACATTCAGACCCACAAGTGAAAAGGAAAAGAAGAAAAGGCTCCAATAAGAAACATTCATCTTAATTTTCATACTTTGTGTGAATTATTTATTCCTAAAAATGTAAACACTGAAGGAAAAAGAAATGAGGGGGGGGGGGAACTGCTAATGTGTGTGTGTGCTTGGTCCACTCCGACCCATAAAATGCTGCCAACTTTTGGAAAGGAACAGGCTACATCAGAGACCAACTTGTTTAACCGATGCACAACACGTGTGACAGAATGACTATGGTACATGTACTTCCGGAAAAAAAAGAAGAAGAAAAAAAGGAAAAAATAACAGAAGATCTTCCATCCCTACCAAGCTTTGCCAATGCTCTGATTGCTTTGGTGTCACACTCCTCTGTAACACAACCAAGCTTTTGATAATGGGTATGATGGGGCAGAAACCAATGTGTTCCTAGGCAGAAAGTACTGGGAGACTATGATACATACGTGTATGTGTGTATATATATTATATATGTACATTACATACACACACAATGAAAAAGAAAATACAACAAATAAACAAGCAAAGAAAATCTTGCCAACACTACCAACAGCTCCCAGTTAATGGAAGCAGCACAGCTGCAACTGCTACCTATACGGGTCAGTTCAGATTGCAGCACAGAACTCTGGTCAGAGTAGGTGTCCATCACTGTCAAATGCAAGGCTCAGTCTACTGTATGTCCTTTGCACACCAATGGCATCACAGTGCTTGTAACAAACAAACGAAAGAGGATCGGCCGCTACGATCAACACCAAAGAAGCAGACATGGTGACAGGTACTGTATCATGTTGAACCAAATGCCCTCAGCTCTGCAAGTTGTCTCACACAAAACAATGCCCCACTACGTGCTTCTTCAACGTTGTCTCAACGTTGCCTCACCGCGGGAGGGTTCTCGAAACGACAGATCACTGGCTATCTCTTGGCCAGCTTCAAGACAAGGTTCTGCTTCTTCTCAGAATTGACGACAGTCCACTCTGGATCATTTGGATCTTCTCCTGGAGGGAGACTCGACAGAGAGGACGCCGGAGAGGATGGAAGTTGAGAGGTCAACTGAAGTGACGCCGAAGCGGCCAGTGTGACTGGCGGTGGGGAACCTGGTGATGCGAGGCTCTGTGACAGAGAATCTGGAGGGGGGTAACTCGAAGTCGGCGACGCGGGAGACGGGGAACCGGGCGGTGGAGTCGAAGGCCGTTCCGAGGGTGGTGTGGGTGGCCTTAGGTGTGGAGATGATTCGAGCATGCTGCTGACATCTTCGTCGCAGAGCGGGAAAGTGCGCAGCTCATAGGGGGCTACCTCGTACCAGTCCTCTTCAGCTGGTGACATGACTGGAGATTCCATAATGTCCACGACTTCGGAGCAGCTGTCTTGGGTACGCAGCCGAGAGCGCCCTCCACGTGGTGGGTGGGAGAGTTGAGAGTTGGGATGTGGGAGCTGTGACACAGCATTTGATTTGGAGAGAAGTCCCGCAAACCTGTGGCGTTCTTCTTCCTCGCACACGTTATGGCGAACAGTAAAAGCTTCGTCCGACAGGTCTTCCACCTGGGTGAGTAGGAGGGATTCAGTTAGAAGGGCTCAATGGATATATATATATATATATATATATACAGGGTGTCTTCTTTTTAGGCGATACAGATTTTTCATTAAAAAAACTATAAGGGCTATAGACATACTGTTTTCACGTCTATCATCTCTGGGCCGGCGGACGTTCTGGGCCATATGTTGCTAGACCATCAAATGACTAATTACCTAAAAATCGTTAATTAACTTTTTAATTATAAAAGCTATGAAGTTGTCCCAATGAGAACATCTGTTCCTTTCGGCGACCTGATATCGTAGCCGTTTTCAGAACAAAAATTCGTTCGGTAGATTGTCCGCAAAAAATTCGTGAAGGAACACACTTTTTTCTTTATTTTGTTCATTGCGCATGTTCAGAGACCCGTCTTTCCCTTGTCCCCAATGCTAGAGGGCAAAAGAGCACACTGTCGCCTCTGGCATCCTGGAATAAGATTAAGAGAAAAAAGAAAATGCAACCCAAGATAAGGGCAGTCCCGATAGCGTCACCCGATACATGTGGTTTTGTTTTGTTTCCGCAAGGTAAAGCTAATCTTCGACGCATGAGGCTCCTTCACCATCTCACATTGGGGGTGAAGGAATAACGCAATGAACAAAATAAAGAAAAAAATTGTGTTCCTTCACGATTTTTTTGCGGACGATCTACCGAACGGATTTTTGTTCTGAAAATGGCTACGATATCAGGTCATCGAAAGGAACAGATGTTCTCACTGCAACAACTTCGTAGCTTTTATAATTAAAAAGTTAACGATTTTTAGGTAATTAGTCATTTGATGGTCGAGCAACATATGGCCCAGAACGTCCGCCGGCCCAGAGATTATAGAAGTGAAAACAGTATGACTATAGCCATTTGTTTTTTATGAAAAATCTATCGCCTAAAAAAAAGACACCCTGTATATATACTAGATGAAAGGGGTTAGGATGACCGCGAACTTAAATAGCTGAAATGAAAAATGAAACACAGACTACGAAGGTACGGGAAGTAAGAAAAAGGGGGATAATTTGTTTACATTTAAGATACTTGGAATGCTAAAAGGGTTGTGTATGTTGAAGTTGCGGTCGGACGGCTACGTAATTATAGTTGAGATAAATGGGAGACAGAAGATTGTAAGTTGTTCAACCTCTTATCAGTCTTGTGGCCACACTTAGCTATTTCGTCCCGACCAAGGCGGAGCTTCCGCCGTAACGTAGACGTCGCCCCTAACTTTTATAACTTTTAAGTTTTAATAAGCTCCTGTCTTCCATTTATCTCAACATGCGCTATATATATATATTATACAGTCAACCCTCGATTTATGAACCGTCGATTTATGAATTCCCTCGTTTTATGAACACGAGCACGGGGAACCAAACTTTTTCCATTCATTTTTCCCTCGTTTTATGAACCTCGATATTCGAATAATGAACGGAATTTCTGGGAACCAACTAGGAGATGCCCAGCGTTTTTGCCCTCAATTTATGAACGGATAGTTCAGAGGTCAACAGAAACCTTCAAAGGGATAATTCCGTGGTCTCATGAATGACGCCTGAACGGACAAAACGTTTTCCAGGTATTGCACCCTCGGTCCTTAACCCCTCGAAATCCGAACAACAAACGGGTTTTCCGGGGTCGCACATGGTGCGACCAAGCGGAAGGCATGGTCCAAAGCAAAATTAAACAATTTAGTATTGCATAATAAACAGAGTGTGAATGCGCTAACGTCTGTTCTTTGTGAGACTGATACAGCAGAAGGCATGGTCAAAAGCAAAATTACACAGTATATGACATTATAAACACAATCCCAACTCGGAAATACTGTTCCATTTGCTCGATAGTACTCAGTTAACGGAATTTTCGATTTATGAATCCCTCGATTTATGGATTTTTCGGGGAACCGAGGGTTGACTGTATATGAAAATTAAATGTTTCCCAAAGCCTAGGAAATAGTTCGACTATGATGTACAAGTGCAGAAATTCCATGTGAGCGTCTGCTGCCTTTTTATTGGGATGAGACACAGGTAGATCACAACAGAGTACAATCCTGGGACCGAAAATTTGTTAGGATAAAGAGGAGTTCGAGCCAAAGGGAATCACTTTGAATGAGGGCTCAGTGATGCACTGCCAGTGCGTACTATAACTGCATCGGAGATGCTTTATCGCTTGCTAGGCCCTGCTGCAAAACGTCACAAATATAAGATGCTTATTCATATTCCAAAATACATTCGCTGACCGTTAATTCGGGCTTGTAGAAGCCACAAAATTTGTCCAAATTATCGAGCCGCCTGAATTAGTAGCCAATGACGAAAATCCGCTTCCAACAATGGCCTTTATTACAGACATTCAAATTGGATCGAGAAAACTGTCAATGCCCGTCTGTTTAGCAGCACGCGCATGGGAAAGAATGTCGCATCGCATTTCTGCTAAGGTCGCGGTGTCGGAATACACAGTTCAGAGCGCGTCGATGGCCGCGATTGACGGAGGATCCCCAACGTCAGCGACACTGCCACCGTCATCGTCATCCCATCCGTCCGTGGGCAAGTTAAGAACCTGGGCGACGATCTCGTCATCTGCAAATTCACCCCAAGGTTCGGTGCATCAGTCAACGTCGTCGTAAGTGTCGAATGTTACGCCAGCTGAAATCACCGTTCCCGTGCCGTAGAGGTCATAAACCAACAGTCAGGCTGTCCACTGAACTATTGTAGTCATTGTCACTTCCACTGTCCAAGGCAGTCTGCTCTACACTCCTGGGAGCCTCAGACGATGAACGGTCTTCTTCGTCATCTATACACATAATGTTTGTGCTGGTTCCATCACAGTCACTGGATGTACTGGATCACTGGTCACTGGATCACATGTAGTCACTGGATGCCGCCATTTTATCACTTTCGCTTCTCGTGCTGCAGGTCACGTGAGACACAACTTTGCACACGTGTGTGCTTCGCCTCCCCGGACGCGGCACGCTGGGAGAGTCGGCGGACTGACAGGCAGGCTCAGAAGTTTGATCTCCCGATGTTGGAGTTCGAAACATAGATTTGCACAAAGAAGTATGCGAGGTCGGGACAAAATCCGTAAGAATTATAGAGTACTGACTCCCAGAAATGGTCCTAATTATTGGAAGTGAAAATGGACTGGCTCTATGGGGACTTTGATGAATCCAATGTTTTTGTCCGCAATTTTGGAAAGTCCGAATTATTGGGGTCCGAATTAAAGGTCGGCGACTTTATTTATTTACAGGCAAGTGCAAAAACATATGAGAGCAGACAATAATCTCATGTACGTGCTTGTCTTCGCTTCTTCAGCCACAATTCTGTCAACACTGTTTGCAACCTCGAACCCAACCCAATCACGAACCCTGAGGTTATGAGTATCTCCAAGGAAATTCAAGAAAACATCGGCAGTCATCCAAGCCTTATTGTTGGTTCTGTAGTCAACAGGAAGGGTCTTGACTCCCCTCTTAAAACGGGGGGTCAAGACTCTTACTTTTGCCGACCACAAGTAAGCGACACTGTTCTGTGTCAGTCTCGTTTGCGCACACCCATTATGCTGATTCATTCCTTCCTCCTCTTTCCTCTGGCACAAGGATCACCTTTATTGAGCTGAACGCTTAATAAGTCCACGACATGCTAGCAGCGCGTGGCCGAGCGCTTCTGAGCGGGTGCGGAGTTGGGCACTACTGGGCAATCTCAGCTAGAATTATCTGGAAGTTCGAATTAAGAGATTTCAAACGAATAGGATTGCATCGCACTTTGCAAATGAGCGGAATCTTTTCGTGCGCAGGAGCCTGTAAAAAGTTAGTAAGCATACTCAAGCAACTCTTCCACATCAAGTTGATCGAGTAGTGTTGCTTCAATGAAAGCCTGCCGTGTGTTGTCAGTGAGAGCAATACCCATTACTATGACTTTCATTCACAAATCAAAGGTCCCTGAAGAATTACATGGGCAACTCACCTCTTCTTTTGATTCAAGAGGATCCACCTGGAGGGTGCCATTCAATTCCTCTTCAGTCAACTCCCTCCACCTGAATGAATGTGAAGAACATGAAGTTGAGAATAAGTACGCCCTTGTGTTTTCGGGTTTAATGTCTTAAGACTCAGGGTTAAAAATTGGGGAAAAAGAATGGGGAAAAGATGCTGTTCCAAAGTCCTGAAGATGCTCCCGCACAAAGAAATGTGGTGGTTTTGACCAGTGTGCCAGAAGCCTTCCATTTCTCAACCACAAATTTTAGTATCAAGAGGAAACAAAGGTAGTGCTGCTCAACATGCTCGTTCACCACTCCAAGCATGAAAATATGTGAAACATCTTTTTACCCTTCAGCCCACACCCTCATCCAGAAATTTTCCCATTAACTTAACACGCTAGGCAAGCTAGCTGGTGTCACTTGATGTTAATACAGTAAAATCTCATTAAGTCAAATGCCGGTTAAGAACAAAATTAGGCTTAAGTCGAACGCCCACGATGTCCCATGCACTGCCTCTATTCCTATAATGTAAATAATACCTGCTTTAGTCGGAATCGTTTAAGTCGAAATCACGGCGAAGCCGAACAAATGTTTCGTCCCAGGCGACATTTTTCATCTGTTTAAGTCGAATTTCACTTCGGATCAGTAAACACCACCTTTCTCGACTATGGATCGCCATGATCGGCCAAGTTCTTCAAGCCAGCCAACACAATCCAATCCAAGTCCGCAATCGAAAGTCGACGGGATCGAGGCTTGCGTGATTCCAAAACTAGCGCAAGACGCTGTGCTCGGGCTAGGCTGTTCGGGGCCGAAGACGCTAGATGAGGACGCGGTGATGTGAAAGTCAAGAACTGTGTGTACTGTGCGTGCGCTGTTAAGTTTTGTGCGACATGTCATACTCGACGCTGAGGCAACGCAGGTTGAAGACTCACACGCTTGCAAAAAGCGCGAGCTGATAGCAGCGGTTGAAGCCGGCACAAAATCGAAAGGAGAGATTGCCGCGGACTTCCGGGTACCAAACAGCACATTATCCACAATTCTGGCGAAGAAGTCGAAGATTTTGTTAAGTGCCAGCAGTTTACGGGCCAATTTTTATCAGAATTTGGCAGTTGTTTGATAAGTCAAAATACCGCTTAAGTCAAACTAACTGGTCTGGATGGTGGGTGTTTGAGTTAATGAGATTTTACTGCATTGCCTTGAGTTTGAGTTCTGTCATGTGTTCATCTCGTCCTGTGTTTTCTCTCCAACTCAAGGCAATGCTAACATCAAGAAATCCCATTTGCACATCAAGAGGTCGCCATTATGCTGACACTGAAGCATGTTCAGGCACACTATAGCAGCCCACATACCACATGCAAAATGCAAATGTCAATTCAACTTTGTTTACGACTTTGTAATCTGTCATGAGAATACACAGTGTAGGCCTAAGTGCATACACCAACGGAAGCTTAATTTTGAGCAGTCTTGTCTACCTCCCCATGTTAAAGTGGAATCACAGCCCTCTATCAGTCCTGATTAGAAAAATGTGGAAGCTCCCGAAAATAATTAGGCTCCAATCATTTCTAGGTACAGCTCTAGGCACAGCCTAAGATGACAAACACAAGTGCTCGTGTTTGCTGTCTCTCCACGCTTTGGCTCTAGGCACATGTTCACATAGTTCTGAAAATGACTCCCATGGCTTAATAGCGAATCGTGAAGCACCAAACAAAAGTCAAATGCAGCGCAAAAAATTGAAGCAGGGATTGCTCTTGCCGCAGATTGGTCGAGTCCTGCTCAGTTTTACAGTTGTGCTAAGTTTTGAGGAAGAAACCTTCTTGCAAAAAATATAGAGATAATTCTTCAAAAATTTCGTGGTACGTGTACAAAGCTTTGTGCATGGAATTACTGCACCTGACCTAACACGATTCACTGTTTTGGGTTAAATGCCAGAAATTATGTGTTTGCTGTTCATTAATGCGCACACTCACTTTGGTGTAAGGATTTCTTTGTAAGGAAGGCGTTCTACGCGAGTGGCAGACGCCAGGCTGTAGGGGATAACAATATTGTTGATGTCAAATGCATTCTCCCCTCGTCGCCTTCGAAGCACATCCTGTAGTATCGACCGCTGACCTGCAAAGAGGTAATTGGCAGTAGAGTAAGCAGCAAGGATCTGCGTATAAGCAGCACATATCTGGAATATTTCGAACACAATATCTGTTAAGTAAAAAAGTTTCTTTACACTGTCAATTTACACTTGCTATGGCTAACATTTCTGAAACACAACAGTACTATGTCATTTGTTACACATGATGATTTATTCTAGTAACATTCACACAAATAGTGTTCGTTCTTATTGTGCAACATTCTGAGAGCTTTTTAATCTTTTTTTTTTTTTTCATCAAAGCAAGCAGCAGTAATTTTCAAACAGATAGTGAAAAATGCATATAAGTGCCTAAGTGTATGCTCCCTGCACTAACACAGCTTACCCACTGAAGTGCTTAATCTTAGCTGGTCTTAGTAATCTTAGTAGACTGCTTAAAGTGCCACTCCGGACTAGGTGCTTCAAGGATTCTATACACGAAATCTCAATCCTGTTTAGGAACGCTGTGCATTTCTGTCAATTTTTGAAGATCTGCTTAGCTTCCACAAGTTCGATGACGCAAGGAGCGGGTGGACGTAATCATAAGCCCACAAATTGCAATGATGTCATGTTCTGGAGAGGGCACTCGTCTCCTAGAAACGACGCCGGCGTCCGGGGAGAGTCACGTGGTGGAGAAGTCACGTGATGCTGATCGAGAGAAGAGAAAATGAGAGAGATTTCTTCTCCCTCCTTGTGTTTTCTGGAAGGTCGGAGCGGTTGGTTGGGTGTGTCACGTGGGGCTCCGCTAAAGGAGTGCAAAAAGGGAGCGACCCGGAAGACACGGAGGGCAATAACGTTGCGAGATGGCAGCTGGGCGCTCTGTCGGAGCCGAACATGACGTCACAGTTCTCGAAAATAAAAATTAATTTACTGTAGCTACCGCATTACGTAGAGCCAAAATATTTTACAGGAATGTAAAGTGAGACACAAGATTTCAGTAACATAGCTTTGGTAGGATTCTGAAGACATGTGATTTAGTCCATAGTGGCACTGTAATCTTGTGAGCACTGCTACACCAACAGTGCACCAGTAGCTATCAGGAGATGTCATCAGTGACACAATTCCTACAAAGTGCTTGACAAGTATGGGGAAAAAGTACCGCACCACATACTTTTATCTATCTGCAGCTGGGTACAGATCACTTGAGCAAGAGTATTAAAGCCGTCCACAGACTATATATAGGGAGTGACTTTTTCGGGTTAAATGCTTTTCACGGATTTGGGGGGTAAAAATCAGGCGCTATTTTTAAATCTGTAATTCAGGGAGAAATCGGGCGATAATTGTGCCTTCGGGTATTATCGGGTGTTTTCGTATCTCCTATTGTCTATTAAGTCCTTTCCTAATCTCTCTTTTTATCCTTCTTTTTGTTTTCTTTTCTGCAGGATCGTGACCTTCCAGCGGTAATCCCTGAAAGCATAGACGGTGTTGACACACATGGGTGTGTTGCTGGGATTCCCATTCTTACATGTGTTACACGTGGCGACCTTTGTTCGTCTTCAGTGGAAACGTCACATTGAGGATTTCATAGTGACTGGAATATGGGGAGAAATCGGGTTTAACCAGAAAAAGTCACTCACTAACTATATACCAGACACATAGAATTTTTCACGCAGCCTCGCTGAAAAGAACCCTCTACTGTTACTCTGTTCCTTACCTATTGTGCCCTCCCCTGAACAGGGTGCAGGAGATGGCACAGGCGATGCGGCCTTAGAGCTGCCACTGGATGCCGTAGAAAGGCTACGCTGGCGCTCCCGATGTTTCATAGACACTACAAAGTGAAACCAAGAAAGTATTTCCCTCTTGCAACACTTCCCGTTCAAGCGCTGTCCAGCTGTTCTCTGAAATTCTCTTTCAGACTTATGCCTCGGATTGAAATACGTTTTCGAAGTGGTATTTGCATTATCCGTCGAATTTATTTATTTATTTGAATTAACGTGTCATGTAACTGTCAGCTGTGCAGGATTACCAACCGAAGCTACTTTTGCCTAATGAGGGATTTTTTAGTGGCCACATGAGTTCTAACATTGGCCTGCATATTTTAATGAACTCATTTGAGAATACAATTTCACACGGTTACAAAACCTATTTCTTGAGAGTGCCATTTCTTTGTTGGGATTTGTGATGGATGATTGCAAAAGGGGGACCTGATAGCGGAGAGCAGTTGACGGAAGTTCAAGGTACGGGCCTTTCCTCCAAGGACATGTCGATTATAGTTTAGTTAACAAGAACAAGCAAAGTCATTCAAGGTAGCTCCCAGCAAGCGAGAACATTCTTGACGCATTGTTGGATAACCAAGTGCAAAACCTGTGTGCATCTTGTTAAGTGGAAACATTGCAACGCCCTAATGGGAACAATGTTTTTATGCCACTTTTCTTTTCGTCCTTTTTCAAGTTGCTCTAGTGTAACAGCTATGTATCCTCCTATGTATTCCCTCTCTACAGTACACAATGCCACTTTGTGACGCTGCAGGGTACCCATAATAAAGAAAGAAATAGATGTACCTTCTGAGAGCTCAACTACGCTGATAGGGGTATAACCATTGCAGCACTACAGTGTTCTATGCAGGCTATCACACTGTTCGAAAAGCAATCATTTCGAACACAAAAATTCACTATATGCCCAGCCGTGCAAACGTGGCCTCTACTGCACATGTCTTCAAAGACTCTACTTTTCTACAATTTCTACTATAACGGATAACATGGGAATAAATACACGGAAAGCGATCGGTCGACACACATGTAACTGTTGATGTAGATGACATAGATAGCGATGACACAGGTTGCGGTGGCACTAACGTATTTCCTTAAATTACAGCAGGCAGTGGAAATACTTGAAAAAGAGGCACTACACATGAAGATTTCCTTCTTTCCTTACACATTATGACTTGTTACGAACCGCTGTCCATCTCTTTCATGTACGCTCTCTCATTAGATCTTTGGGTGATGCATTTTCCTGGACAATCCAATTTATGGAATGATGGCAGCTGAAGAAAAGGCACCAGCTGTGGGATTTGAACCCGCACACTCTGACTGCCGGTCAGAGAATCCCACTGTTGATGCCTTTTCTTCAACTGCCCTCGTTCAATTGCAGTATGCAACTGGGTGTTGTGAGGCTTGTGTTGTGTTTGCCCTCCTCCGTTTAATTGCCTCATCGACTACAAAGTTAAATCCAGTTTATGCAACACCACCTAGATACAGAAAGCCTGCTTACTCGTCGACGTGACGTAAACACTAAGAGTCAGTCAATTAGGATCGCGTTTTCAACAGCCATAGCCAATCATGAACGTGCTCTCAGCGGTTGTAACCACAAAGGCGATCCGCCGCCGGCTTCATGGGCAGCAACTGTCGTCTGCGAGTAAACGTCACCCGTACTAAATGGGAAAACAAAATAAAGCGCAACATGGTCCCATATTTTTCTCGAGACTGATTAAAGCGTGGTGCAATTTTAGACTGCAGGTCCAAATTTGCGAAGTTAGCTGGAATCATTTGCAAGTTTCGCAGAACGGCGAATTGCGGTAGCAGACGAATTCTGACTTCATATGCCGACGTAGCGGAGAAGGGAGAAGAGGCAATGAGCAGGCCTTCTGTACCTAGGTGGCGTTGGTTTACATCCCACGACCTCATGCGAGAAATTTATCGTGAATGCTCTACTACCGTATATCTGCACAGCCACGGAACAGCATAGTAGCAAACAAACCTACCGAGAGAATAGGTGTCCGAACGCCTAAAACGGCTGTCAGAGCTGTCATCATCTAGCACCTCTCTGTCCACGTGTCTTCGATATGCTCGTTTCTTTTCACTGTGATGTCTTCGCATTTCTGCAGAATTTTGTTGAAGTTGCGTTAAGACTTTCTATCACATGTTCACACTGACAATGAGGATGGGACCATTAAAAGTAAGCCCTTACTGGCAGAAGACAACAGTGATTGGGCTGCATTGTGGGCCAACTTTCTGCTCTTCTTCCGCGCCTGGTCAATGGCCAAACCAGACACCTGTGCCAGCCTCGATTTCCTGCGCAGATTAGTTTTTCTATTCACACCTGCACTGCTTGTCAGCCCAAACAATATGAGTGCACGTAAAACGATGTAGTAGAAGGCAGAGACACATGTGTGAAAGATGCGCAGGGATACTCACTTCCTCAGTGACGCTGATGCCTTCAAAGCCAACTTCTGTAGCTCTCCCGTTCGCAGCAGCATTTCAAAATGCAGGTTTAATGGCATGTCTGAAAAGCACGAGAAAAACTCTTTTAACCTTTAAGTGTTTTCTTTGGGTAATGCAAAACAAATCCCTATCCTGAACATGTAACTGACACATGTAGCCTCTATAACGTACGTGTGCAACTAGGCTCTGGGGGGTTTCTAGATGACCCAACCGCCCTCAATTTCTGCTGTCAGATGGTGGTTCAAATGACCTTCCCTGTACCCCGGGTGAAACGAGTATCGCACCCCAAAACGAGACACACAACAGGAATGCATCAGAATTGCATCCCCAAACAAGAATGCATATATAGCACCCCTATCCAGTAGAAAGCGCTTCATGGAATTTGTGCTTCGGTTGCTTTACTTTGAGAATATGCGTTGCTGTCTCAACGTGCACAGTCTACTGCTGAAGCACACAGGGTGCCATTTTACACCGGCATGGTATATTAGACCTAACTTCAATCACCTCCGTCTTTGAGGTGCCCAGAAGATCGTTCCAACGATGCCCAATGTTTAAAAATTCAGATTTTTTTTCAAGTGATAAACAGTTTCACTGCATTTATTTCAAACTTTTTGTTCTCTCTGTTGATAATTTGCGCCCCAAAAAATCTTGCCACTAGTGCAATCTATCATGTGAACTGAAGAAATGAAGCCGGGCATTTGAAGAAGGCAGCAGGGCACAATGCCCATTGCATGCAGCTCTCAGTGTTGCAAACCGGTGCATGGGGTAGGCACAAATAAGTGTACAGGATGGAGGCCCCAAGAAAGGGAACATCACGTTCACATAAGCCCTCAAGACACATTTCAGAGCGGAACATGGAGAGTGTTTATTGGACACATCGAAAATATTTTGCTCTTTGGTTGCCAGGTGGTGGACAACTGGGAAAGAGGCCCAGTAAGATTGAATCTTCCAGGTTCGTTAATACAATTAACTGCACTCAGAAACAATGTGGCCAAAATTGAACATCTGTGTGCAATAAGGGGATAAAGTTGACTTATCCCCTTTTAAGTATTTTTGTTGCAATGACATGACAGTACGATTCAGGCTGCTCCCCTACACACAGATGATTTCACCCTACCCGGCATCACCATTATCAATCACTTGTGAAAACTGCTTTTTTTTTCCTTTACATTTTATTTTTTTCTGCGATAACCCTGTGCATGCGGTGTTAATTGAAAAAAAAAAGGGGATATGTCATGTTCCCGGACCTTGTTCAATTTCTGTTAAGTCAGACACCAAAAACCGATGCAACAGGACATGCATGTTGAGTAGACACACACACATGTTACACATTTTGCATTTGCATTATTCGAGAAAACCTAGCTGCGATTGCCATACCACATATTCACGTGAAGTTTTCTCTGTTTGGGATTTTTCAATTTATACCCCTCATTGCATACAGACGTTGAATTATATACAGCACAGCCAATGTTCACGAAGTGCGCAAAGTCGCATTGTGCACTACTTGTACCATGTACGTGCTCGCATTCATTTACACCTTGGAGTTCAAACCAACGAAATGGAAAAAACAAGAAATGGAAAAAACAAGAAGTGGGCCAAAACATCCGACGCAGATGGACATCTCCTCCACGTTCCAGTTGCCAACAGCAACGTGACTCCACAAAAGCGCGAAAAGCCTGCGTGCAAGCAGCTTCGCGGGAAGGAGGGAAGGGTACGCTCGGGGTAACTGCAGCACGCGAAAACGAGAGGGGGGACAACACACAAGAGGGAAGAGCGGAAGGCGTTGCTCGTTGCAGCGCAGCCAGGAACCGCGCCGTTTCGTGCTCATACCGATAGGCAACGCCACGCGGCTGGTTCACGTTTCTCCTTCGCGCCAAAATTGCGTAAGCCCCGCTGTAGCTCCGCAGCTCCGCACCCACAAAACGCCGAGTCAGCGCTACTGGGAACAGGACGTAGTCGTCCACCAGAAATGAACTTTTTTTTTGGCGCAGATCGAAGTACTGCTCCTGAACATCGTTCATGAAGCGTATTAGGCACGCGTGAAAGTTCGCCTTTGCTGCTAATGATGTTACCAAGTTGATCATTGGTGATATGAGTGCCCGTGACGTTGATATCACTAGTAAATTCTACTCGCAAATGTATACGCTTAACAATCTCCCGGAATTGACAACCGAAAGTAAACTCATCATTTTATAGTGGAAGTTAGATTGCTTCAGATCACTTTATGATCTCGTTATGGCTTAATAATTTAGTACCGATTCAACAGGATGCACAAATACAATATCCTGGACCGTCCGGATTACTTAGTTCTTTCTCGTTCCGCAAATTGCCTCAGGGATAAGGTGAGAAACACGAATACTTATGCGCTGCCGATAGTTTAGTTGCGGTTTTCTACGATGTTGCAGAGCTGTGGTATCAGAAGAATGCTCTTTTTTTTTTTCGGTAGCTTTACAGTGACACTCCCATATTCAAACTAAGCTGAAGCTGCTAAAAGCACGAGATCGCCGTCGGTAAACCCTCGAAAGATGTTCAAAAGCTGGCTGATATTCGCCTCTCCAACTACCTATAGAGGCGCTCGCGTCGTCCTGAAGATGGCGGAGAAAAGAATGATTGCAGATGAATAAATCGCTCTGCTTCATGCCTTCTTCCACGAGACATGCACGCTTCAAAAATTGTACAAATAACATTACTCGTGCGTGCTCAAGCAGCACAACATCTTGACCCAATACTGGCCCAATATTGGGCCAGTATTGCCAATATTTGTCCAATAGTGGACCAAGATGTTGTGCTGCTTGGGGGTTTCCTGCTGTCTTCGTTCACGCCGCTCCTGCGATAGTATATTTTTCCTCTTCTCCTTCTCGGCATTGAATATTCTTCTCCGCAGCAGTTTTGCACTGCGGAATTGAGCAGTGCTGTTGCTGTTTGAGCTCCGTAAGCGGGGAAACTCCATCGCACATGAAGGGAAGTTGCGGCAGTGTCGGGTCAGCGCGAAATATACATTTCTTGTGCTGTTACTATCATCACGTGCTATCATTCATTGAGTGCTTCTGCTGGGGTCCGCTAGATGGCGAGCAGCCAGCATGCACTCCTACAATACACACAGTCACCGTGGAAAATATTTCAATCCAAGTGTTGTCCACATGAACTTTATAGCGAGCGCTTTCGTTGCCGTTTTTTTTTTATTTTTTTAATTGAGTGCTACCGCCGCGAAACAACTGCGGTTATGAGCGGCGTACAGATGGAGAGAGGACGACAGGAAGGAGTGGGTGACAACGGGGGTTAGTATGCGTCCTGGGCAGTCTTCAGGGGCAACTGTGGCGACATTCATCCGGAAGGTCTGCCGGACAGCGTACCCGGTGCCGGGATTTGAACCCGCGTCACCTCCCAGTCTTGGCGTGGAAGGCGGCCACCTAACCAGTATGCCATGCGAGCTGGTCTTGCGTGGCAGTGACGTCACCGTTTGTAGCTCCCGGTTTCTCTTCTGTCATGCAATCGATCCTCGGGTTCGTGACAAAACTTGCTGCTTGCGAATTATCATATCTGGGAACACTCCTCGATCAGCTTTATCTCGGTCGCACACAGCTGTGACGTCCGCCGAGGTGCTGTAGCACACATTTTAACGTCACACGATGTGAACATGTTGTTAATTTTTTTTTTTCTAATTTATCTCAAAAACTACAACGCTCAGCTGGATGAAACTTTGCCCGTGGTATCTGCACGTAACTCACAGCGCAATACAACTCAAATAATTCGGTTGACGGCTCGAGACAGTGACTGCCGTAAAAGCCACAGGAATCGCGCGGAGAGATCCCGAGGGCTGCTGCCGACCTCGGTAGCGTCACCCTGTCGCCAACGGGTGCAGAATGCGGCCCATCACTTCTAGTTCACTGTACCATTACTTTCTGAAGCTGCCGTTGTGTAAGTGACGTGCGCTGAGATATTGCGTTACGTAAACCAGCAAACAAAACATGCACGTCTGCATGAACAGGCCAGTCGACCTGCACAATGCGACGCATCCAGCATGGGTGTCAGGTTGAGTAACACCCCGCGAATCATTCTTCTTGCTGGGAATGGGCGGTCTCGGTGAAATAAAAAAAGAACATAGAAACAATGCTTGATGGAATGAGAATTGAGCTTAGAGAAAAAAGGAGCGACCGCTAAATGAACTGAATCATGAGCTCAGAAAAATCATCCGCCCCTCTCCCACCAGGGGGGCTACGAGCACGGATTTACTCAGAGCCGACCGATTTACCTGACCGAGAAACAGTATAAGTAGTAATGAAAGTAAACCTAGTACAAGTGGCGGGATCTCTCTCTCTGTCTGTCTGTCTCTCTGTGTCCCCGGATGTCCTAACCCCCCTCAATTTCTGTCGCCGCCGCGTGCTTCCATTAATACTAGGCTGTGCAGTATGTAGCACGTCGCCCTGGGCCGCACCCCCTCCCCCACTCTCCGTCCGAAAAATCCTGGATAGTATTATCTTCAAAGCCTTCATATATTACCGTCCATCGTGTCGTCACATCGTTCAGCAGGTCGTACCAATGGTCCTTATATGGTCAACCTCAAACACAAGAAGAATAAAGCAGATCTGCTGGGCGAGGAGCACATCAGCCGGAAACACGGCCGCCCACGAGTACCCAAATTAAGAGAGGCTTAATTCGAAACATGAACGCTTAGGATCATTCCCGCACTTTCTACTCACGAAAATAAGCAATTTTAAGCTCAATCTACGTCTGCGCATCAATAAATGAGCGTGATGATCCCTCGACGAAGTCCGCATTCCACATGTTGAACCAACTCCAACACATGCAAATACCAACGCATGCAAGAGTGAATCGATTCCACTTTGGTGAACGTCAGAGCTCAAAATAGATGAGCTGAACGAAGCGCACTTTACGAAAAGGAAAAACGGAACAATATGAAACACATGGTGCTGCCCACATCCACGGACCGAAAGAGAAAGGGGGGAAGGAATATAAAAAGACGACTGTGGCCGTGCTTTCACTCGACGCAGAACCTGAAACGGACGCGATATTAAATGAACGAGGGCGGCACGGAATGTCCCCGAGTAAGTGGAAATGTTTATCGTTGGCGATATGGATTTTCGGACAGGGGTACCGTCTGTAGACGGCAGAGTTGGCTGGCAGTGCACTTCTGCATCGTATCTGCAGCGCGGCCGCACTGCCACGGAGGAAAAGAAGCGTGAGAGGAACCCCCGAAGTTCAACGACCACTCTCTCTCGGAGGTGATTCCTGTGCCCGACGCTAGGTGGCAAGCGCCGCGCGGCGGTGAACGGACTTCTCCGTTATGATGGCGTTTATTTAAACACGTTATCGTCTCGATCGTCTCCCATTATGGACGGTGGGCTGTGTCCTTGTGCAGATCGAAACATCATCCACGGTACATCAACGCGCAAATCCTCCTTCCGTTTACTGAAGCAGATACACACAGAAATTAATAATAAATGTATGGAATATATAAGGTGTATCACAGATAATGCATGGAAAGTACGGGCACAATTTGAATACCTGAAATTATTGTCAAAAATTTGGCGTAAGCTGTTCCCACAACAGAACGTTGTAGTATGGATTCAAATACTCGCTCTGAAAAGAAAAAAAAACAAGCGAAAAGTGGTCTGACGCGAGGGAGCGACGATTTTTGTCGCCTGACGGAAGTGAAAGTCTTTCAAGTGCCCGCTTTGTTGGCAAACATGTGCTACACAGCGCTATTACAAAGCACTGTGTTGCTTCAGATATCGGTACATCGGAAGACTCGTTTGCGTTCGTTAATTTCATCTGCTCGCGTACAAAGAGCAAGAGCTCTGAGCGGTAACGTTGTTAGTTTTTTCGTTTCCGTTCCCTAACACACTTAAATTGAGAGAACTTGAGCAATGAAAAGTTAGCACAACAGGATACCAAGGGTAACGTTTATAGCGAAGAACTGGTTGTTCCGAGCCCGAATAAACGACATTGAGTCAAAGATAAAGTAAACGACCGCGTCTTTCTTGGCAAAGGAATTCGAGTCAGGTTGCCAGGACGAAGTGACCGCTCCAGTGGACAGTAGTTGCTATATAGTGCTTAATGATAAGCAGCACTACCAAATAACAAAATCATAATAGTAAGGTTAACCTTACGTTGTGGAACGAAAAAGGCCATTAGCGGTGACCATCTCATTTCAGTCTCTGCGGCGGCTGGCGTATCTCCGATCGCCAGCGGCACAACACACGCGCACTCGACAGTGGAACAGCAGCTGCTTCGGTGGCGTTAAAGTTCACTGCTACGCGAAAAAAAAAATCAGGAGGGATGGCGGATGTGACATATTCACGCTCACAATCACACTGACGTTTCCCCGCGTCGTGGTACGGAATGGTACACAACACGCTGCACCGGCTCATGTGATCACCGCACGCACGGCCTTTCGCCAGCCAAGATCAATATAAAAGAGCATAAAATTAATCACGGCATAACATTTAATCAATCGCATATACCGAGCACTCCATTACGCGAGGAGTGTGTTGCATAGAAGTGAACTTGTAAGTAATGTACGTGATTAACGGGTTGAAACAGACATTATATTGACGCCCCTTTATTATTGTTTGTTGATGTTGCACAGCCAAACAAAGAGTGAAATATTCTGGAAACGCGGGTCGTCTCGCCAATCAACGTGAGTCAATCAATCAATGCAGTACTGTTGCGATGTGGCGAAATCCCCCGCGCGTCCTATCCTTTTGAATATTGAGTTTTAGTGCACCGTACGCTGTCGCCAAAATATAAAGCGAGCTTCGCGCAATGCGCAGAACCGCCACGCTATCCCTTACGTACGGAATCGTTTATCTCGTCGAGACCCCTCCAAAAGCAGTTCGAAAACACAATGAAGTGCATAACGATATATATATATATATATATATATTTTCTTTTTTTTTCATCGGCCGCCACAAACCAAAAGCAAAGTAATTGGAAGAATAGGACCCCACTAATTCTCGCGCGACAGTGTAGTTGAGACAATGCAGTAGGCTTCGTCTTTGCGAACAATCGGTGAGCGGGTAACACCTGAGCTCGAGCGTGTGCGACGAACAGTTGGCTGTTGTGTATGCATGTGTCATTCACGCTTAGCCGTCTAACGTTATCATATTTAATCGTAAGCTCGTTTTCCTGCAAGCTGCTTTTGGGAACAGAGTGGAGAGGTCTCAGACCCGACATTATGGAATTTTAGCAGTGAGTGTGAAAGCATATGCAACAACGTTGCGAACACAAGAAAATGGCGCCGGTGACTGCGCATACAAACACATTTTAACACTGAGTGTACTCGCGCTATTTTTCGGATTTACCATGCGTACCCGGGTCGTTTGCATTCCGCGCTCATGGCATGGGAAGCAGATGGACACCTGCAGTTTGCAACCGCCGTGATCACGTTATTTGCCGAACTGCGAGGATGTATGGTGGACCGTAGGCGTGTTTACAAGGAACAAGAGCGTGCATAGCAAGCAGATAGGCATGTAGCAGACGAACGACAGTGGCAATGATGATGATAATGCACATTTCTTCTCCCCAATAATGCTAAATGGCGCCTCTAGCGGCCACTAGAGTAAATATCCCTCGGCCCGGCTCTCTCGTAGGCGACCACCCTACGTCCAGGGCCTCGATCTTTCACATAGCGATTGTTATCGCCATAGTTAAAAGTTCCCGCGCTCGAAAGCCGCTGTGGTACGCTCGCGCAAAAGCTCGTGGCGAATCGCCGTGGCGAAGTGATCGGGCCCTAAGTCTCTAGTGCAGTAGCGGCAAAGAAAAACGCGACACAAATGGCGTTGGGTGGACTGCCTTTGCTAAACTTGGCTTGCTTCGTTCTTCAAAGTAGACATTGCGTAGCTTATACAGGGTTGGTGCAGGTAAAGTACACCCACATTTACGCACGCAAAGCGCTGTCTGTTTACCAGAGATCTTTCGGTGGCGCATGACGACGCATTTATGCAAAGCCAACAGAAAAATCGTGGTAACCAAATTCTGCGCAACAAAAAATACAGCCACGCAAACCTCGCTTTCCGTGCATGTCGATTTTCGAATGGGGGCACGGCGGACTCCTCACAGTTGCATCCAACTACCGCTAGGGGTGCCACCGGTGCAGAAACTGAAATGAGGGCCCACACGTATACTCATTTCTGTAATTTCGGTTTCTTACCAGCGGTACCGGTACGCAACTCCGGAAATCGCCATGCTGACATAGGTATAGCCCATTTGAAATGCACGGAGAGCAAAGTTGGCGTGGCTATTATTTTGTTAGGCAGTGTGGTTAGTAAGACTTTTTTTTTTTTCTGTTCTTTTTGATCCCAAACGCGCCGCCGTGCGTCACCGAAAGTTCTTCCGGTATGCAGTGCGAAGACGTGAGTATACCTTACCTGCACACACACTGCACTTTATACGACAGGTGGTGCCACTGTGGTTAACGGCAGCGCGCACTGCGCCGTACTAAAACTGTGCGTGCTCCACGAACGTGCAGCGGGACTGCTAACGCATACCGTATGCAGGCGTCTAGCCGCTATACAAAAAGAGAGAAAAAAAAACGCTATTAACGAGACACATGCACATGACGTTCCACGCAGCTTTTGAGCGCCTTTGAGCCACGTGACATGGGAAAACATGGGGATGCGTCACAGGCGCCATACTGCGGGCCGAATGAGGCAGCAGCATGTGTTTGCAATTTACTCTCGCAATTGCACGCATACCGCAACAACTCACGGCATGCCCTCCTAGTGTGACTCCAGTGGGGCAGTACGTTTTCCAATGTCACGTGACCAAACCTGACGTTACGGCACAAGCCTCATTATCGAACAAGGTGCCCCGCGCGCGCAGGACAGGAACTGATATAACGCACGTGCTCCACATCAACACATTTTACTGCCCGAAAGCAACCGGTATCCATTCTCAAGCATCGACATCATTAGATGTGCGCGCGAGTGTGGTTATATTCGCGCGGCATCTCGTTTGCGGCTAGAAATATAACGTCTTGAAATCCGCGCGAGGTTAAAACTGCGCGTCTCAGCTGCGTCCGTGGATATGAGAGTATTATCCGCGAATAAGCATCAATCAGGGTGTCTACCAAATTGCAGCCTTCAACTTACCTCACTTTTCCAGGTTTTCATTGATTATTTCCAGAGAATTCCCTGACCAAAACAAAAGGGAACTTGGTGCCTGTTGCTACGATTTGTTTGATACAGATCCCACATAAAACAGATTGTTTATTGAGTATTAGCGAGGCTGCCCTACTTTTCTGCCTCCACGCTTGTCGTTTTGGCGAACTGCTACTAGCGGCAACGTTGCTGTGGCGTTGCCACTCAACCACTGAACGGAGCTCGCGAATCGTCATGGCACTTGTCTGCGATTTTCCCTGACTTCAGCTGCTTTTTGGCAAATCCCTGGCAATTGATCTCTCCCTGTTTGTAAACGACTGACGTTACAGAGTTCGACCGCGCCACCAAATTGGAAGGGTTGAACTACGCTCGAAGCTTGGGGGGCGGGGGGGGGATCGAACAAGGCCGCGCGCGAAAACTACGGTCTTGAGGGGTACGAAGGTCCCCGAAAGGGACGCGACCTTCGGTCGTACTTTTGTTTCAATAGGTGGCAGCGAACAAGTGCCCATTCGTGGAACCCAGTCCTCCCCTTCCGATTTGTGTCGGTTTCGGTCTGTCTACCAACGTCATGATGACGTTTCTCGGGTAGAGGTCTATCCCCTGACTTTTCCAGACCCATGACAACGCCCTGTTTGTTCCTTCCTTTCCAGATTGGTAGACATCCTGATAAATACCACTGCCGACGTCTCCAGAGGTGAGCCCTAATAGACAGCACAAACTAAATCCAAAATGGCGTCGAAGTATGCCATCGCTGCACTGCTGTATAGCACAGAAGTCATTTTTAACACCATGTTGTCTTTCTGTAAAACTGTTAAGCAGGTCGGTAAAATGCACCCTGAGAAGTAATTCACGTCACAGGGTCATCATTATCGCAGAAACTGAAGTCAAAGTACGCCGCAGAAAGTGACCGTGCGCTACGATGGTAGAGAGGAGTGCCAGCCTGCGACTTTGCGCTGACGACATACCATCCGCGCTCGCTGATTGGTTCAGAGAAATGGCGGCTGCTACTCAGCTGTTCAAGGCTCTGAGGAAGCATTGCACATAGGGAAACACCGGCGTGACAATGAAATCCACCATGCACATGATGGCCCTTTCAATCCCCCCCCCCCCACCGCCAAGGGAACAGGTTTACCAACTACAAAAGGAGAAAGCCCTCAAACACAAAAAGAAAAAGGCCGGCGCTGACGTTATAGCGTCATCGGTCGTCCTTCTCCTCCTCGTTACGCCCTGCGGGACGAGTCGAGAGTGAACGAGCACGGCTGTGTTGTTTACGTTTTCATTTTTTTTTCTCTCTCTCTCTCTCCTTTAAATTGCATGTATGCGCCAAAACCTTTCGTGCTGTTCGGCAAATTGACGCATATAATTTCGTCAGATGTCTCAAAATGAAAATATTTTGGATGACCCTCCGTACTCCTTGCCACTCCGGACTCTGAAAACTGCGTTTATTTTATTTAGTCTGTGAAAAGAGGGTACCTCACTCAAGGATTCTATACGCGAAATTTCAATGCGGTTTTGGGAACGCTGTGCATTTCTATCAATTTTTGAAGATCCGTGAGTTTCCGTGAGTTTCGATGACGCGGGGTGCAGGTGACGTCATGTGTTGCTCAAAAATTGCAGTGATGTCATGATCTGGGGAGAGGGCTCGTCTCCCTGCAACGACGCCGGCGTCAGGGGAGGGTCACGCGGTGGAGAAGTCACGTGACGCTGGTTGGAAGATGGGGGGAAATGGGATAGATGCCTTCCCCCTCGTGTTTTCTCGAAGGTCGGTTACGTAACGTGACAGAGACGAGTAACGTGGGGCTCCGCGAACGGAGAGCAAAAAGTGAACCCCCTCGAAAAATGCGAAAGACGACACCGTTGCCAGGTGAGAGCCGGGCGCTCCCCGTCAGAGCATAACGTGACGTCACACTTCTCAAATATTAAAAAAAAAAAAATTTCTCTAACTTTCGCGTCACGTAGAGCCAAAATATTTCATAGGAATGCAAAGTGTGACAAGAAGATTTCAGTAACATAGCTTTGGTACCAAAGTAACGTAAAAACGTTTGTACCGTAACATTTTCATCATGGGGATTTTATTTATTTATTCCAGTGCAATAACCGCTGATGTGCGGAAACGCAGTACCGTGCGGATGCGGAACACTTATTTCCACTAGCGCAGATACTGTCAAGGTTATCCGCGCTCACCTCTAGACGTCATCACTGAGCGTCAAACAAGGCGGCCTACTTTTCTTTTGCCTACATGGGAAGCAGAGAGCCACAAATCAACACATGCTCCGAGATCTCTTTAGCTGCTAAGGAACTGATGGCTGACTGATACATCTCAAAGTTCCCCGTTTCTCAATCAGGTAGACCACAGACGCGACTTTCGGATACCGTCCGAACAAACGACTTGAAGAAACAATTAACAGGGAGGAAACGCTATTAGGCAATCAGTTTGTGTTTTCTAGTAAACGTGGTTCATACAAGTGGCAATATGAAAATATCGCCTGAATGAAATTACGCTGCTTCCGCACAACACCCCAGTGAGTTACGTCACGTGTGTGGAAACTGGAGCACTACCCGTCCCCAGGTCACGCGTTCCACGAAGAAAGCCACATTTCACCGCTGCTACCAGGCTCCTCTCCTCATGAATATTTGTTTTTTCTTTCGTTCATTTTAGGCACCAGCGACTCGTTATCTAATTACGGCGACCATTTGCACCAAGAGCTACGTCAGATCACGCGAGCACAATCCAAGTGCAGCACGTGACGCATTTTAAACGAAAAGCCGACGATGGATTGCACCGCTGTAGTCGGAAAAATGACCAGGACGACGACATTTGGCTACAGGCATTTCCTCCGTATAATCGAAGAGGATCCCCTGATCACAGTCTCGGAAGAGCTAAGGTCATTAGTGCAGCTCCACCGAGCGTGGCAGACGTCTGATACCGAGCAAAATGGAGAAAAGTAAAGGCAGCGCTATATACGCATCATAATGATCATTGGTCAGACTGCTCCCCGAGAATGAGTAACGTAATCGTCATCTTTTGGGCTTCCTCTTTCGTTTTTTTGTAGGCAGCTTTTTTTATTCCGTGTTAGCGCCGCGAAGCAACTGTGGCTATGAGCGGCGTACAAATGTGGACAGATGATGAGAGGTCAGCAGGGAGGAGTAGGAGACAGGGGGGTTAGTATGAGTCCTGGGCCGACTTCAGGGGGAACTGTGCCGATATTCGTCTGGAAAGTCTTCGGAAAACCCAGGGAAAACCTCAGACAGCACAACCGGTGGTAGGATTCGAACCCACCATCACCCAGTCTTCAGCACGACCTTGGTTATCAACAACGAGCGGGACGCGGTAGGCAGCTGCACTGATGCAGCATCGGTGCACCTCTACAGTGGGATATGAGCACTCTGCGTTGGACCGTCGAGGGCCACCCTATAGATTCGACGATGACGATAACTCGTGGCGTTACGTCGCGAGATGACTATGATCATGGTCCGTCGGTGGATAGATTTTGCCCATCCGAAAAGTCCTTTGCCGTGCGCCCAAGTCTCAACACACGGCAGAGCGTAAAGAAATGTCACTCGCGGAAGACCGTGTGTCCAAGCACATTGGGCTCTGCCACCACGTTGCTGGCGTCCTCGGCCGGCCCTGTAATTCAATGGGCGTTTTTGTGTGCCCGGTGACTCGAAGCCAAGTAACATTTAAAATCTGGCTGTTACGCTACTTCTGTCAATAAACTAGGCTGAAAAGTCCAACATGGAAGGTGTCCAGTCCGCTAGTTGTGGTTGAGATCAGTAAAGCAATAAGAATCATCTTTCGATATCCACCGTTCTTCAGCCGTATTAAGTCGCAACAGATAGCCCCACCCGGTACGTACGCAAAGGAAAGAATATCGAGTTTTAGTAAACCACTTTGCAACGTCCCATTACGGTACACGGTACGCTAATGCGAAACACTATCACGATACGCGAGACTGACGCTGCTGACGTTTTAGTAGACCGTGGAAGGAGAGGGTACGGCTAGTTAACGTCGTAGCGCTCCCGCATGGCAAGTCCCGAACCGTTTAACCTTTCGATGTTACGCTGTTGAGGAGTTCTGCTACTGCAATCCATTTCGTTGCATCCACGAACGGGTTACTCGCAATCACCTTGAGCAGCATAAAAAAAAGCTAGGCAAGTCCGAACCGCCATCTTGCTCCTCGCGTAGTTGGCCTCGTCGTCTTCTCCTCGTGGAGCCCCGCAACCAGCGAGACGCTTCTGATAACACGTTACGCTATTCCTCCAGGAGATAATAGCTGCCGCTGTCCGTAAGAGGAAATCTGTCCTCTTCAACAAACAGTAAGATGCTACATTTTATTATATTTATAGATCAGTGTAAAGTGGCGCCAACTACTCAAGCACGAAGGCGGAAGCAAAGAAACATATGTACGTACATAGAGAGAGATACCATAGCTACAAACTGGGAAATAACTTTGCTGTGAATTGCTTTTCAGTACTTTTGATCGCACCACTCTTTCCGCATGCATTCCACTCGACCTTGATTCGGCTTGGATAATCCCTCCGAGGCCACATGCCACAAAGCACTATCGCAAAACAAACAACTCGACTACTCGCCACTTTCGGTTATTAAACAATGGTAACGAACGATATACGTCAGATGAAAACGATCGACGCAGCGCAGTTCCGCCCCTATAACTACTCTTTCCCAGCGCTTCTCGCTCACCCTCATACAACTCGAGCGGGACAGAGCAACTACAGACACACGACACAATCGCACAAAGCCAGCAAGATCTTCACCGAGTGGAACGTCCTACGTCCGGTCACATCCGGCTCACGACGTCAACAGCGAACGCCTGCGAACGATAGCACTGGACCCGTTGGAAACGCACTTTCGCGAAAACAATACTCCTCCAGTTCACCTCCTACCACGCCGCCGCAGCGCTGCTACACCAGCAAACAACGATAGCCCGTTTTACTTCCCACGCACACACACGCCACAGTGCCCCGAATTGAGATGCTGTAGTGGCACAGACACTGCGCTATGGCTCAATAATGGAAGCGCTCTTCTGCCATTAGGAGAGGCGGGAGCAAGGGGAATACACGAGTCGCAGGAAGACCGAAGCGCTTTGTGCCCATTTAGCTTGCACGATCCAAGTCCAGTTTAACCGTGAACCGTAAAAGGGAGAGCGGACTTCTCACTTCACGGCAACCACTGGGGTGTCTCCGATCAAGAAAGAAACAGCTCAAAAAAAAAAAAAAAGGTGTTTGAGATGTTCCTCCGCCACATAACACCGTGTGCCATTTTCTATTTTTTTTTTTCTTTTTCAAGGGGTGGAAATTTCGTTTAAAATATCACATTTCGCTGCAAAATTTGCTTTGTATCCACATCTGCGAACAGCTTCATGAAGGTTGCCCCTCCGAAGCAGCGGGAAGTGGAAAGGGAAGAGAGGTGTCACGTGCTCTCGTCATTGATTGGCCTGACGGCGGGGACTTTGGCGAACCTGACAGGTTTTCGCTCCGTGCCCGTTTCACCAGCTCGTCATGTTGGCCATGTCGAGACTGGGAGGTACCCGGGTTCGATACGCGGTGCCGGTTCTGGAGTTTTCCCTGGGTCTTCCTTAGACGCTATAACCTGTAAGACATATGTCGGCACAGTTCCCTTAGAAGTCGGCCCATGATGCACATTCCCCCAGAGCGTGAGTCGTTACGTTGCCCACCTCCGTGGGGCCGACAACGGCGATCTCTTTCGGAAGCCCACCACCGTGACCGTTTCTGATAAGATAAGATAGATAAGAGCTTTATTTAAACATTCTATACATTACAAATTATAACAAATATTACTGACGACTCGAGTTGTCATTTCGAGCGTGAGCATTGCGTAAAACACTTTCCTTTAATCAATTCGTGGCGTCTATCAACCGTCGCATGTGATTCGTACGTACCTGCATGAGGCCTATACGACCACTGAGGATGTTGTTGGTCGCGCGGCGTATTAGTTCCCACCGCCCCTTTGGATGCATATCGATCGCGCAAGTTGGTGGAGCAAGTTGGATAAACGAATGAAATAACCGCACGCATGATAATAATCTCTCTAGTGACCATCGTAATGAGGAAGTTGAAATTATGAGAGGAAGCGGCAGAAATTAGGCCACAGCGCCGGTCCCGGCCTGTAGGTAAAGGGGTTAGACTGCTTTCCTTCGTTCGCATAGATTTCGTAAACATTCCGGTAGCATATCATCATCGTTGCTCCGAAAGCGATTGCGTCGCGGCTGGTCTACGTAGGATAGTATGTCGTGCGCCTAGAACGAGTACTGCCGGATGCACATTACTATTTGTTTCACTCTTGGGAAACGGTTGGCCCCCGAGCAGAAAACCAAGGCTTGAAGTTCAGCAGTGCACATGTGGGTCCTACCTCAACGTATTCAAAGCCTAAACGTAAAACGGAAACGGAGACATTGACGAAGAGAAAAAATAGCTGCGCACACAATGGAATGACGAGTTTCACCACCCCTGCAACATGGGTGGTGAAACTCGTCATTCTGTTCTCGTTCTCTCTGTCGTCGTCGTCTCTGTTCTGTCGTCGTCGTTCTCCATGAGTTCTCCTTGGTCGTCGTTCTGTTCTCTTTCATTGAAACCCGTGAATGGTACCTGCTGATCGAGCACGCTCTTCCTAGTCCTAGTATGTTTCCTTGCAGAGTGCGTGACCTCCAATTGAGAACGAGATAATCACCCGTGAAACATGTGTCCGGGAGTCCGCGTAAACGCCTCTCGGCTTTCTCTTGCACAGTGGTCTCAGTGGCATGCGCTGGACCGTGACGCTCGTCAAATACAGCGTGACGCACAAGAACGATGTTGGAAAGTAAGGTGGTGGAAGGATCAACTGCAGCTAGCAGGACGGGGCCGGCTCCGTTAATGGCAAGAAACTTGGGAACCAGACCCCTCCCACCCCCCTACACCCCCCATATGTTCAGTGACACACCCTAACTTTTTCACCTATGTACCCCATACAAGGGGTGCCCTTGCGATTTCAGCTTTAGACACATGTGGGTAATGATATGTTAAGCTGTAATGACGTAACTATAGTAATGACCCCCACCCATTTTTTCCAACACCCCTCCGTTCTCGCGATTCTGGATAAACCACTGGAAGGCGCGCATTCTCTCAGACTTCACGGGACACCCTATCTGCCTTAGGTGGCTTATTACCGTTCATGCGGTATTAGGAGTGTTGAGCATTTTGTTGTGCCGCGTTTTTGCAATGTGACCGGTTTTCTCAGAGTGTCAATGACATTTCCATTAATGGGCGTTTCAACAGCCGGAAAAATAGGGAAAGCGCGGATTACTCTGTGTTAAAAGAGTTGCGACCTATTAACACTGGAGTTTAATTACATCACGTACGCATTTGAATAATAATTGTCCTATGTGATAGTGGAGGAAACACCGATTCTTGAACATACTGCCGCTGCGAGCATTGACATCGGCGGAGCTTCGACCACTCTTGGTTCTCAAGAGCACGTGACGTCTCCGAATGCGCAGTTTTGTTCATAACCGTAATGTCCACACGTTTGGTCATTCGCGGTGCCGGTTTCATGTACAGCTCGCGTCAAAGTTACCTTGAACATCGCTCCAGCCTGCGAAGCGGGAAGAGAGCCCTAGCACAAACCAACGCCACCATAACGAAGGTCACCCCTGCAACTGTAAACAGATGACCAAGACACCATCCGCCGTTAGTTCCGCCAGGGTTCGTAGGCCGGGATGGTGTTCAAGTTAACTCTGATGCGAGCTGTACGTCTATTACACGATTAGCCACAAAACTTGAATTACGTGCTCGTACTGATGCGGATCAGAGCCGTCCTGAGGCGGACGACCATCTAGCCCGCTCACCCCCATGCTTTCTCCATGCCCATAGAAGCACTGTCTAAAGACTGCACAATAAAAAAAATAAAAGATCCAGGTGTTGAATTTACATTTGTAGTTTTTAGCTGCGTGGATATCGCAGAATCTATCGTGCTGCATAAATGCGCTGCCCCCATTTCAAAGCTCTACAGAAAAATTATAACCAAAGGAAGTGAAACGGTGCAAAGAGGATCAGACAAATCCTATCCGGAATTTCACAGTGAAAATCCCCTACGCTCTCGCTTCTTTGCCCAACCTCATGACGTTCCGTTCCACCTGCCGTTCGGCGCCCCTTCTAGGAAAGATGCCCGGGGCAGCTGTGCCCCCTGGAATGACTCTGATGCAAATGACAACTTTTTAGACCTGTCCAAAAGCGCCGAACAACCTTCGAGTGTGGTTACTCGTTCGCCCACAAAGCACAGAGCTACTTCAAACAGCTAACGACGTCCCATAGGTATACATTTGCATACAGGATATTCTCTCACTGATAACATTTGCAAACAATGCAAGAACTCACCGTTCCGGAAGGAGAGCACGGGGTGAAAGCCGGCGTCCAGGAGAGCCGCCCGCTCCCGCTGAGGCATGGCATCAGGGTCCAACTGCCGCAGAACACTGTATCTGCCTGCGCACAGGGGGCACGGCGACGCCTGGCACGACGACACTGATCTGCAGTCACACTGTACCGTCGTCGACGACGCTCCGCCCAGGCGAGCGGTCTTCCTGCCGAGCGGCGACACTGACGCCACGGCCGACGCCACAGTCGAGCTAACCACTTTTCTCTTGCGAAAATTCACGAGGGGCCTTGTCCGACTGCAGCCCGGTAGATCCTGAGCACCGGGAACCATGCCGTTAGCTGTGGGCGTCGTCACTTTTGTCGTGGTCATGTTCTCTTGGGAACCTGGACCAAACGGTCGTTTGTTCGTCGTCGCCAGGACATCATTGGGAAGCTGAGGTTCCCCTTCGAGTCGAAGTCGTCCTTTGGCGTGTCTCAGCTGTCGGCAGATGTCGTTCTGTTGTCGTATACGGAATTCGAGGTCCGCCACTTGCGCTTGCAGCCACGTCCAGCGTGATGCCACTGCTGCACGTTCTAGAACCCAAGTCCAAGCTGCAGATTGCCGGCTGCGGGAACAAAGCAGTGAACAAGGCGTAAGGAAGACGCAGTGAAAAGCACACACGGAGGGAACGACAGCGGCAAAGAGAAAATAAAAATAGTAATAACTATAACAGTCGAAACGTAAGTCTTCATTTCAATTACAATTTCATAAAAAGACAACTCCCCACAACTTTCCCAGACAACTCCCTTGATCGTTGGACATTACGCATCAGTATGCGAGACAGACCAATCGAAAAAAGGCATAATACAACGGGACTAAGAGGTTCCGAAATACGATGCGCGTACGAAGAGAGTGAGGGCGCAAATGTCCATGGTAGTATACGTTGTCCCGTTTGTAATGTACGACATCGGTTGCTACTCCATAACAAAACTAAAAAGCGTGATGAATGGCTGCAACAAGAGAAAAGCCGGCCACAAGCGTCAAAGCAGGCGACCAGACAAGAAACCGTCCGAACAACCACGTGCACATATTAGCACTCCCTACGCGGTAGGCGTTTTCAACGGAACGTGCATAATGAACATCTCTCCGAAGTAAAGAAGGAAGTCACTGAGCTCCTGCGGGCACATAATTAAGAACTGTGACGCATGACTGATAGATATCATAGAGGGGTTAGCTGAAGAGAAGAGGATAGTCACTGGAAGACCCTTTTATAGATAGTTTGTTCAGGTGTCTCGATGTCCCATCCTCAGATCATCTAGACACTTCGCAGTTTGTGGCACGCCCTCGACAGTATATCCTGCGTGAGTAGGCCAGCTGTCTGCGCAGCTTCCCATTCCCCCCCTCTCCCCTGTTGCTAGTCGAGGGACTTGATTGGAGAAAACATTGAACGTGATTGGAGAAAAAAAACGAGAAAATGTTTCAAGGTGAGACGCACGTGATTGTTTCTTTTCTTTCTTTTTTTCTGTGGACCCATGCCGGCCTGCGAATACACCCTTCGCTGCCTTGTGATTGACAAGGAGCGTGTTATGGGTTGAAGTTCATTTTTAAGAGTGCACGTAACGTATCAGGTGGCTACTACATCAGAGCACAGCGAAAGACTCCGTAAAAGATGGCCGTCATGATGCCCATCATCCATGCTTTTTTTTTGCGCATTTGCGGGGATTGAGATGGGAATTCTGATTCTGACTAGCTTTGCACCTAGCCAAAGAGCTGTCGAACGTAAATGGGTAATATGCGACACACTAACTTCAACCCCCCCCCCCCCCCCCCCTGCTGGAAGAGGTCACACACCTTTCGCTGATGTGGGCGCGTATGTTTCTATCCACAGTACGTGAAGTGTCATTCCCAATATTTCTTTACAGAGTACTTTTCGTTATATGGACGTAAATCAATGCGATCTTCGAACACGAAGTATCGCGCACGAACCGTAATATTTGCTATGTATTCGGGCGTTCAAAGCTCCAACATAGAAGCCACGTTGGTCTCTCTTCGCATCTGCCTCCTTGCCATTATTTTTAGCTTCGCTCTTCCACCAGGAATAAAGAAAACACAGCCACCGTTACTAAAAGTGCCTGCCAGGTATACTGGGATCGTTGCAGTCATCTCTATGCACTTGTGTATACGTAGGATAAGCGCGCAAACACCACGCTCGTGAAATACCACCTAGAGTCACTAAATAAGCTTCAAATTTTATTTAGTGACTAGTACTACCAACAGACCCCCACTTTTTTGTGATTTGAATGACATGTGCGTCGGTAACAAGGACGTAAGTGGGACTAGAGCCTTATTTTAATGATTAAACCCGATAAAACCCGTTTCTACCCTGCTGAATCGCGTCATCCTCGTTTGGGGTAAAATCCGAAAAACTCCGTAAACGAATTTGCCAAAGCAGGAATTCACCCACCAACACGGAGCACTGGAAAACGCTAAGCCCGGTGCATTCAGCACAGTAGCTCGGCATGTCTTGTTCATCTGACATGCGAGAAATGTTTCTTTGTTGTTTCTACACCCGCAAACAGACTTTTCCGTCCGGAATCCTCCTGAAAGAAAAATCCCATTTTGCCGCCGATTTGCGAAAACATAAAACATGAACACACGAACTTGAACGCCCGCCGAACGAAAACAGAAAAACGAAACCATTTCGAAGCTCAACTTTCATCATTCCAGCGTTGTCCATCATTTACCTACAGGAACCTACCAAACTCATCAAAAGCCTACATGACTGCCATTCCTCGTCATGCGCTGTCATAGAATCGAGCAATTCCCCGACAGTACTTTCTGTTTACCGTTGGGAATGCCAGTGAAATGAGCAGGTGTGTTCCGGTCTACGCCGCCAATATTTTCGTTGTAGTGAGAACTGCACTGAATTACACACGTCAGTGCGGGTCAGGTGTAACACGCACACTCAAGCCAGTGTGAGCTTTTCAGTGACCAATGGAATGTGCTATCAGTTATCAGCAAGCAAATCCAGCGGCTTAGTTGATGTCCGTTTAGTGCTTAGAGATTACCAGTTCTCCCACGACGCCTGCTTTCGACCTGCATGTAAAAGGAGAAATGTCAACCGACTGGCGTCCCGTTTTTGAGCAGTACCACGTATCATTCCTTTCGTCGAAAGTGTGATCTCATATGGGGCGTACTCTGAGGCAGTTATAAAGTGATTTGAGCCACAGATATTGTTTGCCTAAGACGACGGAGTCTTGCTGGAACAAGGAAAGGCCTTCCCATTTGCCGCTGGGAGAGAGGAATGCAGAGAGAGCTGCGAAGAGGTACTCCCTTTCTCGGAATCTGATATCACAACGAGTCCTCCGTTTCTTTTAATTTCGCGCACCAGATGGAACTTTCCTTCCGCAACCAACCAGAGCTCCGTTGGCCTCAAGGAGAAACAGATTTAAGAATCACCCTGGAACGTTTCGAAAGCGCGCTATGGTTGTGATTTCTTCCGTGAACCATAAAACCGCCCTTCCCGTTTCTTTTGTACGGTTTCGAAACCTGCAGCGAAGCACTTCACGTCCAAAAAAGAGAACAGCGCCGAAAATAAAGCCAGAGCTGGCATTGCTGATCGATTTCGTGGATATTGATGCACTGAACTAGGCAAAGCGCCCTAACCGCAGGAACACACCCACACGGTGATCGAAATAAGGCGTCGTCGTTGTTTTTGCATAATCGCTGACGTGATGTAATCTGTTCTGTCAACGCTACTTTCGATGCAATGGTGTCGTTTCGCTGGACGTGGAAAGAATATGCTTTTGTTTGAAACGACAAAAAAGTTGTCGCGGCCGCGGAGAATGCGGTTCAGAAACAGGAAAAGGGATATATATGTCGGTCACTGACGAGCAGTTTCAGCAACCCAGGTTCGTTAGTAAAACGTTGTCCAGAACACACCGTCTATATACAATTGAACCTCTGTATGCAATAAGGGGATAAGTCCAAAAATCACAAACCGAGAAAAGGGGCCTGATCTGATTGTCCGTCCCGTTGACACACATGCATTTCCCGTTTTTCACCATGCTGTAGCAGGCCAGCAAATCACAATAAGTTCCTAAATTTTCATTCACAGGTGCACTGTACGTTCAGATAGATAAGATTATTAACGATCTACTGGTATGTAGATGTCATCGCAGCAAAAATAGTAAAAAGGGGATAAGTTGACTTATCCCGTTATTGCATACAGAGGTTCAATTGTTACCGCTGTTTCCCTCAGTCACGACCATCGTCCCCTCCTCGCACTTGATAAAATGACCTGTTTTATACACGTTCGACCTTTTTTACAGACTAATCTTTATCGCGAATGAGAAAGTCACACAACTAAGTAAGTTTTGTTTTGACAAAGCGTCTGGTAGCGTGAAGGCACCGGGGAGTGCTCGGAAATGTCTCCGTTGTGATATACCGCACCCATATGAAGCGGCGAAACTGGAACACAGAACTACATTCATCCGTCTTTGCCAGATGGTGCTTGGCGGACAGTGGCAAGAGCGCTCTCAGCGAAAAGCGCCGCGTCATTTGAGGCGGCAAACAATGCACAGAACATAGGGTTCCTGCCATTTTTGCGTACAAGCCTCAAGTCAAATGTCTCGTGATCCGGGAGATCGAGCGCTCTACCGCCAACGCTAGGTGTATGTGGGTACACTATTTTGCAGTGTTGGGGGCTACTTTTAACTCAACTCGTTGCTTTTCAACTCCAGTAACTTCTTGAGGAACTCGTTCCTTTTTGTTTTTTGATTCCGTGTTAGCGCCGCGAGGCAACTGTGGCTATGAGCGGCGTACAGATGTGGACAGATGGAGAGAGGACAGCTGCAAGGATTGGGAGACAGGGGGTGGAGGGGTTAGTATGCGTCCTGGGCCGACTTCAGGGGGAACTGTGCCGACATTTGTCTGGAAAGTCTTCGGAAAACGCAGGGAAAACCTCAGATAGCACAGCCGGTGGTAGGAGTCGAACCCACCACCTCCCAGTCTTGAGCACGACCTTGGCTACCGCCTACGATCGGGATGCCTTAACCCGCTCGGCCATGCCGCTGGTACTCGTTCCCTTTTCAGCTAACTTTTTCAAAGTTACTTTGGGTAAGTTCCGTGTTCGCTTTGTTCGATTCTGCTCTACCAACATTGCAAGCTGCGTCCTCCACGTGCGCGCCGCACATGGAGGAGAAACAGCACGTGCGCGCTGGTCGTACAGGTTGTGACAAAAGTTTACGGAACACGCGAGCGGCGTATTTTTTTCGTCGGTACGACACCCTAGCGGCTGGCGGAAGCGGGTGAGTTCACTGCTTCGGAGGGGTGCAAGCGTGTGATGCCAGAGACACAGCGGTAGTTCCGGTATCGCCTGGTTGTGTTTGGGAAGTCCGCTGTGTGTCGCTAACAGCGTACCCTTCCACTCCTCCGAAACAGTGAACTCACCCGCTTCCTGCAGCCGCTAGGGTGTCGCACCGAAGAAAAAGTACGCCGCTCGCGTGTTCCGTAAACTTTTGTCCCAACCTGTACGTGCACCGCGCATCTGACTCCACTCCTTTGTTGTTGCGCGGTGAACGCTACAAAGTCTGTTTTGGCCGTACATTAGGAGGCTCGGGCGTCGTTCATCATAGCGACGAGCAGTGTATTTATAATGACAGAGGGCACTGTGTAGGAAGATTAAAACAGGGGTAACGATTTTCAACTTGTCATTACCGCATAACGATCCTTAAATGCATCACTTCGGCTCGTGATTCACCACGAGCTCTTGCGCGAGCCAACCAAAGCGGCTTTGGAGCGCGCGGACTTATAAGTACAACGGTAGCGATCGCTATGTCAAAGTTCAAAATCGGTGCCCTGGTGCGGTTCTACGAAATGTGCGCAGATGACAAATTATGGAAACTAAACTTTCAATGCCTGCTTTGTGCGCCGTTGAAGAACCTTATTACGAGATCACAATCATCATATGCCTCCCTAAAGAACTTCATAAAGGCACGCTTCTTTCGTCATACCAAAGCTATTATAAAACGACTCGTACCGCCAACTGTGACATCAAGATCAAGGTCAATAACTAAAAAGTGTATATTGGGTAATGAGAAACTTGAACAAGTTCATTTCCATTACTTGTAACCTCACTAACTTCACATTTTCTGCACACTAACTTAACTGGTAACGAGTTCCTTTCGTCGAGTAACTTCCTCATCTTCAACACCCCGTCCTTTAACACGACATACCTAACCCTTTAAATAACATGCCAATGATCAGGACGGTGCCCAGAAGAAGAACAGTCTCTGCAAACAGTCTGTTCGAAATACCGGCGGCTCTCGTCCTGAGGCAATTCCCTTCATACTTCCTTACCGGTTCGCTGGATTTCTACCCGCCTTCCTCCTCTCTGGTATTTCGAACATGATAGGGACCGCAGCGCAAGCTTACCAGGCATCACGAAACCGCATTATTGGTTTACATATTTAGAGGAGTGCCCGTTGGCCCCGTTCATTCTTTATGTCTCTCCGCGGGTACAAACAAGCGGGTGTTATAGCTGAGAACTTCTTTGGGAAGAAATCGCGTGAAAAAATCTTGGAATTTTATTTATTTGCACCCTTTGTGTGTGTGTGTGTGTGTGTGTGTGTGTGTGTGTGTGTGTGTGTGTGTGTGTGTGTGTGTGTGTGTGTGTGCGTGTGTGTGTGTGTAGAAACGTTCAAAGCGTTAAAATATGCACTGTGTCGTCGGTCATTTGAGCTTTTCTATAACAGCAGTCGGTACATACAGACACTATAAATAATGTACACGTGTCTCAGAATAAAGTAGACGAAGGATTTCCTCTCTAGCACTCGGCATTTTAGTAAAATACGCATGGTTGCATGTACGCAGTATACGTAAATAACGATGTCGCTCGTAACGTTGAGTACAACTCCAGCAGCTAGTTACTTCCAGAAAGAACTCACCAAGGCAAGTGTTCTAAGTATTCTCCGGAGAAAATATTCCGAAAACGATATAAAAAAAAGAAATAAATATTTGTTATTACCCAATGATGTTTTTTGTGTGTACTGGTTGCAAGTGTCTCGTGGTTTTAAACGAACAACTTGGAGCCGCACCATTTACACATGGTTCCCACTGAATTTTGGAACAAAAATTCGAGGTTTTTCAATGACGTTTTAAGGTTCAGACGTCATTTTGTCTGGGGTGTAAAACACACTTGATGACCAGGGCTTCAATATTTCGCAGAAACATTTATAAGCTACAGGCATCACATGAGAGAATACATGGGGACTGCACAATATCAGTTCACAGATGTGACTGAGAACTAGTGAATTTTGAAGATCATAGAAGGAGAAAGAAAATGTATTAATAGAATAGAGGGTGCCGTTCATTTCTTGCTGCTGGTTCCTATTGCAAAGAGTACTAAATTTGCATGAGAACAAGGAAGATTCAAAATGAAGGGTTTTCAATTACTGTAAAAAATATCCAGGTTCTCCAGACCTTGAAAAATTGCATTTTCAAATTCCAGGGTATTCAAGGGTTTCAAAAACTATGTTTAAATTTCCACTTGCAAACCTAGCAACTAACGTATCAGGATCATCATCAGGACAAAGCAGTTCCCCTCTGCTGATGCAACGACGCGCGTCCTTTATCACCTTGTCTTTGTCGATAGGCCCGCAACGAAGCAAGACATCGCTCTCGCTGCTCTCTCTTACAATGTTTATCTCGCTACGCGTTTACATGTTGTCTGTTTGACCTCCTGTTCTTCAGTGAGTGTTTCCTTTGTCGTCCCGGAAGTGAGCGCGGGTAAGTAAATTCGTGCCCACACCTGCGACCCGCGGAGTGTGATACGGGTATGCCCGCGCTACATGCGGACGCAGTGCGGGTACACCCGCGTTTTGCCCACAACCAGCAGCGACACTGAAAGTGAGTTTTAGTATACCGCTAGTACAGTCTTTCTACGTTACGGATAAAGTTCGCAGAATCGGCACCCAAAGAACTTTGTGTGCAGTAATAGAACAACACATGCTACATGCGGCGCAGCACGCTGAACAGCTTCGTCTTATGGCAATCGGTTAATTAAGATATGCCTCGGCTTCCTCTACGTGAATACCAGAAATCGACATATTTAGGTTTGGAGTGTGTTTTCCATCAGGGGTAGTGACAGAACCAGTGATTACGCTTCTGGAAAGCAACAGATTTTCCTCAAACAGAAGACTGTACCTGCAGCATCCAAAGAAAACACAGGTGAACGTGCCAACCCTGTGAAACTCTGCACGTAAAAAAATCAGACACCCTACCCGATCCCTGTGCATGAAGTCTGAGATCAGGGCCCCCACTTTCCGACACCGCTGCCTAATAAATTGTTAAATCAGAAGATAAGCAGCAAGGAGCACTGAGGTGACAGTTAAGGTGGCCCGAAACCCTGTCTCATCTGTCAAGCTGTCCATCAGGAGTCACCATGCAAAATATCTTCGCTCTATGGGGTATGGTCACAGCGCAATCAAATTTACAAAAACAACCGCAGAAAGCAGCCGCGGACGACCGGCACGATCCTCGCGTGACCCCGCGCTTTTCTTCTTTGTTTCTTCCTTCTCAGCTCACGCACTGCTTATTATACCCGCTTGGGCTGCGCCTGTCTACGTCACGAGTAACATGCAATGGGAATAGGCTATGTCACGGCGTTCCCTCAGTCTTCAATACGGTCTTTCAAAGAGTAGAGGATATTTGAAAGGTGTGCGGAACAGGGGCCTCGCTCGCGCTCTGCGGGTCACCGGCGTTCTTTCGAAACCACAGGACCTATGAGTACATACCGGATATAGTAGTGAGTGTTAGTAGACCGTCGATAACGTGACTTCCGAAGTACCGTACCTACCGCACCCAATCGACAGATAAGATTCATAAGAGTCATGGGCGCTGCCATTGGTTCCGGTATGTAGGGTGGCTTCACGGTGACGTTATCAACAGTCTCTACAGACCAGAATTTTCGCCGTCTCCACTGCTCGGCCATTTTGTAGCGACCGTGGCGCCATCGTGCGAGTATTTCCTGCGGGGACTGCGGGCGCTTCGGTTCAGTCCATTCGCGAAGCTGTGCGTTCGGGATATGGGTCGTTGTTCGAGCCCCCCGTTGCCCGTACAGAAGCATAAGTGTATATTTTTATGCATATGAGTTGCGTTTCATAAGGCTTAGAAATAAAACAGAGCAAAAACCAAAGTCAGCAAAGAGTGTGGCATCTAGTAAACCTCAGCGATAGCGCAGGCGCTACATGCATTTCCTAGTTTCTTGAACTATCGAACATAGTTATGTTCTGTATATGTATGTTTCTTCTATGTACACGTGGTGCAGTCTCAACGCAAAGTTTTTGCAGTATGGCGCGAGAGACTATAACATTGCGGGTAATATTCAATCGACTTTACAGAATTAAATAAGTACACGTGTGAAGCAAGGACCCCACACTCTAACAGTAACATTAACTGCCATCATTATTTCTGATCGTCGTTAATAGTTCATGGTAGAACAGGTCGTTAGCTCATAACGCCCCATACTTCGATTTTTTATGACGCTCTTCGCTGGAAAACAGCCCACAGACCGACTGGCATAAAAGGGTAAAGTTACATGACAAAAGCGCTCAGCGGTAAAGGAAAAACGTTTCTTATTACTAATCCGCAATATGGAATTTAAAACGCTTGCTAACTGTGTAACGTTGCATGAACAAGATTTTCATAATTTCAGTTTCCGGGTTGCTTACTCAAACTTGTTTATGCTGTGCACCACTAGGAATTTTGTAGTTTGCGATGAACACTGGGAAGTTCGCTGTGGATACTCAGTAAAAAATTGCTTGAACTTTAAACAACGACAACCATTACGGTAAGCTTAATTGGTGAAGGCATTGGCTGCTGTGTACACATTTTGCATTGAAATGTGTAACGAAACGATCTTCGGACTTAAAATAACGGTTTGCCGGACGCGGGCAAAATGAACGCGTTATACACCACAATTTCCTTTTGGGTGACTACGTAAAACAATGTGCATCAACATGACAGCGGTTCGAATTCCCGACGCCTTTCAAGCGCTGTGAGGACTCTGTGCAGCTGGTGTACATGCAATGCAATAGCCCTTTCGCCTCCATTCGTATTACAAATCCCGTCCATTTTGTTTGCGTTGATTCTTCGTAGAATCAGCCACAGAACAGTGTCATCCAGATAAACATATGCTGTTGATTTAGAAAAATCCAGGCTGTACGAAAATGCCACAAACCAACACCGCGCCTACAGTTAACTTGCATTCCGACAGCTTCATACGCAGTCCCCGCGCCGAACGAGCTCGCAGGTGGCGCGCTGTGTCGAGAGTACGGGGAGTGTCTGGTTCGCGCTGGTTCGTAGCTAAAATTCTGGTCTATACACCGTTTTCCCATGGACGCCGCCATATTGAAAGCACAGCGCAGTCTAGCCGGGGGAGCATGTTGAAAACTGTTTACCGCACATGCCAGAGAGAAGGAAAGCACACGTGTTCTATGCTTCCTCCATTGGTATCGGTTTCTAGAGCCCTGCACGGGCCGACTTTTTCGGGCCCGACCCGGCCCGGGCGCATCGAAAAATGGCCCGGCCCGACCCGGGCCTTCATATTTTTATGCGGCCCTGTGACCCAGTGACTAGAGCCCGGCCCGGCCCGGTAACCCGGCGAGTAGATCCCGGCCTAGTATTTCCAGCCGCGACGTACGCGTTTCTGGCGATTATCAAACAAATTTATAAGTAAATTTATAAGGAGAGAAGACAAACATACAAGTGATGGCGGTTTAACACCGTAACCGCACGAGACCAAATTAAATCCAGAACGCACGCGGGCGTTATCGTTACACTGTTAAGATTTTGCGGAGGTAGAGCATGCTGTCGACAAACACCTTCTCCCAGTCCCTACCCCTCTCACCAAGCTTTGCCAAAGTGATTGTGAAATACGTGAGGAGTGAGGAGCAATGTAAAGTGGCTTTGAGAATGTTCTAGAGGGTCGAATCATATGCATAATGCAGTATCCTTTGCTTGTCTTTGCAAAATATGCACAGGAATGACGCAAGCGCATGATGATATGAACTAATGCATCTCCATTGTGTGGAATTAGCTGCGTGGCCCGGACGGGCCTGACTCTCGGAAACATATTTGTCGGCCCCGTATTTGTATCCCCCGGCCCGGCCGGCGGGCCGGGTCGGGGGCCGGGGCCCGTGCAGGGCTCTATCGCTTTCCTCCTTGCTGGAGTGTGCTGGGCGAGGCTGGCTGGAAAACGGAGTATAGACGACCCTCTGTTTACAAACATATGACGTCACGAGAAGACTGGTTCGAGGTTATATTTTGCTCTTGTTTGCAAGAAGAGGAGAAAATGCGTCGGCTGATAGGCTGATAATGCCCACCAGCACGCTTTGCGCGGCGGCGGAACGTAATCGATGACGTAGGGGTTCAGGTCGTCGATTGTTTTAAAAGATCACTGGCAACTTCATCGTGATGTCATCCCACATACAGGAACCAATCGCAGCGTGCGTGTCTCAGAGTCATATTCGTTGACTGGGTGCGGCAGATACGATAATTAACTATAAACGATAAGATAGATAGATAACGATAATTCGTGGCTTTACGTCGCGCGATAACTATGACAATAGCGAGTTTTAGTATATCGTAGGCGTCCAGCCAAAGAGCTCTGGCTATTTCTTTTTCCTTTTTTACAAAGGCGATAGCGTACGATATACTAAAACTCTGTGTGACGCCGCAGTGGTCGGCCAGCTGATTAATTTTGCCCACCTGAGGTTCCTTCAACGAACCTCGAAATTTCAGTACACGGCGCACCATATTTAACCTCCCACGCGAAAGAGCTCGTGTCTATGCAACCCTGCCACCGAGTTGCTGGCGTTCGCGGCCGGAAGGCAGATACGGTACTTCAAAGGGCACACTATCAACGGTCTACCAACACATTATCATTATCGCGGCGTTTTTACTGAGACGAGCATGACAGGGCCTTTACGTATGCACGGACTATACAGCAACGGCCTCGACTGGGGCAAAACACACCAGTATACAACGCCCTGCGGGGTTCCATCCATTCCCATGTCTCAGCAATCACACCTCCGGGCTTACAGTATTTAACCATGACATCGAATTATGTATAGCGCCCAGCCACAACAAAGGAACTGTGTTCCGTCCGCTCCATTCGCCATGTCAGAAAGCGACTGAGTGAACGGTCACTCAATTCTTCCGTTGCTAAGTGGGCGTTTAATTTCCAAGGCTAGCCTTGGTTCATGCAAAGCTACCATTAAAACGATCTCGCAGTCATTTTCATCTGCGCTTCCCGCGAATAAACGACGCTGCACAAGTTATGCTCTGCCTATTTTTGCGATACGTCCGGCGGACCATTATCGAGCATGTCGAACGCGTCAGACGTCGCGTGACGCCAAGTTGCGAACATTCTTTTCCTGCTCCTGGCTTTCTTTTTTTTTATATGATTCTAAGTGCTCACGAATGTTGTATTGCAAATACTGAATGGTAACCGCGTCGAACTAGAACATAGCTGTACTATTGACAGCGCTTAAACGGTGGACTACCTTGGTTTGACTGATGAAGTGTTACTTTACAAGGGCGAAAAGTTGCTGTGCGATGTTCCAAAGGTTAGCGGTAAAAACGTCAGAAAAACGTAAACACCCACGTAAAATGTAGCCATACCATGTGTACGCACCACGTAAAAAAAGAATTCAGCACGAGAATTGAACAGCGCCACAGTGAGGCCATTCCAGCCGAAACCAGCCAGAGGTGTAGCTCGACCCTCGAGATTTTGCTAAAAAAAAAAAAGAAAGCATGCATTCCCTTATGGGTGTGTATGTAAGATATAAACTTTTTTTTCTCAAGATTTTGTTTTCTTGAGCATTGGTGGCACCACGAACTTCTCGCAAACATGAAAACGTGTTGTCCGTTCCGCACGTCCTTCTGACACACACAGACGGCATTTCTGCGCTTTCATTGTCTGGTGCTAGAGAAGAAGGGACCATCTAGCTTCCCGAAGAGAATATGGAACGAGAATAGTTTACGACAAATTTTTTGCAAGTTAGCATTCTCTCAGGAGGCCGAGATTATTTATATTCATAAACTACTATATGGAAAAGCGCTTCACTTAAACATTTGAAGGAGACCTGTGTTCATTGCTTAAGTAAGCAATCGAGAATATCGACCATTCCTAAAAACTGACACTTTTCAGATAGTATTTTCACATACCTGAGGTCGTCTAGGAAGTGAAAGAAGTCGTGCCATTTGTAGGACAGATCCACTCCTAAAACATATTAAAACCTACAGGTGTATTCTTCCTTAAACCAGAAAAAATAATTTCGTCACCATACTCCGCTGCAGTTCATTCGTTAGTTGAGGTCTTCTAGGAAGTAAAATAAATGTGCCTTTTGTGGAAGACACCATCTCTCATAACATTTTGAAAGTCTACATGTGTATTTTCTCTTAACCCAGAAAATCAGCGAAAATCAGAAAGTCAGCGCAGTCATATCCCATCTGTAAAGTACAATATCACCCTTTGAAGGAAGTTTGCCTCCTACTGTTAGTTCTACCGCGAGTACTCACAGCCGCCTCTTCGAGGCAGCATCGTCGTCGTTTCTGGTTGACTGACTGACTGAGTCATGACAATATTACGGTACACATCATTCGTCACTTGTTTACTGAACAATGTTCGATAACTGTACTACTTCTCTGATGGCGCGTCGAAATATAAAAACAGAAAATAGAGTTGCTAACCTTTGCCTGCACAAGCATGACTTTTTGCCTCATCCCGTGGTAAAGGGCAATGTGACGGCTTGGCAGCACAGTTTAACGTCGGCAGCTATAGGGCTAGCTTGCAGCGCCCCTATTGAATGCAGATATTCTTACACCAGCACAGCTGTTCCTCTGCATGGGTGAAAAAAAGCTAGAAGACAGTGCATGCGTTGCGTCTACTGAACGTGAATCACAATGAGACATGCTCCATCCAGGGCACCAGGAGGTACTGTTACTTTGAGCCTATATCTTCTGTTCAGGCATATGCAGCAAAAACGTCAACTTCCAGTGAAACGAAGACAGTGCGCGTACAGCTACATTTTTTTTCTTTTTACTTTCTGTTGTGGAAAAAGTGCGCACGAGACCATAACAAATGGTTTCCAAAGACTGTTACATCGCGTTCGGACGTGCTCAGAGTCGATAGCTATGGTCAGCTGGTGCAGGAAGATCCACAGCAAGCACAGGAAGAAAACTGATGATAATGGTACCTCACAGAGTAGATGCAAATGCGTTGATGAAGTTTTTCCCGTTTAAGAATAAATACGCCAGCATATTTTTAATATGTTATAGGGGATTTTCTGTTCCTGAAATGGTGTGATTTCTTCACTTCCCAGACGACTTCAGGTATGTGGAAGCAATCATAAATGACGACGAATCTGTTACCAAGCAGCGACTGTCAGTGTTAAGTTCGTCCAACATGTGATAATGGTACCATACAGACGGGATGAAAGTGCGCTGACGAATCATTTTTTATTTCTCGCGTAAAAACAAATACATCTGTAGATTTTCAAAATGGTAAAGGAAAGCGTCTCTTTTCAGAGAAGAGGGTCACAAAGACATCACTTTTTACTCCCTAGACGACCTCAACTAACGAATGATCTGCAGCGGAGTATGGTGAGGGAAAAAATATTTTTTCTGCTTTAAGGAAAAATACACCTGTAGATTTTCAATATGTTAGAGGAGACGGTTTGTTTCACTTCCTACACGACCCCAGGAATGTGAAAATACTATCTGGAATTGTAATTTTTTGCGAGCGGTCGATATTCTCGGTCGCTTAGTTAAACAATGAATATAGATCATATTTTTGAATGAAGCTAATGCCCATACAGTAGCTTATGAGCATACATAATCTCAGGATCCTGCTAGAATGCTAACTTGCCGAAAATTAATCGTAAACTTGGCCCAAAACGCGCTCCGTTTTTAAACTCTCACCACGTCACCACATTTGTCGTCGTTCCATATTCTATTCGGGAAGCTAGATGGACCCTTTCCCTCTAGCACCAGGCAACGAAACCGCAGAAATGCCGTCTGTGTGTGTCAGAAGGACGCGCGGAACGGACAACACTTTTCAAAGTTTGGGCAAAGTTTGAGGTTCTCCCAATGCTCAAGAAAACAAAATCTCGAGAAAAAAAAGTTTATATCCTACATACACAACTAAGGGACACACAATTGCAAGGTGCACACAATTTTTTTCAGCAAAATCTAATGGGGTCGAGCTACACCTCTGGCAGGTATCGGCTGGAATGGCCCAGGGACAAACATTGAGCTGCCCAGCTTTGCCCTCACTGTTATATCATGAAACACCCCAGTCATCATAATCCCAAGAAAGCTGTTTGTCGCTGCCATGTCGTTTCCAGAACATTTCGAAGACATCCGCTGACAGAAACACCGGATTTTCTATCTTATCTGCAGTGAAATTCCAAGTCAGCCACTGTGAGAAAGCCGACGTGCGCATCACAACAGTCCGGGGTGGGAGATGCAATGCGAACTCTATCCGCCGACCCCTTTCCGTCCTTCCTCGGCGAAACACTCGGCGGTAGAACTTCCCTCAACCTAGAAGTGTAATGGCGTAACAGTGGCTGCAGCCCATGGCAACGTTCCAAGAGCTTCAAAGCAGCAGCGCTCGCGGCGATAGGGGGAGGAAGCTGCGTTCCCCTGCTGAGACTGACAGACACATACCACAGAGCTGCTACACAGCCGCCTATACATTCCGTGCAAGTGAAAAAATACAGATATGGGTTTATAACGGAGCAGGGGCTGCGCAACGACATGAACTCGGGGGGGGGGGGGGGGCAGAACCCAACTGCGGCCCCCTTTCATCCCCCACCGTTAGTTCTACCGCATCTATCGACAACGTCTTGACTATGCTTGCAATTTGATTGACTCAGGTAAAGCGTTTATGGCATTTCATTGTGGCATGACACTGTGGCGCTTCACCCCCTTCACTAATTCAAGGTGTCTACTGTAACCAGCGTAACGCCTCCCCCAGCCCCCCTTCCGGCGCTCCTGCACGTAGGGATGAATACGGAGAACCGAAATGGTATATAATTAGTTGTCACTCAACTGGGATTGCAAATCTGCTTCGTCACGGCTACCACTTGGGATGATGAAAGAGAATGGAGTATTGCGAAATACTTTTCCCCACTCTTGTTAGCCCCCTTTTTACAAGAACGTCTCATGTTTCAACTTCGCCATACCATCCGCACTAATTTCTGGTTACCTGAAGTAGTCGGTCGATTAGAGCATACATTTATCCCGCAATTTCCCTCTAACAGATCGCCACGACACAGGAGGAGTCACCAATAACTTTTACCTATTGCAAACACCGTTTTTACAAATATTCAGCACCGTGCATCAATGTGCAATTAAAAGCATATGCATTGTGTACGAGGCGTTCGTGCGAGCATGCGGTCGAGCTTGGGCATATTGATTGCTGAGCGCGTAGCAGACACGGACCAAATGGTAACTGCACAAGCGTGTGCAGCAATGCGGTCAGGTGCACGTCGTGTTTTCATCCATGATTAGGTTGGGAAGCAGAAGAAAAATTATACTTCAACCGAAACAACAAAAACAAGTTTATTTTAAGACGATGAATGGGAAGTTTCATCGCCAGGGACGATACTCTACCCCATTGCGGGTGGTGATGTGAGGAATAAATAATGAGCCCCCTTCAATTTTTCAATGAGCTTCTCGAATCCCACGACTACAGCGACTCCTTTCTGTTTGTACGGGGGGGTATAGCCAAAGACCGATTACGATTGAACCATTGGAAGTATTTGCCAACGGGAAACTGGATTAAAAACTTGCAAAAAGGTACCCTGGGATTTTTGTTTTTGTTTTGACCGCTATCACAGACTAGCATATACTATGTGTCATTGGTCGGATAAGGTGAAACAGTCCAGGTAACTAACGTCACTAAAAAGAAGTATGAGAAACAAGGCGTAGTGCCTTTGCGCATATCTTATCCTATCACCATACGTCACCCGTATGACTACGCATGGAGCAACAAACACGGCGCGCGCATAACCTAACAGCCTACAAACAGAGATTTCCGGATATCTGCAGAGAAGGTGGTGACAGGCGTGGACCAAAACTGTCCTATCACAACTTCTGGGATACACGAGTATATGACTAACGTCCGACTCCACTGAGCTACAGTCGCGTATCAGTCGTGCCGACGCCCCTCGTTTGCGCTATTACGGGGAATTTCTACGACAGCGCGTCATGTCTCATAAAGCGTGAGATCACAAGCACTTTGGCAATACGGCCACTTTTTTCAAAAGATCGTGTGATGCGGGGCTCTCTAAGGCTTGAACAATACGTTGTTGCGACGCCTGAAATAGCAAGCCGGAGTCATCCCGAATTAATATCAAAACACTATAGCGACTTTTAGCGTCAGTGAGCCAGCTGCTTGGATGGCAATGTGGATAAAATGCCCAAAGCGCACTCACGTTCATTTAATTAACATAGAAACTGATACTTCGTGGAATGGCGGTCACACTAAGGGACGGATCAAAGGGGGGGGGGGGGGGGGGGGGGGGGGCAGGATGCCCGTACCCTTCCCTCAATTTCTGTCGTTACATAGAGTTTCAATTGATCTTAGTAGTGTAATAGCATGCTGTCCAATGCAGGACCCCCCTACCCCTCCGACAAAAACTGGATCCGCCTCTGTCACATACACTGCGTGCACAGACAATGTCGACTTGTTCACTATATCTATATGATACACGTGTGAGGATTATTCACGATTCCAGCGACCCACTGGGACACATCGACATTGCGACAGGGCTGCTCCACGCTGCGACACGGGAAAGATTAAAGTCACTGAAAAGGTTAGCCAGCTGTAGGATCTTTCATCGTTAATTTCTTAGGCAATTTGAGGCTTTGTATGTATTTGTCCTTTCTATGTTGTTCCAGCCTCAGAACATCAGTTCTCTTATGTTCGACACGGGAAAGAGTTCGCTACGAAACCAAGCAAGTGTTGCATGCCCTATTGCTGTGAGCTTACGTTGTCATATACGTGGCGCTGCTTCCTAACCGCACGACGAATGTGTGAGTATATGAGGGAACAAAAATATCCTGCAAGCGACTCATCATGGGCGCTTCCAGGATTCACTTCCGTGGGCCTCGGGAGGAAAAACAGGGGCGAAGTGGCTGCGACCATCACAGTTTTTTTAACATCTTATACCTTTCAATGATAGTTTGGGAAGCAATACTTGGAAACGCGGACATTATAAAAGCTGTCGCCACTCCATGCAGCTCACTTGGCGGCAAGTTACACGTATGTATTCGTATTATATAAGGTGAATTTCACACTACGTTCGAGGATTGCTCCAATATTGTCTTCGTCAATTAAGACAAGTACGGGAGTGCCATCACCTTCTAGCAATTCCATTGTGTGCTACACTATGCAAACCTCTGAGGTAACTGAACTGCAATGACAACTACATGCTGGTAGAAATAATTAAATAATGACAGAATCCTAGTTGTAACATAATTACAAGTACAGTTACTATGTACAGAGATATAGAGTAATACAAAGTTGCTTTTATTTCCACATATAATAATGCGGTATAACTTTGTCCGTCTCTTACAAACGCCGCACAGATATGGAAATATTTTTTGGACGGACAAATGAAATGATTAGCGGAGAAAGATGGCTAGAAATCTATGCTCAGTATAAACACAAGAACATGTCTGAACTGAGGCCTTTCCATTCAATAAATATATCCCCCCCCCCCCCTTGAGGCCACAAAAGAAATTTCGGGGATGCCTTAAACAGCAAAAGGACGACAAGGAGCCTCTTTAATGTCAAGTCTCTCATCTGCTAGAATGCCACGCCTCCTGGCCATGATTATACCCCCCAAAGAAGAAAGCAAGTCGTTTCACTGAAGCACTGTTGGGTAACATCATTTCATGAAGCCGTTTAGCATGCAAGGAATTATGGGACCTCAAGAGACTCTAAGGAATCAAAAGTGAGGGGTGACAATGTAGGTCTCAAATTCTTGTTCCCATTATGTGGCACTTTTTTTTTTTCTCCACATTCCAGTGTGACAAAAACCTTCGAATAGGTCCCTCATCAGAGGACTTGTCCTGGCCTTCCATTATAAAGCTACAGCTCACATTGCAGTTTAAAAAATACACCATTGCGGACCGTTTGTATGCCTGTCTTGAATCTGGGATACGTGACAGAACTTTCTTATGAGGCCCCGGTCTAATATAAAGTTGCTAAACCTTTTTTTGTTAACACTCTCGTTTACGATGAAGATGAATCCCAAATCGCATGCAAGCACGTAATCCTAAAAGGAACTACAAATTATCCGTAAAACTTAATTACTGAAAATGCAATTGATTACGGTAAATGGGATACTTGTGATTAATAACTTTACAGGTTTGGTACAATGTGTTTTGTGCCTTGACATGGTGTTCATTCAAGTCACGTATAGGTGGAATGTGAGCAATACTGTCCCAATCAATGTACAGAGCACGAGGTCAACTTCCCGCTGCGTCCGCGAAGGATAGCTGTGGGACGTTAAAGAAGAGCAGAGCCTTGTGTGTAGAACTAAACAACAACCACTGATGTCGTTGTTTCGTGCTCTCCACTCATCACCAAACGTTTTGAGCTACCGTTGGAGCACTGGCAAAGATTGTCGGTTTGGCCCCGAATAATATCTGCGATCTAGGCCTCACCTTTCACATTCCCTTAGGCTCGAGCTGTACCAGCAGGAAAGAAAAGTTACGATACAAGTTACGATAAACTACAAGACGCGTCCTGAAGGATTTCTACGGAGATGCGGGATACAGGAAGAAAAAAGAAAACGTTGTGTAAACAAGATGAAGTCATTACAGAAAATTCCCAGTTAACAGCTCGAATAAATGAACTACGCTTTTTAGCCGACCTAAACGGATGCATGTCGAAATCATTCCTCGAAACACGCACAGACCATTTCCCCTCCTCTTTTTTTCTTCTTCTTGTTTAAACGTCACTAGGACGCACGACGAACAAACTGAGCCTGGGAAATCATGTGGTAACGCAACTCCAAACATGTCGATAGTGAAATTACTACTACACGATGGTTTGACTAACTGGAACGGAAACAGGATGTCGTGCTGCTAAGCTCTATGGCGCAAATACACGCAACACATCCCACGTGGCCGCAGTTGGATAGGCTAACCAGTGGTAACCCATGTTCCTGGAATTTACCTTGTTCATTTAACCCTACCGTTGTCGTTTTATTACAACTAACGCTGACTGACGGCAACACAGCGTGCCGTGGAATCGACGATCCCCCCCCCCCCCCGTCAGGTATCACCTAGGGCAGGGGTAATAGACCTCCGGAAGTACACTTTCATGCGTGCAAAAATGAATGTGACGTTCGCGTACATAAGGTAACGCTTAAAAGAATGCAGAAACTGGAAATAAGACTGTTGATCCTTCCGAAAAAGGAAAGTTCAATACAATGACAAAAAGAAAAAAAAAAAGAACACGAAGTCGCACAGCATAACACGCTCAGAATCGACCGTACCCTATTGATATCGTTCCCTTTGATGGGGCCGTGTGCTGAACATGCATGGCGAGCGAAGAGCACCGGGGCCTTGGTTTGTTGATTGTTGTGTGAATTCGCACACGTAATTTGCAACTGGTACACATGTTAACAACTACAAAATGGCGCACGCCCAGCTCCCTCCGCAAATCAGAAACCATAATTACATTATTCGGGACAATGGCTGGCGCAGAGCATGTTATGCGGTGAGGTTCTGATTCTATAGGGTTTATGTCAGCGACCGCGTATTCGTACGGAGGACGTTCCCCAGAAAACTTCAGCGGAACATGTGCAAAGCGAGCGTACGTACAAAGCACACGTAAGCGAAAACACCTACAAGTTATGTCTTTTCATGCTCTTCTAACCATGGGAAATATCCTGCGGCTCAGACACGAGATATCCCGTAGCAGACGACAAGGTCGATGGTGCCGTCTGCTATGCGCCCGGTATCAACACCACCTAGATAGAGAAAGCCTGCTACTCGTCGACGTGACATAACAACTAAGAGTCAGCCAATCAGGACCGTGTTTTCAACGGCGGTAGCCAATCACGAACGTGCTGTCAGCGGTCATAGCCATGGAGACAAGCCACCGTCGTCTGCGAGTAGTGATTGAACGTCCCCACGTATTAAATGGGAAATCTTTAAAATAAAACGCAAAAAAGTCCCATATCTTTCTCACGACTGATTTTCTGGAAAGCGTGTTGCACTTCTTGCAGCATGCACTTCTTGTCTCCAGATTCAGGTCTACAGGTTCCAAGCTAGCTTCAATCTTTTGCGAGTTCTTGAATTCGTAACATGGAGACACGCAGTAGCGGACGAATTCTGCCTTTATATGTCCAGGTAGTCAAGGAGGGAGAGGAGACAATAAGCAGGCCATATGTATAGGTGGCGTTGGTAGTATACGCCACTTCCGGTATTCCGGCGGAACATCCGCCCCGTAAGCAGTTTTTGCTACCTCTTCCATAAGAACATTCCGTGTCGGTGTCGCACGTGTAAATACACGGTAGAGGAACAGAACCTCAAAGAAGAAGGCAAGCCCACTTTCGGCACAAAAGGCGATAGTGCTCCCGGGAAGGAACGAGCGTTTGGCGCCCAAAACACCAAGACCGAACACATAACCAAAGATGCAGCATTGATACATTCGCCCGATCATTAGGTGTGGATACAAAAACAAAAGTGTTGTGAAAGACAAATAAAATGGGATAGATTAGCCTCCCAGAACAGCGCTGAGAGCGTGGCCGACCCCCGCCGGGTTCAGAGGCCATCAACCCCGGAGTACACGCAGCCTCCGTGCCCCACATTTCCGAAAGCGCGTGACGACCACTCACTGGGCCGCACTCTCTCCCTACGACATCACTTGTCTCTCTCCCATCGAGTACGGCAGCGCGCATGACCCGACCCGAGAACGACACCCCGATATCCACTTGCCGACACAATGGAAAGCCTCCGTGAATCCCCCCTCCCTTTCACGAGGAAAGGATAAAAACGCACCCTCATTTCCATACGTATGTTGCAAGGTGAATTTCAATGTGCGCTTTCACTTCCCAAGGTTGCGACATTGTCAACGTTTCCCCAGGGGCCCAACGGCTGGTGTTTCCTTTCGTTATGATGGAATCGAGAAAGAATGTTGCGTAAGGGCACTCGGTAGGAAGGCGATGTTCAGCTCACATCCGTTTCAATAAAACGTGTACACTCTATGCTCTGGACAAAGGAACTGCTCTAAATGAGATCGATAAATCGGAAAAGAGTGGCTGACGAAAGAAGGAAACCACTGAAAAGATTAGCCAGCTGTAGGACACGAACCCACATCTCCTGGATCCAGCCCTCTTACCAACTGAGCTAAGCTAACAACGCCTCCCCAGTGACATCGAATAGTGCGTCATTTGAAGGGACAAACACACATCTCACTGGCTCCACTTTCACTCTTATATGTGTTCTCAGTCGCACACACATTCACACGACGGGGCGATCTTTTCAGCGACTTCCATCTTTCATCATTAATTTCTTAGGCGCTTGAGGCTTTGTATGTATTTGTCCTTTATATGTGTTCCAGCCTCAGAGCATCAATTCCCATCATGTCCAAATAGGCTGATACGCTACTCCTTTCGCGGGCACACCCAGGCTCACGAGACAACTTCGATGTGAAAAGCAGCTCTCCCACACCTGGACTGCGCGCCACAACGCCAAAAATTGCAACCGCGATAATTCAGCAGACACGCTTCTCAGTTTAACGTCAGTGGAAGTATTTGCATAATAGGTGCAAAACAAGTATTCGTCTGCCACGTATTAGCTATTCGCGTTCGGTAATTGCAGACACTGCACACAGCCGGTCCCTGATTCGGGGTCATCATTCTTCCATACTCCATCGCAGGCACGTGCCCGGGGCTTCACGTGAGTACGTCCCATTTCGCCTGATCAAAGTTATCGAATTAAAGAGGTGGGGAGAATGACTGGCGTTATGCGAAATGGGACGCCCGCGCAGTCGGACCAGGCAAAATGGGACAGCCAGTTAGTGGGCGTTACTCACTCTCCTGCATCGTTACTTCGTTAGTGATTGAAGTCTCCAAGAATGAGTGACACGTTACGCAGTCTTGAGACCACTCTACATTTCCAAATCAAGGCGTGTGCGGTATCGTACATAATGAAACAAGACAATTATTATCGAATAAAACGCGGATAAAGGGCAATAAATCAAATTCAAATAAATGCATATTTGACTAAATCGAATGAAATGCTACTCAGCAAAGTCAAGCAGGATCACCTGTGTTGGCCTGCACTGCAAGCATTTTAATCCTATAAGAGACACGAAGGTGTTGCGTGTACACTTCACGAAAAGCTGAACGCAACCAGCACTTCGCGAGTCGCTTCACTTTGGGGTACTCGAAATCCATCACATCCGAGAAAACTTTGTACCCGTGAGCCCACTGCAGCTGGTCCATGTATTTTCGCATATTTTTAATCCAATCCGGGGGGTAGGGGTTCGAGCGGCATGCCCGCATCAGCTTTAAACAGGAGGGGAACGTCACACCCACTCCCACAAAGTACACCAGTGAAAAGTAACAGAACAGGCTAACGGGCTATAAATCAGCGATCACCTTTCTATATTTACGTTCACAGACTAGGCTTCGCGCACCGTTAAGCTGACAAACGGTATTTTTACTTCCGGCGTCACTTTACGCAGTCTGAGAAAGAATCTGCGAGACGCAAGCATGTGCTTTGAAGAACGTCTATAAGGAACGGCAGAAGATCCCTGAGAGATTCCCGTAGTACCAGCATTTAAAATTGTTGAATGCGTGAAATGTGTTTCGCTAAGACATGTATGTCGACTCCCGCTTTGGTCCCCAGCAGAGGGCAGGCAGGACATCGAAGTAATCAAATAAACATTCAGGAATAGCATCGGGGGTGATGTCACCGGCACGCACAGCGGTGCACACCAATGATAACTGATTAATTCCTGGACTATGATAGAGAGTTTTAGTACATCGTACGCCATCGCCTTTGCGTACGTAATGGATAGCGCTGATGGCTCTACGCACGCCCATAACAGAAAGAGAGCTTCGCGCACTGCGCAGAACCACCAACGCTATCCCGTACATACGCAAAGGCGACAGCATACGATGTACTAAAACTCGCTAATGCCTTCCAAATCCAGAGCGGACGGGAGAGGAGGAGCCCCGGTTCACTTGCTGAACTTCGAAGTATTGGCACACTAAGAACTTTCTGTGTATCGAAAGATGACGTAATAGAACGACACATGCTACACGCAGTCAGAATGACTTGAAACAGCTTGAACTTCCGGTATTCGGTACATGAAGAAATGCCCATAGGCCTGTTCTATGTGAGTATAACGAATAGGGACATTACGTTTTGCATCACAGGGGTAGTGGCGGTAGTAGAGAATGCGAAGCAACAGATTTCACTTACTATTTAAAAACGTTACCTGGTTTGCGCAGATTTCACTTACTGTTTAACAATGCAAACCAGGTTTGCGTGACCGCGGCTCACGCAAACCTCGAAATGACCTGCTTGTAAAAATACCAGACACCCTACCCGAACAATTGACATATGGCAGTCGTCGAAATAAGCCAGACAGCGGCGGCGGCATTTGCTCGACACGCATCTCTCAACTTCTGGTCGAGTGTGGTAACCAATTACGCTACGCTGGCATCTGCCCTCCGACGACTTATCAGAGGGCCTCATTCGCATCCCATTCTCTCCTACATTTCTTCTTTCTCTCTCTCACCCACACACATACATACGACACACGTTGAGGCTTGTGTTGTGTTTGTCTATTTCAGCATCGGAACAGTTACTTTCCACCGCGGACCCTACGTCGTAGGAGCGACGTGTCCCCGTCAAATGTGGCTATTTCTCCAGTATCAGCCCGACATTCCATTCACTTCATAACCACGACAAACGCCGACTACTGCAGACGGTACCACACTGAGGTGCTCAATTCTTGGCTGTTGAGTAGCCGGATTGTGGCCCCCAGGGGAACACCGTCAATCTCGAGCAATCTAAACTCAAGAAGTCTCGCAAGTGCCTTGAGGGGTGCAATCGCCGTGGGCCATATTCAGCGAGTATGGTGTGTGCGAATTGCTTCCCGCTTTTTCTCTTATTCCCGCCCCCCACCCTTGCTTCCAGCGAATGATTCATTCACCCTGATGCATCTCTGCTAAAACGAGCTCCGTTCAGGTTACCCTTCTCCACCCGGATCGCCTAAGAGCGTGCAAAGGTGACGTTGTGCATGATGCACGCTGATGATCATTCCGACAACCAGTTTGCGTAATTGCTCTGTTGACCCTCGAGCTCTCTGTCTCGTATATGCTTTACTATCATCTGCATAGGCGCGGAGGTTCAGCGAACAGTTGCGACACTGAACAGCCAAGCTAGCCAAAGCTGACAGGAGACCGACTTCCATACCGTCATTCCAGCGTATACATCCCACATCAACAGGTGCGTCACATGAAAACAAAGAGAGAGATAGATATAGATGGAGAGCTGCACTCACTGCTGCAACGCCGTCGACTCAGAGAGAGAGAGAGAGAACACAGCTGAACGACACGTAAACCACGTGAAAATGCGAGACAAGCTGGCGCCCTTTTGCGTGCTACGAGCGTTATGGAGCTACATTGTGAACTTCCATGAGGTCATGACGATTGTAGTCGGCTTCGGTTGTGCGTATTCCTCGGTGGCAGGGGACGTCGGAAGGTGGGGCAAGGGGGTGAGGGGGCAGCTGCTCCTCAATGATCTCAGGCAGCGGGAGCCTTGTCCCCCTTCCATGCACGAGCAGTGTGTCTGATATGTTTACAGGGTTTGCATATTCACCTGTATAAACATTATCTGCTACTTCGCATAAACTAACTGATAAATCTGACACAAAGCACATGTCTGTATCTGTTATGCACATCGAGAAGGAATAGCCATTTCCCAATTAGCTGCAGGTGGAAACATGTTTGGTGTCCTTCTGTACTGCGTGTACCGTGTATTGTCTTTCATTCTGTTTCTCCTTTTCTTTTTCTTTCGCTATATTTCTGCACACAGAAAGCTCTTAGAGTATCAGACCTTCAAATTTCAGCTCCCCTCCTGCAGCGATGAACTTCCAGCGTCCCCGCTCGAAAGCTAAATGTCGTTGCATGGAAGAAAACATTTTCATTCCTTCCATTTACTCTCTCGTCCTATCACGGCGAGTGGACGTCGGCAAATCGTATTAAAGGTCGACAGAGCCCTCTTCAATATGAAGAGGGCGGAAAGATCATGCGGAAAGATGCCCCATATTACTCTGTAAGCATAGCTTCCCATGCATAACCTAGACGGTGTAGAAAGTAATGTGTTATTGAATGTCAGGAACGTCAAGGAATGTCAATTTTTAGCGCCAAAGTTTATGCAGTTGTTTTAGCACTAAATTTTATCCTTCACAATCACATTCGTATCCCCATAATTTATAGACTCCTTCAGCCGCGCACAGGCGATGTGTGGCATCTCCGCAACCATTGATCACCTTGTGCAACGTGCACGGTTCATAGCCGCTACAGTTGCCAGCGACGGTATGATGTGACGCTTTGCATGTCTGTATACGCAATGAGCAGGCAGATATAGCTGCTGTAACGAAACGACTTCGTTTGACGTTCCCTGTCAGTCCTTCAGATCATCACTGATAAGAACAATCAGTCGAAAATGTCAGGAGTCCAGGGAGACGCGAGCACAAAATAAGCTACAACTAGTTAAACCCTTGTAAAGTGCACGTCTTGTGGCCCCCTCAGTGTGAGTACTGTCGGGTGCCCCCCCCCCCCCCAACTCACTGTCATTCACATTCTTATTTCATGCCCATTACATCAGCGTCACCTCGGCGCGGAATTTTTCTGTGTTTTATAAGTATTTCTTACCATTTACATTGATCACCCAACCCTTTCTTTTATAATAAATATATCCCCCCATTTATCACCCATCCTTGTTGCTGGGAGATAAATGTAACCCCCTCGTGCTCTTTAAAAGTACATATCGCTTTTTAAATGATCTGGGGTACCTGAAGCAAATGTAGTTTCAGTGTACTAGTAGCAGTGATAGGGCTATGATTTTAGCTATTTGTCGCGTCTTCTAATTACCATATTTATTTCTAACCAGTCGCGATTTCACTACTCTGTTTGCGCACTGCGACTTTAGTTGTCCACTGCACCATCACAACCCCAATCATCATCATCATCACTAGAGCCCGAAAGTTCATGCAAAATGCATATTGTATAATTCGTTCTAAGGGATATTCTATCGTCTCTCCACACATTAGGAATCACAACGACATAAATCTACAATGTTTCGTGTGACATATAATTGCATATTTTGGCATATTTCTTCCTCAACGTCACATAATACGACAATTGCGCATTATGGCATATTTCCGAGCCATATGGTTGCAGATTATGTCATATTTCACGTATCTTTAACGTTTGCCGTTTTCTTGGTTTCGCCACTGCTCACGTCATTTCGAAAGTAAGGTAACCCGCCCAAAAATCATGTTCCAGCTACACATCTAAGCTACTACGCTGGTTTGGGGTTGCTTCTTGCTACACAATCAGTGGACTCGGCTAGCACCACTAGCACCCAGAACGAACTCAGCGAATTGCGACGAGAACTCAGCGAGTTGCAGGGTTCGTACAGAAACGCTGACCGAGAATTCAAGGATTTCAAGCACTAGAATGGACAAAATTCGAGGAAAGTTCAGAGATTGTTGGAATGTTTCACTTTGTTTTGAATGATGTAAGCCTGACACAGCGTGACATTGAGATCCAATTGCTTTTGCTTCAGGTATGCATTCACTGTTTCGTCAAGGACATAGCAGCACCAAGTGTTCTAATTTTTGCACCGTGCCTTGAACTTGAGGAGCAAATACTACGACCGCATACCATGACATGGAGTCAGAGCCGTCGCGAGGCGAGTTTGCGCCCAGGGCAGAGTAAACGTGGAGCCCCCCCCCCCCCCCCCCTCCCTCGCTGCCGTCAGCCCTGTAAGCAAAGAAACGCATATTTGCACTGCTGTTATGACTTGGCGACTGGCGCCATACCGGACGACATCAGATCAGCTGCATACGCGAAAACACGCTGCAGCGAAACCAGAGATCCACTTGAGATCCACCAGTACCTTCGCCGTCAAAGATCAATTGTTTGCCGCCAGTTGAAGATGAATGGAACCGAACTGTGCGGTGCGTGAGAACCACGTCGACAGGGCGCCAAAGACTTTATATAGCATTGGGCACTACAGCCAATCTCTCTCATTTCTACTCTGACATGTGAATAAACTGCTACGTCTCTATCTTCCCTCGCTGAGTCTCCTCGGCCTGCTACCACACCAGGAGTCGTAACACTGCCGAGATCGTAAACTCAAATTCACTTCATTACCCAATGGCTGGTGGCATACTGCAATGACTAATGAGGAATACATGAGTGTGCACGCTTTGAACGTATACCTTCCAACTGCCAATAAGGAATGTGCATTTTCATTTGTAGTACGTTTTTCTGTCAGATATTTGTGCATAAATTCCTGGGCACTAATCATAACCATCAATGTCAGGAACTTGACTCTTCATTGTATTCGACTTTGAAGAGTCTCACACAAGAGGCAGTACAAATGCAGATGTGACGTGCGCTCTTAAATCTACATATTTCACTTCGATATCTGTTGCCGGTGGGGGCCCCGACGGATGCAGTCATGCCAGTGAAACGAGAGGACCGCATGGCATTTTCGCCAACAGTTTTCCCACAAAAGGCAGCTTCAAGCGCGCTCAAGGTCATCCACACACAAAACTGCGACGCAAGCGTTACAAGCGCTGAAGTCAAGGTCACTTCGCTCTCCATCGCTACCTCGCCCCCAGATCGTCCGTTTCCACACGCAGGGAGGCGGTAGAGGTCCTTTCCCCCTTCGGTTTCACTGCTCGTGACTGCACGGACTGCATGATCCTCACCAATAGTAGGCCACCAACAATTACAAGACAAGACGGCGGATATTCAACGAAATAGACCAGTAATCACTACCGATACGTGGACGAGTCAAATGCAGGCTAACATGATGAAAAATGAAATCACGAAACATACGAACACACACATTTGTCTTGTCGGTCTGTTCGTTCCTCTGTTGCTGTGTCATTTTTCATGACTACAGATACGGCGACCAGACACACGGCTCTCATAGAGTGTTTTCAGATGACGTAAAACGAACGCGTGGCCGCCAGGTGGTGGTCACTTTTTCGGCGCAGCTGCCCACGTTATCTAGCATATGCTCGAAAACGAAGTCTTGAATAGTGTTTTGAAATCCAGTGGCGTCCTTACCCTTCTTTTATCCCGAACACACTTCGTCATTGTCATTCTCACATTTTCGTTTATGAAAACTATGGTTGCAGCATTGAAAAATAGCGCAGTTTGTCATCTTCCAATGCCGCTAGCAAGTGACCACCAGTGGGAGGAGCTTACGAGCATGCACGTCACAATGTGACGTAGCTGTTGCCTAGCAGTAATGAATACAAAATACATGATGCTCATGGTACGCGTCCTGTAGCACTTATCGTAGGAACCAGGGATGGGAACCGGAACCGAAAAAAAAACAACGTTATTTTCTGATGATCCCGAACAATTTTTTTTGCTTGTCCTGAACCGGAACTGAACCAAAAAAAAATTCATACGCGGTTACCGGTTCGGGAATCGGTTCAGAGGTGAAATAATTTTACTACTGACTGACCTTTGTTTGTTTTTTTTATTATTTTTTGTACGGTGCCAGATGCGAGTAAAATTTTGTGACTGTAGCGCCAGTTTTTTACCGAAGCAAAATAGGGCGCTGACCAGGTTTTGCTAAAAAGATTCCAGCACTTCGGTTTTCGTTTTCAGCAGACGACCACGAGAGTACAATACAGTAAAACATCAGTTAAATAATAAATGTGTTTACTACTTGTCTTGTGTTTACACCTGCTTTCCTGAAAGGTTTTTCACCAGAAACGGTTATCTCACACCTTTCTCTTACAACCGTGTACGGTGAGGGAAAGCTCGTTTTCATGTAGCAAAATTACTGCCCATGAACCGGTTAAACCAGGACTGAAAAAAGTAACGGTTCCAATCCCTGTAAATGTTCCGACCGCTGACCGATTTTTCTTTTCTTTTTTTTCTGCTGTGTGTGTGCGGGTTGGGGGTTCTCCCGGAGCCGAACCGGACCGAACGGATATACCTGAACCGGTTCAAGCTGATAATTTCGGTTCAGCGGAGCTGAACCCGAACCGAACCAATGTGCCTGAACCCGAACCGGACCGAAAAAAAAAATATCGGTTCCGACCCCTGGTAGGAACCACGCAGCTACAAGGTTCCGCGAACGATTTTCATCACAGGGGAGCAAAACAGTACTAACGGACACGGCACCAAGCACGTCAAGGTACAAATTCTGGGTACAGGTGGGCATCCTCACGGGTCCTCATGAGGGTAAGGACGTCCTCACCTCACGTCCGTGTGGTGAATAGAAATTTCCAGAAAGAACTCTCAGGTGAGGAAATTCTTCAGAAAAAGATTGAGAAGAGGAAAAAACTTAAGTGGTCAAAATGAATATGTCTACAGTTGTTAATAAAAAATACGACCTTTTCAATTAATACAAATAAGCTGACTTTTAAATGTAAAATTATTTTGAAATCCCCAAGTTCTCTTGCACTAGATGGATTTTTTTTACACAGACGCCATTCCTGTTTTCTCAGACGTTGAGTCTCAGAGTCTGAGACAGCATACTTTTTCCATGAGCTACAAAGCTTCATTAATGTATATTTGTTAATATGTGAACCATCAGCTATTTCTGTTATGTGCCCTCTACCCTCTGAAAGCTACCCTCGAAGCACCTTCAGGGTGTCTACCAAAGTGCAGCCTTCAAATTCGCTATGCTTCAAGGTTTTCACCGACTATCGCAAGCGAATTCCCTGACCAAAACAAAAGTGAACTTCGTGCCTGTTGCTACGTTTTGATACAGATTCTTCATAAAACGGACCGTCTATTGAGTATTTGTGAGGCTGCCCAACTCTTCTGCATCTGAGCTTCTCATATTGGCCAACTACTACTCGCGGCAACTTTTCCCAGGTTGGCTGACACTCTGACGTTATAAAGTATGGTAGCTTATTGCTCACTGTGCATATTTTTGTCTGAGCCTTTTACCACCCACGTATTGGTACATGCGCTTTAAAAACAGAACTTCGCCAGATAACATGGTAGAGGTCAACCCCTGCACAGAATGACACCGTTTTTGTGACAATAAACCCAACTGCATAACTGTCACAAAAGAAGGTTTGCATTAAATCAGGGTAGAAAACAATGTCATTCGGCTAGGAGCGTGATGCGGTAAAGCCCTCTTTTAAGAGTGCAGGGTAGGACATGCCCCTGTAGAAACAAGGAAAAGAATTGAAGTGAGGAGAAACCTTTGTTGGCAAAAATTGAGGGTGAGGGCATTTGTCCGCACGAGCATAACCACTGCAAAAACAGCAAGTGCGGTACCGTCTACTTTTCCTTGCTGCTGATGAATCGAAAAGAGAAAAAATGGTGCTGTGCAGCAATGAAGCATTGCCTGCGGCAGTGAATATTTCATTACGGTTACACAAAAGAAAAGGAGAACAAAGAAGAGGATGATATGTTCTTACTACCATTTTTAATTCACTGCATACCATTCTGATTATGTAGGAAAGTCCTACAATAAGTGGCAAATTATTCAAAATTAAGCAATTGTTTTCTGATAATACAGAGCTTACCCCAGTTCACCCCTTCTCTCATGTCTTCCGACTCTACTTTTAGTAAAGTTCAACATTTGTTTTGGGTACTTTTTAGGTTAGGTCAGAACCGAAATGATACGTGTAACCTGATTCGCATCAAATGCAGACTCAGCACATGGCCAAGATAGCCACAGATCAGGTGGACACTTAGCTCCCACCTTATCATTAGTCAGAGCAAACAAGATTGCATGTCCGATTAGCGTAAGCAAACCTCGGAGCATAGACAAGATGGCAGTCAGTGATGGGCAAAGTACCTCAAAGTATCAAGTACCTGGTATCATTGATGCAATATGCTACAAAGAACAATGTTTCAAATGTATTTAAAGTAAAGTACTTTAAGTACTCATGAAGTTCATTGTAGTTTTTATCCTGCCACATCTCACTGTTGGTGACAAAAGGTAATAAATGTTTTTCATAAGCTTTTTTAGCTGGTGCTTGCCATAAGGATGTTCAGCTCGTTCCTTACTTATGATTAGGAAAGAAAACATACTAAATAATTTGCATGTAAATACACATAGGCCCGGTTTGACCAACGCTGGTTAACTTTCAGCCGAGATCAAGCATTGCTCAATGCTCAATTGGCAAACATTAGTTGGTGACGTGGTGAATGTTTTGGTAACAATAACTCCCTTTAGTGAAGCACAGTTTAGCATCAAATTCAAGTTAAGGGACTGTTGATCTCGGTCCAAATGTTAATCGGCGTTGGTGAAACCGGGCCATAGACAACCAGGTCTGCTGATGCAAAGTATTATTTCTAGAGTTATTGAAGTTCCCAGTGCACATCACTGTGTGCTAACACCTGGGAATAATATGAACCAAGAAGGCACACTTTAAACAAAAGGATGAAGCCGTGATTACGTATTTCCCTGCACTTTACACTGCCTTGTGACATATCACAGGCTTTCTAGAAATATGAAAAGCCACAAAAGAACAGGAAGTGCAATGCAAAACTTCCTACGTTTTGTGTGTTTGTTGTCTACGACAAAATTATCCATGTCAATATATAAAAAACCTAAAATGTGAAAACATGAAATGAAGCATGCGTGCCTTCTAGTCTCTCCCCAAACTGTCAAACAGTATTATCACTGTAGTGAAAACTTAATGGGATAATGTAAACGAGCAATAAAACCAGGTCTTGTGAACATGGAACACACTCAAACAGAAAATATCCCGCTGCCTCTCGCAGTGCTTAACATGCAGGCATATTTTAGTGTTTCAGACTTTGAACCGCTGGAAGACATAAAAGTAGCAGTTGTTCCAACTTACCAACATTTCAAGTAATTAAAAATGCTATTTTCTTTGTCATTCAGACATAAAAGTTATTTACTAATATCTTTTTTTTTTCTTTTTTGAATTACTAATTGGTAACTTGCGTACTTCATGAAAAAGTACTGAGCAAAAATAGTTCAACAAGTACAGGTACAGTATAGACTACTCAATTTCAAATGCACTTTGAAGAAGTACTCAGAAATGTTGTTCAAACAGGATTACCCATCACTGATGCCAGTGGCCCCTTTCAGAGAAGCTGTTACGATAGCTGATGTCTTCAGCCCCTAGTCCGAAGTGTGTGAACAGTATCACCTTATTCAATTCTTGTCAGACAATTAATCAACCACTTCTTGTATACGTCACACGCCATGATTTTCTTTTTTTTTCTTCTATATGTATCAGGTAACAATGACAGTTTGTGTGACAGGCTTTACATAATATAATGACAATAATCATGAGTGATGCCATCATGGCCAGTATCCTCAACCCTGAAGCTACCAGGTTCATGAACCCTAAAGAGCATGAAAATATGGCTTCCCCTGTCATTTTTGGACCAGTCTCGACGAGGACGCAAAGACAGAGGAATGACATCACGTTTACGGTAATAAAAAAGAAAAGACGACAGCCTGTGAGAGCCAATGGCACATTACAATAGACGTAGTGTTTCTGGCAGAATGTTAGTGGAGCTTCCGCCAAGTTTTCACTTAGTCAACAGTGCAGTAGTAGCAGCCTGACATCGTGGGTGGGACGGCGGAAGATCAGTGACCCCACATTTTTTAGGTGACCGACTTTGACTGCCCTTGGAACTTCATTGCGAACTACGGAACAGCAAGTCTTTACACAAAATTTTGAACAGTTCTATTGATTGTCCAGACTTACTTTCATCTGTATCTTTTTGCGTACCCTTTCGCCAACGGAGGAATGCTAATTTGTTTTACGTTGCTCGTGTGTTATTGTCTTCACCCGTGATTAGGAGTAAATTAATATTTAATACTATAGTATCTAATGAGATTGATATGTTCATGAACATGAATTTTTATGATATTGTTCAAAGTGCTTTTCTCTAACAGTGTTCTGCTTTTTTCCCTGTATGTGTACCATCACAAGGCACTTTAATGGGCTGTTAATGGGCACAATAAAAACCAAATCAAATCAAATCAAGTCATCTTTTCCTGGCTGACATTTCCTGCCAAATAAATAGAGCCCACCACCCCTAGTGCAGGAACCACGACCTACTAGGTTATAACGACCACACCATAATCGGCAAACCCTATGAGGAGCCCACCCACACGTTCCGCTACTCATCGGCCTGCGAGATCTACATCATGACTGGACAATGGAAATTTGAATTTTGAACGCGCAGAAGCGGACATACGACTACCGTAGCAGACGACAGTAACAGCTCCTATGAAAATGTGTAGAATGCTGATGATAATCAATTTTAGAAAGAAGCATTTCCTCTGGGACATCCACCGCTTGCACAAAAATACCCAGGTAAGCTAAAGTACAAAGTACTGCAGAAATTGAGGAAGCAATAACCGGGCCGATGAGTAGCGCCACCGCTAAGCTTCCAAATGTGGCGCTGGGAAGGGGTGCCTATGGCATGGTCGTTATAATCTAGTAGGTCGTGACAGGAACTATCGACAACTTCCCCAAAATGCATCCTTGAACATATGCAGCGGGGACCAAAAATTAATTTCGAATGAAGGCTGTACCCTACAAAGTCAGTGAGCTGCTCTACACACCATCTAAAAGGGAACCCTAATGCCCGCATGTAGCTAGTATAATGTGACCATATTCCTCCGACCCCAAAGCGGGACATGTCAGCAATTCAAATACATTTCACTTCACCAATTCCCAGTGCCCTTATGCTTCCCTGTATTCTAATGAGTATCCTTGTTTGGTTTATTTATCGTTTGTGTAGCAACATTTCAAGTGTGTCTAGCTCAGCACTAACGAGGCCGGTGTAATGGGTTGTATGCGAGTCTCGGGCACGAGTCTGTATTCTTGAGCCAGATTGCATTCTGTCCTGTATTCTGCTTGCGGTGTGGAGGTTAACCGTCAGTTTGCAATTTTCGGACTGCCAAGCGGACTGGGATCACTATGTCAAGACCATTCGCCTCCCACGGTAGCAGGTTAATGAGCAAAGAAGTACTGCCATAGGAACGGCTTATTCACGAAGGCATCATAATATTCCATTGGCTAATTCGTGGAAAGATGTGAGCTGCGAGAGCCAGTGAGATGAAAGAAAAAATGCTTCCTTTGCCCCATTTTTTTCCATTCATCGTTCCAGCCAAAAGCGGGACAAAACACCATCCCCGAGTAGGCTGGTGGGGCAGCAGGAATGTCCCGCCTACAGTGGGATGGCTGGTCACATTAAGTTAGTATCTGCCCATCTAAATGTTTTGTGTGCATCCTATGTGTGAAGATTGATCGATTCTGGCAAGGAATCAAGGGAGCTCGATTCCTTGTGCGCGCTTCCATGATAATTGTGTTGACTGTCCAACTCTGTTCGCGGTCAGCTTGCTTGTAACAGTCTCAATCCAAGCACTGACCCACACTACCACATTCAAAACAGCATTAATGATGTCAGAATACCAGCACATATGGTGGACTGCTTTTGGGATGGATATTCATCATGACAGGAACAAAACCAAGTGGACACACAAAGCAAAGGCAAGTAGTCCCTGTGCGCCATCACACCTTTGTTGCGTCCTCGTGTTTTGTTCAAGCGTTCCACTCAGCCTTTCGGGTTAATCGATAACACACCGAGTCCCCAAAGCCATCCGCACCAATGAAGTGGGTAGAGTTGGAACCACTCTCGCATATATCACTCTATCCTATAGTTCCAGCAGAATGTGCCATTACGGTTCTGACATCATGCTGCTTGCAGACATGATAGGAGCACTCTTAAAACAAAACTTCACCACATAGCACGACAGGAAAGCATGGAAATTACTTGGATATGCTACAAATCACACAGCACAATAACTTTGAAACACCAAATACACGGTGAGTGCGATACGGGTGACAGCTTGGATGAAACCTACAATATGGCGGCCGATGGCAGCACATCTGCCTGCTAGCGACAGTGGCGGTCTCCTACGGATGACGTCGTGTGAATAAACCCTATTGGGGACGTGCGCTTCACCAGGTGGCGCACCGAACACTGTGGCGACAGCACCAGTTTGGAAGAATTCTAACTCCACGGTCGCTCCCTGCATTGCCTTTTCATCACTACCGACTTCACTGCCATTCAGAGAAAACAGAAAAGGGAAGCAAACGAAATGTGGACGATTCTTGCGAACAAAGCACGGCCGCCCCACGTTCGTGAGCGCTCATTCACGGAAACTACACGACCGCTTACGCCTTCTTTCTCCACTCCGAAACTTTACTGCACGGTCCCTATTCATTTACTCTGAGGGATGGGCCAACCGAAACCGCAGATCCTCCAATCCCAGGCAGGGATTCGAGATTCGGGAATCCGAATCCCGGTGCTCAAAACCATAGATTGAGAAGTTACCAGTCAAAAAGAACTCGTTACAAGTAAAGTACAGTGTGCAAAATGTAACTAAGTTAATAACGAAGTTTTTCAGCCTGAAATGTGTCTCGCAGTTACTGAGTTACTTTAAAAAAAGAACGAGTTACTGCCAAGTTACTTCGGACACAAAACAGCATTACGCAGGTGCAGCGCGCGTGAGCAGTTGAGTGAGACCTTGAGTTGCCTGCGGAGGAGCGCAACGTGCTTATATCGTTTTCGTTTATGTCCAACAATAGAGCTCTCCCTGTTTGTAAACAAATGACGTCATAGTGTTCGACAGCGCTACAATTTGGTAGAACTGAACTACGCCCGAAGCTAGAGGTGAACAAGGTCGTGCCCGAAAGACACAGTCTTGAGGGGATTACGATATGGTCCCCTAAAGGGACGCAACCCTCAGTTCTGCTGTCCTTGCAATGGGAGGCGGCGGAAGTGTGCCCATTCGTGGAACCCAGCCCTCTCTTTCCAATTTGTTTCAGTTTCAGTCTGTCTACCAATGTCATGACGACGTTCCTCTGGTACAGGTCTATTTGAACGCTTCGCATCTTGCTCCCTGTGGGCGCACAATGGTTCAGCTTCATTTCAATGGCAGCGGTTCTCACTTCCTGAATAAGAGACTGTCATTGACTGAATATAACGTTTTATGGCAAAAAATGCCATGAAGGAACCGGAGTGAAAGCAAGAAAATATGTGGACGTGAGTGAAAAGTGAGTTAAAAGTAACTTAAGTTACTTTGGCTAAGTCACCTGAAAAAGGAACGAGTTCCCCTGAAAGTACCACGGCACAAAAGTAGCGAGTTACAAGTTACCAAAAAAAAGAACTTAGTTACAGTAACGAACTCTGCTCAAATCGGCGAATCGAAGCTTTCGATGTTTGTATTTCGATGTACCAACCATGTTTGATTGGTGCCTCCGGAGTATGCCGAAAGCCTGATTGGCTTTCAAATTGATTGGCACCAAAAATATCCTGATTTGAGGAAACTGGCGAAAAAGTTCCTGACCACACCCCCATCGACAGTACTGTGAGAAAGACTCTTCAAAACATCGGGTGTCATGGCTGATAAAAAAATGCAGTAGGCTGGACCCTGAGCAAGTGAGAATGCTGATGTTTTTGAACAAAAATCTACATTCATTTAAAACTTTCAGCTGTTTTTTTTTACACGGCTCTGAACTGAAAGAGTTCAAGCAGGAAACATCATATTACAAGTTTAAAAGTAGCATAGTTTTGCTTCTGACTGTTTCTTAGTTTTATGGAAATAATTCAGACTGGACAGTTTAGGTATTTCCTGTAGTCGATGAACAACATGTTAGACAAATTACATTTAAGAAGAAGCATATGGGTATGTTTTCTCTTGAAAGTGAACTATTATATAATTTGTTTTTCATTGAACAAAGATATCAAATTTTGCTTAAAAACACTTTTCAGTATAAGTGTTTTTTTTCCTCGCTTTTTAAACTCTTCTTTGAGTTTTGGACACGAATTCAGATTCCAAAAATTCAGGATTCGTCGCATCTCTAGAGAAAACGAACGTATTAAACAATAATATTTCACGATCACCCAGTTTCCTAGCCACAACAAGGCCTCCAAGGAAACAAAAAATTATATTAGCGGTCTTTCCATTATGTCACGTAGTGCACTGATAAAAATAAACAAACAAAGGTGGGTCACACTTCCAAGTGCAGCATTTACATGAAAACTATAACACTGGAACTACAGCAATGAAATGGAAAGCTCTTGTCACCCAACCATGACACGTTGAAATGTGAGGGGCACAAGTTTGCCAAACAAATTATGTATCACATTTGCACACCACAACACCTTGTTGTGAGCAACTATGTGAATCTTTACACCAAAATGTACACCTTCCACCACATCACTTTAGAAGAATTTTATAGAATCATTGAATGCAAAGAAGCACAACTCAATGTACTGCTTGCAATATACTTGTCTGAAATCCACAGTTCATCCTGACATTTGTGACGATGTGTGACTCATGTGACATTTTTCTTTGCTATTTGTGGGTTTCCACTAAGAGACAATAACTTGATTGCGATGGTGACTGATAGACCAATTATTGTCTTTAGGTCCATTCCCTTTTGTGACATCAGTCTCGCAATGGTGTCACCCAATCACTAAAGAGCACCGCTGCTCTAACTTTGCTGTTGCGTGCTCCTTTCCAGAAGTGTCAGCAGGTAGGGGAAATGGGGGTGGCTGCTCCGTGGGGAACTTGCCCCCTGCATTCTTGCACAGAGGTCGGTCAGGGTGTCTGGTATTTTTGCAAGCAGATTTTTACATAATTTCCACATTATCCTGCACAAACTTTGCTTACTGCAGGAAACCCATTCTAGGTAGCAAGGAAATGTGTTGCTTTGTGTGAACACATACACCTTTACAGTCACCGTCCTGCTAACAGAAAGCACACGTCTATATTTGTTGTTGAATAGGCATATCCTAATCAATGACATTCTGTAAGTGAAAACATTGTACACTGCATATAGTATGTGTAATTCATTATGCTAGCTTTCTGTACAGAGAAAGTTCCTAGTGTGCCAGTCGTTCAAACTTCATCTCACCCCCTCTGTAGCGAGTAACTTCCAGCACCCCTGCTGTTTTCTGTGGCATATTTATTCATACAATACGATATTTACGCTCTTTGCCTCCAGTCAAATTCTCCCTAGGGAGGCAGATGTCTCATACTGCTTGCAAAAGACCTCAGTGACAACAGTAGCTATCTCATTCATGTAATTTGACAAAAGCTATGCCGTTGTAAAAATAGTAATGTTAACTCCTTTGCAGAAACAAATTAATGGAAACAGATTCCTCCTTAAAACTTCCAACAAGCTGAAAGAGTAAAAACTGAAGATGCAATATCAGTAGACAAGTGCGTAATGAAGCAAACATGAACTGAAGGTATACAGGAAAAAGAAGGGAACAACAAAAAATGTGATAGTAGAGAAGCACCACAATCTTATCGTAAATTCGGCGAAGATAATGATTGGCTCGGTGCCTATAATGACTGGTGGGCTGGCTGCGATATGTAAATAACGATGTCATGTGATGAGTGCCACACAACACAAGTGAAAGTGTGCGCCTGGGATTCCCTACAACTGCAAGCATCCAACTGACACATACAGAGAAATAGAGAAAAAAAAGAAAGAACGACTTACATTGATGGTTTGCTTCGCGGCGCTGAATCTGTCGTCGGAGTAGGTGTTCCAAAGGTATCCACGGTGTCTCGCACATCAGCTTCGTCACAACTTTCACCACCCGAACTACTCGCCGTGGCGTCGGAATCAACAACCCGCTCTTGATGGCTCAGCGTGGTTCGTAGTGTACCGGAAACACGGTCGCACTCCTCCCGTTCCAACTCCGGCAATCTGGCAGGTGTACTTGGTGCACCTTGCGACGACTCTTCTAATTTTCGCACTAAGCTTACGAGTGCCGCTGTAGACAAGTTCTTGACATCCTCGTTCTGTAGCAGCAGTTCTGCTTTTATGTCGGCCCCGTCTCGTAGCTTCCGGTGTAATAAGCGTTGGGCCTGCGGCATGAGACATGGTATCGCGAGAGACTTCTGCTGGTGTTCCAAAAAGCCTCCCAACTGTGTGTTGCAGTGTTGTATCGCCTGACGGAGCTGCAGCCGCCGAATCCGTCTATGCAGACGCTCAGATCGTCGCTCGAGTACGCTTTTACGAGCTCGGGCACGTTCGACGAGTTCCTCATAGGTTTCCGTGCAGGGTGTCTGCGGCCGATCTGGCGGGAACGTCACCGGCGACTGTACAACGGTTTCCTTGTATGGTTGACTAGGTGACGACACGACGGTCGGAGTGGCAGGGGGACTGTGCAGCGAGTCATTACCATTAGTGAGGCCCATGTTGTCTTTGGCGTTCATGGCTTTGAGGACAGCATCAGCGTCGTGAAAGCCCTCTCGGAGCTGTTTGAGCTTCACATTGGCGAGAGCCGCGAAGTTTACACTGTCCCAGAGTATGCGGTGCTTGTCCCGAAACCGACGGGTCAGGTCCTTACTGCTGCCGTTGGAGACGGTACGCTCGTTAGTGGGCGGCGAAGTCGGGTTGCTATTACAGATGGTCGACGACGCCGGGGAGTGGGGCAAGCTGAAACTTTCTGCCTGGCTAGCCGCTTCCGTCAGCGCGGGGGCCATAGCTGCTATGCAACATATCCTGAAGGAGACCGGCGACAACATGCACGCGATCCCATCGATACGCGCGCCACAACCAGGGGATCTGCGACCTCAGCGCGATCAATTTCGGGAAACCTGGCGCCGCCGACCGAGGTTTGGAGGGAGCCAAACTTCCCGCGAACCCGTTTGTTCGTCCCGTGACCAACGGGTCAAATTTTGAATGAAAAGAACAAAGGCCGTGAAGCGATGCGTTTAACAATAACACCACGTGATCGCAGGACGCCTTGTTTGTCTTTCAATATTGTTCCACCGGCACAGCAAGCCGTCGCCTGAGCAGCGAGGTTGCCCCTCTTGAGACTCACCCGTTCCAGATCGCTTCCATTCTATGACCAACGGACGCACATAATCCTCAGCACACATCGGAGAAATCATATATCCAGGAAGGCATTCAAACTTGGACCAATCCCCAATTAGTGTAATAAAGTCTAGAAACGCGGCAAACCACGTGACAGACACGTCCGTTTTAACCGCAGTTAGGTTTTCGTCCAGCCCTGAATCCGAACTACTTCATACAGCACAAAGCACACCACATCAGATAGCGCCTCAAGTGGACCGCACCTTACATCAAACACCACAATGAGTAAGACCGCATCCTTACTATTTCTGTATCACAGCACAGGCGTTGCACTTTTACTTGAAGTTTCGTAACACAAACATTAACGAAAACTGGTAATGGCGGACATTTTCCTCCATCTCGAGGCTGCAGACAACAAAAATTTCTCCATGGCGGATGGCGTCAATGCGCATACCCCCTCCTTGCAGAAATGCTCTTCTGATTGGCTGAGCGAGCGCTGTTCCACTAGCTGCTGTTCCTCCCAGCTCGAATGTGCGTCGATTTGTGTCGACCAACGCGTAAAATGTTTGCAGCAAAGTGGCGTTAAAATTAGGCTCTGCTTCGATAGAGAAATAAATTATATGAGTATTTGTTGCGAAAAAGAAATCTGACACCGTTTCGATTTGTCGAGGCACAGGCGTGAGAGTACGCGCGCGAGAATGGCGTTGTTGCCTCGTGGTTGCGCGGTTTGTTAATTTGGACTTCGTATTATTTCCGCTTCTTCAAATGTTGAACGGTGACAAGAAAGGGCGCAGCTTGAGCACATTACATTGCTAAAAAAAGAAATCTTGAACACTTGACCGAGTGATAAAAATGCGTAATACATGGCTTTTGTGAACTACGCCTCAAACGTTTCCCCACCCTTCCGGCCATTTCGCTAGGATGCGCCACACGCAATTGCGTAGCAGCCGTTGGGTTCAAAAGCACGGTTTCAAGACCTGCTCATACCAATAACTTCCGATTGCTGTCGGATAGTTGATGTACCTACGTCGAAGAATGAATGAATAACTTAAGAGAAAAACACGTCTTGCCTGAATAAGAAGGAAACCGAAATTAAAGTGTTCTCATCCCTTTTTATGCGTACTTCTGTTTGCGCGCGAAAAGCAGTGTTTCATGTTTAGCGGTTGAGGTTCCCGTTTCGGTCAATTTTTTTTTATCGTATCTACGCTGTCTTTTCAGCACACTCGCTTGGTCGTGCGCAGTGTTCAAATATTGTCGTGTGTTGGCTGAATACAGAAAATAAAGAAAAACAAAACGCGAATGATTCATACACGTAATATTTAATTTTTCTTGTGCACAAATCGACGTTGTGGCAGCTATGGAGTCCCGCGATGAGGATGGCTTCGTCTTGCTATGATTACAACCATGCGACACACAGGACAAATTTGTTGTCTCCTCAACCAGTACGATACACATCTGTCGTGAAACACATGGCCGCAGGGAAGTTGCCTACGAAGGAACGGCAATCATTAACAAACATTCAGCAGTGCTAGAAACGATTTGCGCATGTTTGATGAGTGACGAGCGCACAAAGGTACTCCACACGGTTTTACCTAGAACTCACGAAGCCGAGTAGTAATTATTATCAGTAACGGTTATTACTACTGTCTACTGTTCAGGACACAGAAGGAATGACAGGAAGAACAAAAAATGATGTCAACTTACGAGTCGAAGAATAAGTACAAGTGGCTAACAAATATTTCTTGAAGTTTACATGACGGTAAAAACCAATCTTACGGTGTTGCTTGCGTTAATGAGGTGATTACTAGGTTTTCAATAAATATATATTCCTCTCCTACTAGGTTTTCTTGACATGATTACCAACATGAAATAAACAGCTTGCGTCCAAATTTCTCTTTGGTTTGAAAATTCAGAACATAAATCTCGAATTCGAAAATGGACTAGGCGTGACTCATCTTCTCATCAATTGTTTTCACTGCACGGCATGCACGCGTCGTAAGTCACCACGTGGTTGTGCATGACGTGCATGACGTAGGGAATGCGCGCGTAGCGCATGCGCACAGCGCATTCCGCCCTAGCTGCGAAATCTGACACTAGATGGCGCCACCAACCTCGCATGTGCGGTGTCAATGTTGCCGACCCAAAGCGCTACACGGCATTTGTTTCCGCAACACATCATATAGGATGTTAACACTATACGACTATACCTCTGGTTTACACGCGAGCAAAGTGAGGAATGAGGCAGTGCTTTGCTATGTTTTGGAAGCTGGTTTTCAGATTGAAGTGATACGTGAGTGACATCGAGTAATTGCGACGATTTTGATCAAAGTGTGACGACCAGAAAACAAGTCAGGCCGCGGTTGAACGGGTTCATGAGTCATGACTGCAACTCGACGGTACTGCTATTGCTCGTATGAGACAGGAACAGGGTGTCCGGGCAGCACATGAAGCTTGCTGTCCAAGGCCTGAACCCCCTCCCTCCCATTCAGAAAGATCCTGGATCCGCCCCTAGCCAGGATGACTGCGGATTCGCTGTTCGTCTTCTTGGCAATGGGTGTCGGTCGTGCTAGAAACAGACACTGACGAAAATACACCAGACGCAGCTGACAAAGTTGAAATTAGTGTAGATGCGTGTTGATGTGCGACGAAAGCACATTTGTAGTTCATTTACCTGTCAATGAGGCTGTAGCGTAGCCAGAAAAGTGTTTCGGGAGGGGTTCTACGGGAAGTGCAAGGGTATCGTCGTTTTTACATTCTACGGGAACTTTGGGAGGGAGGGTTTAGCATCTTTTTACTTCTCCCAAATGCACTACCAAAGGTACGACTTCGGGTGGTGGTGAACCTCCGAACCGCCCCCCTTTGGCTACGCCACTGTAAAGACGGTCGGTCGAGTTAGACTCGCTGACAAAATTGGAAAAAGGGTGAATGCTCACTGGATCGTGATGCAAATACAGGTTCATAGCTCCTCTGCTTTTGCAGTGAGCTTCTGTAGCGCTCAGAAGAAACAGCGCCGACGAATTTGGGAACGTAGTGAATGTTGATTGAAGCAATTGAAACGGCAATCACGGCTGTTTGAAGGTGAGGGCACAGAGGCGGCTCCAGACACAGTAGGGTGTCGTTTTCCGTTGTGTATGGGCATGTGTATAGGGAAGATTTTTGCAGAGTTTGCATTTTCATCTGTGTTAAGTTCCCTTTCCGCAGGTAACTTAGGGATAGTCCGCTCCTGCCGGATCATATACTTGTGTCGGAAAGGGTAGTGCACTTCGTACCTTACCAAGGTTCTGCATTACTTTGCTTGAAGTTGTATGGTATTTAGTATCGGGATCGCGCGCACTGGGATCCAAGATATTTGAAATTCCCGCGCATAAAGATGTGTGCGCGACGTCATGTCAGGGAATCCCAGGTCACTTTTACAGTCCCACAATTTTTTTCTGACTAATCCCTGGACGGGATTTCGGTATTGATGAAAAGAAGAAACAGCACGCATACACAGCCTTTGTGTTGTATGATTACTGTGCGCATTTCGTGTCTGCCTCGTCTGCGTGCTGTCACTGCGTGTTAATAAAAACATTAGTTTGTAATATGTACCACGTTTTATCCAAAAATTCATAACGCCTGTTTTATGTTCTCCTCAAATACAAGGCTCGTTTTTATTCGCAGTTGTCACGCATAGCATCTACCGATTTATTTCATACGGTCACTGAATAGGAAACAAGGATTCGACTTCCAAAACTTTTTATTCCCAATCTTTTTTAACGATCTCCAAAAACCTTATTGATACCAGCATGTCACTGGGCGAATTAAAGCGACTGTTATGTAGCAACCCACTGTAGAGGTTACTTTCACCATCTTGTATTTGCATTCAGTCTTGCACAATGTGCTGATTTTTTTGTTTGTGTGGATTTTTTGTATTTATGTTATATTTCTGTGTACCTCGTTTCATTTTTATTTTTTTCTACTTGTAACAATGCTCGCTGCCCTGCCTAGACGAGAGTTCGATCCCCCTTTGCAAAGGAAATGAGCAAACAAACAAACAAAAACACTCAATCGCTGAACGCAATGAGATGCAGAGCATGTTTGTTAGTATGCACCACGTTTAAGAACGCAACAGAGACACAGAAACGGAAGTTACCGTTTGTCACAAGCGTCAAAAGTGAAGCCTGCTTTCCGGCACCCCGTAGGGAATGCGAGAAGATACGCTTTTGGACTGCTTGGGAGGCAGCTAAGGACAAAGGATTGTCACTCAAAATGCGTGCTAGAAATTAAATAATTCGTAATTGTTACGCTGTCCTGTGTCGCGACTACGTCAACAATAGGTTTGCAGTATTTACCGCAAATCCCGAAATCCCGGGATTTTCTTCGAAAAAATCCCGCGATTCTGGGACGTGAAAAACAGCCGGGACTCTGGATACGCCGGATCCCAACACTAGTCACAGCACTGCGACGTTACGAGGGCGTTCCCACTCGTGCCAGGCCAGAGCCCGGCAGCGGCCTCGCGGCACCCCATCAGCTGTCATCTTCGTTCCCACGTGACCGCCCCAGGGTGAACGTCATGCAACGTCAGAAGCCTTTCTAGTTTTTTCGCCTCCCTGTGGATCCGCCCGCGCTGCAAGCTCTCCCGGCAAAATACATGTAATTCAAAAACACAAGGATCTCCAGCGAAACGTCTTACAGTGCTTGGAGTCAATGCTCCCGCCACATGCATTGTTTTCAATAAGTTTATTTTAGCTTGGGGTGGGAGCGCAAACATATTCGCCGGTACCATCACTATACCCCTCTGACACAAAGCACATTCCAAAGTTAAAGTGGTCCACTTTTGTTATTCACATACAGGAAGAATAACCACTTTCTAATAAACCGAATGCCGTGTTTGCCGAATGCCGAACATATCTGGAGTCTTTACCCACCTAAGTGTGTCGCTCTCTCTATATGTGCGGAGGCAGATACAGCACTTCTCGCGTACAACACCTGGAAGTAACTCCTCCTCGTCAGATTCCTCAACTGCCTGCGGAGAAAGTGATTGACTCACAATGGAAGCATACGAAGGAGCTCTTACCTCGCTCATTTGCGTCTGACTCAAACCCGGAGGCGTTGGCACAGTGCTACGCCAGTGCTACATAATTGTGGTGTCACAGACACTAAGATGTCAGCACGTACCATATGGCAGAGGCTTGTTGGTTCGAGTTCCTTCCCCCCACATTCATCACACATCATTGTGTCCAATATAGAGAGACACATCTGATTGGGGTAACACGTAAGTCTGAAGTAAGTGGCATATCCCTGAGTATGGAGTGAAGACAAAGGAGCGAACAAACGTACAACACACGACATGACTATTCTCTTGTGCTCCCTGTTTGTTTTGTTCGTACCCTCGGCTTCTCCCCAGACCCCACTCAGGGGTACGCTGCCTACGACATGCTTACACCAGCTTGCTCACATGATCCTTTCATACGCAACAACAACAACATTATTAGGAGATGATGGATGGGGAGTTCCGTCGCCAAGGGCGATACTCTACCCCATTGCTGGTGGTGATGCGGGGAATGATGAGCCCCCAATAAGGATCGAAGTCCTATAGTATTCAGAAAGCTCCCCCCCCCCTCTCTCACACAGAATTGCTTGGTCTCTCATACTCACGTAAATCTGTTTCTCGCGATTTCCGACAGGCACGAATTTTCTAGGCATTTAGAGAACCAAATTTCGCGCGTGTCTCATTGTCATATTGCTGATCGCCGTTCGAGGCTGCGTCGCGAGAAATGCGGGAATTGCTGCTTGTAACGTTTCCTTTTCTTTATTTTCAATTTTTTTTCTTTTTTCTTTTCGTCTCTTGCAAGCCGTTACAGCTTTGTGCTCCTCTGAAAGCAGACGACGTGAGGATGTCTATTCGAAATGGAAATTTTTCTCTGCTTCTTGCATCACACACCACTAAACAAAACAAACTATATTCGAACTTCGAATCGAAGCGATGCATGTCCCTTCCAAACGCAATATATAACTCCGAAACTGCACTCGTAAGCCACCCAACGCTATAGACGACAGTGCATAAAACAGAGTCAGTGCTGCTTCATATGAAAATCTGTGTGCATATATCACGTATATACCGTGTACATCAGTGTACACATATGCTGCATATGTGTTTGGATCGATAATGTAGCTATATTCGCTTCGGTTTTACAGTTACTATTCGCACAGTCCTAAAACATTAGAGGAGTGTTGTATACACCTCACTGGGACACTAAACTAACACTGCTAAAGTGACCTCGAATTATTTTTGTTCGCATGTTGCTGCAGATTGCTCTGCAACGAATAAAGTGAGCTTTCGAAAGAACGACGAACGCGCAGGTTACCTGCGTCCCGCCCGAGAGGCCTCAGTTCCTCACACCTTTCAAAAATGTCTTCCACTGTTGGAAAGAGCGTATCGGAGAACGAGGAAAGGGGGAGGGTACGTCATGACGTCACTATCCCCCTGGCAGGGCAGTGGGCAGGGGCGGTCATGTGACGTTGATGGGTGTAGCCAACACCACTTAGATAGAGAAAGCCTGATTACTCGTCGCCATGGATTTTGCTGACGTCACTAGTGGATCGTGCCTGCCGGCAGTGGCTGCGTTCTGAGATTGCTTTCGCAAATATGGTTGCCCAGTGACAATACACCGCGTAGGGAAAATATTTTGTCTAGTGACTTCTTATGGACAGCTTGACGAATGGAACAGGATATTGAGCCACGTTTAATGTTGCCTCATTGCTCCGTCAGATAAACTCCCTTATGAAGGGGGAAAAATGGAAAGATGCTCAATGTGCGGAAGCTGAGTACTCGGTACGCATGCATGCATGTGAAGCAGCTCGACGACGAGGACAAAAGACACAACAAACACGGCTCCTAGCGTCACTCTTATATGGTAGCTCACGTCATGGTTACTCCTGGAAAATGGAGCAAGGTGGCACTCCCTCTTGGAAGGTGGAAAGTTTACTCTAAAGGGAGCGTTCCTAGGGACAAGATACATGACCCCCTGAAGGAGTTGCTACAGCACATGTTATTTTTCTCCCTCTCTTTCGGAGCGACACTGGCACACCCTGGGCAAGGTGTATAATCCCCACCTGATCACATTTAATAACTATTTTGTAATTATAATACACACAAAAGCGTTTCTGCGTATCAAAGAACGGGACAAACGGTTGACCAGCGTGTTTTTGTAAAACACCCGAATCCTGCTGCATCTTAAGCAGAACCAATAAGTATATAAAAATGTTAAACTCGACTACGCATGGTGGACGAAAGAGTAGTTTGGGGAGATCGCAAGCGCCCTTCGATTTAAACTCCGTATCGCTGTCATTCAATCAGATATCAGCAACGTGATGTCAGCCACTCCAAAGAAATATACCTCTACCCAAGAAACGTCATCATGACGTTGGTAGACAGACTGAAACCGAAACAAATCGGAAGGGGAGGGCTGGGTTCGAGGAATGGGCACTTGCAACGCCCCCTAGATACAGAAGGCCTGCTTATTGCCTCTTCTCCTCCTTTGCTACGTGGACATATAAGTCAGGATTCGTTTGCTACTGCGATTCGTCGTTCTGCGAATTCAAGAACTCTCAAATGACTGCAACTAACTTCGATCCTGCAGGCCTGAATATGTATACAAAAGTGCAACACTCTTTTTGAGAAAGATTGAGACCTTTTTGCGCTTTATTTTCAAGTTTTCCCATTTAGTACGCGGGGCTGTTCAATCACTACTCGCAGACGACGGTGGTTCGTTTTCATGGCCACGACCGCTGAAAGCACGTTCGTGATTGGCTACCGCCGTTGAAAACACGATCCTGATTGGCTGACTCTTAGTTGTTACGTCACGTCGACGAGTAAGCAGGCTTTCTCTATCTAGGTGGTGTCGGCACTTGTTCATGAGACCGTTTACAACAGAGTTATCTGGGCGCCGCCATCTTAGCGCACGTGACCTTGCGCGCCATTGCTTGCCTTCCCTTTCGTCCGCCTGTTGGCACGGCGCACGCAGTACGGCAACCTAGAGACGCTTTCCCCGATTTTCAACTTTTTGCAATGAATTCCGGATGGAAGGATGACACGAGGCTTTAGCCGAAGCTTAAACGGTAATGTGAGTGCGCTTTTTTATATAATTTAAGTTGTATTTGCTTGATGTAGGCCCGCTTACACCAACGCTTGTTAAAATTTAAACCAAGATTAGCGGTCCCTTAACTTGAACTTAACGCTTAACTCTACTTCAATAACGGGAATTACTGTCACTGAAACATTCATCACGTCACCAACTAACGTTTGTAAAAAAGAATTGAGTGTTAACTTCAAGTTTTAGCAACCCTTAATCTCGGTTCAAAGTTAACCAGCGTTGGTGAAACCGGGCCGTAGAGTGATATTTCTGCCCTCGTGCGTCCTACATGATCGACCCCACTATGCTAGAGTTACTACACATTACGGTTTTTTGTTTTTTTTTTCTTTTGTTGCGCATACGTTACGTTATGCATACGTTCATAATGTAATATCGTAAGATCGTGACTTTTCTTTCTTAATATCGCAAGAGTTGGTGGTACAACTACCTGAGGATGATATGCATGTATGAGAGCTGTTATGTTTCCGTTATGAAGTAGCATACTTTTATTGTTGATTTGAGCTGTATACAAGTACATGATCAACGAGATAGAGGGAGACGGAAAGCCTGCGCTGAACTACAGAGGGTTTGCAAAGGGAACGAACCAGTGGCCATGTCGGTGCAGAACTATGCCAGTGCAACGATGGTGTATACAATTTAAAGGTACTGTAAAGCAGCACCGATCAGATGTCATTTAGTGTGGCTATTCGATAGTCCAAGCCACCAGGAAGAAAACTGTGCAAGTTTCATTCCAATCGACGGTGCAGTTAATTAGAAAATTACAATTAAAGATTACGGGCAACACTGTACTAGGTATTCGAAATGAATCCGTACTTCTGACACATACGGCGGCAACCACATCGCATGCGTATAACACTGGGCCCGACATAACGATCCACCACACTCCACCATAAAATCTGCCCCTGCAATCCACACAACGATCCACATCTGAGGATAAATGGATAAGCGAACTGAAATGAAATGCTGAGCCGTTGAAAAAAATCTGTCAGACGTTCAAGAAGCCAGACAGCGTCGGGACTTGTTTGTTCACAGAGGTTCACAGAGAGAGTTTGTTCGTTCGAAAGAGGCCGCGAACAAAAGGAGCGCGCAGGCGCAGCAGAGAAGTAGGGAGAGCCCCCATCGAACAGCGGCCAGCACTGGGTTACTTCGCAAAAACAGGGGTTAAAAGTTTAACCTGTTAACAGGGGTTTCAGAATGCATAGGTAAACAGGAAAACTAATAATATGGTTACTAAAATAACGAAGTTCCGATGTAATAGTGTGTAATACCAATTTTCAGTGTTGCCTGCTGTACAGGGGGTTGTTTGACACCAGGCGTCGCACCGATCCAATACGCCGCATCTTTCACGGCAAATTAAAAATATTTATAGCGCGTTGTCGGTCGTATGGTTCCGCATATGGTATTTTGAAGCAACAAAGTCTCTAGTCACATCACCGGCATATCATGCTTGTCTACTGCTTTACAGTACCTTTAAAGGCTGACATCAAGCCGACACAAACAGTGAGCAGAACGTATAGTACAGAGATTCGCTTCGGGCCCACTTTGGCGGCAACATGCACCTGTAAAGCGGGTTTGAGCAGCAGGTGCAGTGATATATATGCACTGCGCATCAAGGTTGTAGAAGCGACAAACAAGGGGCTCACGAGTGCTTCGTGCACTAACAAGGCGCGTACGAGGGGTGTTCAAGTCAAACCGGGACTTTTCATTTTTCGCAAAAGTAAAATGAACTTACAGGCAAGAAATTAGTTTTATTTTTCAACGTAATCTCCAGCTGCACTAATGCACTTGTCCCAGCGTTTCACGAGGGCTTGGATGCCAGCAGCGTAGAAATCCTTACCGGCGCGTAGCAGCCATGATCGGACCGCATTCTTGACCTCGTCGTCGCAGCTGAAGTGGCGGCCTCTTAGGAACGCCTTCAGTGGCCCGAAGAGATGGAAATCGCTGGGGGCGAGGTCTGGACTGTAAGGGGGATGTGGCAGCAACTCCCGGCCAAGTTCCTGTAAGGTGCGTGTCGTGAGATGCGCGGTGTGCGGGCGTGCATTGTCCTGTAGGAGGAGGACTCATTTGGTGATGAGGCCCGGCCGCTTTTGCTTCAGCGCCTTATGCACATCCCTGAGAACCTGGCAGTAATATGCACTATTGATGGTGGTACCACTGGGCAGAAAATCAACAGGAACAACGCCAGCCTTGTCCCAGAAAACTGTGGCCATGACCTTACCCGCAGACGGGGTGCTTCGGAACTTCTTGGGAGCTGGCGAGCCCGGATGCTTCCACTGTTTTGATGCGTGCGCGTTTAGACTCAGGAGTGAAATGGTACACCCACGTTTCATCGCACGTGATGATCCGATCAATGAACGGCTGTCCTTCAGTGTCGAACGGTACCTTAGCTTCTGGGAGATTGGTCTTCTCTGCCGGTCAAACACCGAGAGCTGCCTCGGGACCCAACGGGCACTAACTTTCCGAAACTGGAGGTGTTCATGAATGATGGTGTTCAACGTTCCCACAGAAAGGTCCGTATTTCGAGCCAGTTCGAGACATGTTATCCGTCGGTCCTTGAGGATCAGGCGCTTCACAAGTTGGATGTTCTCAGGAACTCCTGCACTGGGCTCTGAGACGCCCCGGCCGTGATCGTCCTGCACTGATGTACGGCCGTCTCGGAACCGTTTGCACCCCTCAAACGCTTTGCAGCGGCTAAATGTATCGTGGCCATACTGAGCCTGAAGGCTTCAGTGAATTTCAGATGACTTTACGCCTTCATTCACGAGAAACTCCATGACAATTCGCTGTTCGATGTGCGCGCTCACCTCGTTGTGGGTCATCTTGTCCAGCACGTGTCTTCTGTTTTGCACAAACTTTGGACAACCACGTGGTGAACGCGGAGGCCTGTCGCGTGTGAAAATTACGAAAAAGAAGTAGCGCGAGCCATTTGTACACTCAGGAGACAGAAAGTCCTGGGCCCGCTTGCACGAAACAATCCTAAGTGTAACACTTGGCAAGTGTTGCACTAACGCGTTAGTGCACTAAGTTTAGGGTTGCGGTTAAGTGGCTTGCACGAACACTTCGACGACCGCCCTAAGTCAAGTATTCTAAAGTGGATCGTGGCTATGAGCAGTAGCAGTTTTCGGAGGCTCTCATTGGTAGAAAGAGAACTTCCGGAGTTCATCCCAGGAAGTCGTGCGTCACGGCATGTTTGGATGCTGGGAAGTCGTCTGCTTCTGCCGTCGCACGTAAACAGTTTGTAGAACCAAAATAAGGTATTGTACTATCATTGTAGCTGCAAGAACGAGTTAGGTCACTTGTTGCGTGCTTTTGTTAAATAAAATAAAGCATGTGGCCCAAAGTATGTCTCGAATTGCTCGATGATTGGGAACTTATCGCCAACGGCAGTGCCGGTGAGAGGCACTTCGCGTGCGGCGATCATTTTGAGAGATGTTGCTAACGAAAAGCACAACACGTACGGCACCCACGGCATAAAAAAATGAGACGTTGTTATAGTATTGCGAGGAAAATGCGTACTGTATTGCGAGATACAGTTGGGGCCAACGACGAATCTTCGATACACGGTTCATAGCGGCCGACATGTTAGTCCTAAGCTCTAGTGCGGTAGTTTAGGGTGCTCCTAGGACCCTTGGCTAGCGTCCTATATAAACTGCGCGGAGCGAGCGCCACCACTTTAGTGTTGTAGAAGTTTCGTGCAAGCCACTTACGGCTCCGGCACTACACTAAGTGGGGAACTCGTTAAGTATTACACTAAGTTTGTTTCGTGCAAGCGGGCCCTGCAAGTTCTGCTGCAAGGAACGTGACCCCTGCTACTATGGAGGAAGTTTATTCTGACAAGCAGCAGTCAACGCCTACAGCAGAGTTCGGGGCTCACACAGAAATGCTGCGCCACTTTGAGGGCTGCATTACTCACCCTCGCTGACTTTCCCGGTTTGAAATCCTTCCTCTGAAGATTCGATACCCACCGTTGTCGGATCAGCTTGTTTTTCTCTCCTTGTGGGAACCCGTGCATTGCAAAAGGCCTCGAACACGGGCAGTCTTTGTGTAGCGACGGCTCGTGAATTTGACAAACTGCTTCGTCCCACACCGACCAGATCTCCTGTCACAGTTTCTACACTCAATCACGGAACAAGTCTTCCCTCTGTTTTTCCACATTTTGCACAGAACTGTAGCACAGCGGCTAAAAAGCTCGGAAGCACTCACATAGGCGAAGGCACACAGGCACTCGCAGAAGGCAAGCAATGCCGGTGCTAGTGTGGCGCCATCTATAAGCGCCTGAAGCAACTGGCTGCTGTAAACGGTCTATTGAAAGAAAAGTAGGACCGAAGGTCGCGTCCCTTTCAGGGACCATCATAATCCCCTCAAGACCGTGGCTTTGTTCACCCCTAGCTTCGAGCGCAGTTCAAGTCTACCAAATAGACCTCTCCCTGTTTGTAAACAAATGACATCATAGTGTTCGACAGCGCATCCAATTTGGTAGAGTTGAACTACGCTCGAAGCTGGGGCCGAACAAGGTCGCACCCGAAAGCCACGGTCTTGAGGGGACTACGATGGTCCCTGAAAGGGACGCGACCTTCGCTCCTACTTCTCTTTGAATAGGAGGCACCGAACAAGTGGCCATTCGTGGAACCCAGCCCTCCTTTTTCGATTTGTTTCGGTATCAGTCTGTCTACCAACGTCATGATGCCGTTTCTCGGGTAGATGTCGCGCTGTCGAACACTATGACGTCATTTGTTTAAAAACAGGGAGAGGTCTATCAGGCGATTGGCTTATCATGTTTTCGGAAACCTTACCGTGAAACAGATCACAGCCACCGCAACGGACGTAAATCTCAGGAAACCCAGCGTGATACCGAGCGCTACAGCAACACCACCTAGATAGAGAAAGCCTGCTTACTTGTCGACGTGACGTAACGACTAACAGTCATCCAATCAGTTTCGTGTTTTCAACGGCAGTAGCCAATCACGAACGAGCTTTCAGCGGTCGTAGCCACAGAGGCCATAGAGACGAACCAACGTCATCTGCGAGTAGTAATTGAACGTCCCTGCGTACTAAATGGGAAAACCTTAAAGGAGCAGTCTAGAGGCCCACAACTTTGTTTCTGGTTTTCGTCAGTATGGAACGTTAGGCGGCCGAAAACAGTTTTCCCACAATTTGTACAACCGTAGCGAAATTGGCACGCCTGAAATAGCTCCCTGAACCTCCCGTGCGCGAAACACCCTTCTTCGCCTTCACGATAGGCACGTGATGAGCCCCACCACACGCGTCACATGCGACGCAAGTGGTGAGGACGCTCCTCATTGGACCAGGGATCACATGATCGAGGTGAGCAACATCGCGCAGGCGGGAGCGTCTGCTACCGCTTCGGAGACACCATACGTTCTCCGGCTACGTGATGTCCGAAATGGAGGGTTTGAAGGCTGTCCACGACACAACCACGATTTTTTGGGACCGCAGATACCACGGGAAGAACGAGTGGTGCAGCCCGAAATTAACTGCGCTTGTACAGCGAAAATCCCGTGCTTCTCGACAGTATGCAGCCTGTCCGACAGTTTTCACCGCGCAGTTGGTTCAGTGGCTAACAGGTGGCGCCACAATACCGCCGCCATCCCTTGCTTTCTGCTACTGTGAATTTTGAGATTGCACAGAAGCCACGGATATATTACTCTTGTGATTGTAATCTTATTTTCTCAGGCTGCATATATGCTTTTTTTTTAGAAAACGCGATATAAATCATATAAAGAATAGAAGTCCAAAGAAACAGCTCGCAATGTTCGTAGCAGACGGTTTTTCCTGCGAACGAATGAGGGGCTCTCTACCACCAACGTCACAGTAGAGTGGGTGTGGTCTGCAGTTGGAGCGCTCCGGCCTGTCACCGCGGCAGCGATTTTCCAAATTAATTGCACCGTGGTGAAACAACTTTGGACAGAAATATTTTCTGGGAATGCTTTTCACATACTGCTTTACAAGATGACAGCAGTTTTTGGCCATGTTAGATACCATAGATTGAGAAGTTACCCGTCAAAAAGAACTCGTTACAAGTTAAGTTACCGTGTGCAAAATGTAACTACGTTAATAACGAAGTTCTTCAGCCTGAAATGTAACTCGCAGTTACTGAAAAAAAAAAAAAAGAACGAGTTACTTCCAAGTTACTTCGGACACAAAATAGCATTACGCACGTGCAACACGCGTGAGAAGTTGAGTTAGACCTTGAGTTGCCTGCGGAGGAGTGCAACACGCTTAGATCGTTTTCGTTTATGTCCAACAATAGATCTCTTCCTGTTTGTAAACAAATGACGTCATAGTGTTTGACAGCGCCACAAAGTTGGTAGAGTATGAATAGTAGAATGAAGAATATGAATAGAATGAATATCACGTTTTATGGCAAAAAATGCCATGAAGGAACCGGAGAGAAAGCAAGAAAATATGTGGGCGTGAGTGAAAAGCGAGTTAAAAATAACTTGGAACTTAACTTAACTTACTTTGGCAAAGTTACCTGAAAAAGGAACGAGTTCCTTTAAAAGTTACCACGGCGCTAAAGTACCGAGTTAAGTTACAAGTTACCAATAAAGGAACTTAGTTACAGTAACGAGTTACTTGTAACGAGTTACCTCGAACTCTGTTAGATACCACTTTAATGCTCCTTTAAAATAAAGCGCAAAACGGTCCCATATCTATCTCAAGACCGATTTTCTGGAAAGCGTGTTGCACTTTTTGTCTACAGATTCGGGTCTACAAGTGCCAACTTAGCTGCAATCATTTGCGAGTTCTTGAATTCGCAGAACGGCGATTCGCAGTAGCAGAGGAATTGTGACTTTATATGCCTACGTAGCGAAGGAGGGAGAGGAGGCAAGAAGCAGGCCTTCTGTATCTAGGTGGCGTTGGCTACAGTGGGAGTTGCGTCATTCGTGATCTATCCGGAAACGCCCACCAGAAAATAAAAATAAGGCCATCCGAACAAGGCAAGCTCGCGTACACCTCAACAATTCGCCCAAGCGGCACAATGTACTGAAAGTCGAATGCAATGGGGGTGGACGGTATGTGTCTTATCGATGTGCTTTTGTTTCACGGGTCCGTTCAAGACCTTCCACCTACCCGTCAACCCCCATTGCACTGGACTTGCAGTACATTGTGCTGCTTGGGCGGTTTCACGTTTGCCTGTACGAAACGACTCGTTATCGGCAAATAACGTCTCGACTTACCACAGCAGATAACGCGTTGTCCCGATTCAGCGTACCCAATATGACAAAAGGAAAAACACGTCACGTTGTTGTGTGACGGTGACGATTGCCAACAACCATGATGCGCGAAGCCATTTTTAGTTCTGGCGAACGCGGTATAGTGTAGAGAAGAAATAACGCGTAGAACGTATTTGTTATCACGTTACGCCAAACATTAATTCGCATGTGAAATTAGAAAGTTTTAGATATCGTACGCTATCGCCTTAACGTACGTAAGAGATAGCGTTGGTGGTTCTGCGCACTGCGCGAAGCTCTCTTTCTGATATGGGTGTACGCAGAACCATCAACGCTACTCCTTACGTACGCAAAAAATTTGATAGCGTACGATATACTAAAACTCTCTATTAATTCGCAAACGTCAATTATACGAAAGATTTAGGTTTGGAACTACAGGAGCAAAACACAAGGACAGGAGAACGGCACAGCACACAGCTCCACTAACAACTCGACACAATTCGTCAACAATTCGTCCCACAGGGCAAGTCTAATAAAAACAACATAAAACGATGGCGTATATATTTATATATTTGTAACTGCTGAAACATCGCCATGCCTGTACTGGACAGCTGTTGCGGCATTATTGGGCCATCGTCAGCAGTACACAGGCAGGCAACGTTCGCTTGCCTGCGTTGCCTGCCTTCGTACTGGTGACGATGGCCCAATAAGGCCGAAACAGCTGTCCAGTACCTGGCATGGCGATGTTTGAGCACTTACAAACATACGTTATACGCGCAGCCAAAGAGCTACGGCTATTTTTTCTTATATACGGTGTCCACGCTAAGTGTGAACAGATTTTTAATAAATATATATAACACTTTTTCCAAGATGAAATCAATTGCAATATAGCATATGCTGAAGGGCACTCCCTAGGAGGGCATTAGCAAAGTCCAAAGGCAATGTCTCAATTAACTTTCATTAATTAACTTTTTAATGATAAAAGCTACGAAGTTGTCCAAATGAGAACATCTGTTCCTTTCGGTCACCTGATATCGTAGCCGTTTTCAGAACAAAAATCCGTTCGATCGATCGCCGCAAAAAATTCGTGAAGGAAGGCTATTTTTTCTTTATTTTGTTCATTGGCGCTTCGTAGAAGACGCGTCTTTCCTTCACCCCCAATGTGAGAGGAAGAAAGAGCACACTATCGCCTCTCGCGTCCTGGAAAAAGATTAAAAGGAAACAAAAAATGCAACCCAAGATAAGGCCAGCTCCGATAGAGTCACCCGATACATTTGTTTTTGTTTTGTTTCCGCAAGTTAAAGCTCATCTTCGACGCATGAGGCGGCCCTGTACTCCTTTCCCCTCCCACGTTGGGGATGAAGGAAATACGCGTCTGCGAAGATGCGCAATGAACAAAATAAAGAAAAAAATGGCGTTCCTTCACTAATTTTTTGCGGGCGATTTATCGAACGGATTTTTGTTCTGAAAACGGCTACGATATCAGGTGACCGAAAGGAACAGATGTTCTCATTGGGACAACTTTGTCGCTTTTATAACTAACAAGTTCATTAATGAAAGTTAATTAAGACATTGCCTTTGGACTTTGCTAATGCCCTGCTAGGGAGTGCCCTTCAGCACATGCCATATTGCAATTGATTTCATCTTGGAAAAAATGTTATATATATTTTTTTAAAATATGTTCACAGTTAGCGTGGACACCCTGTATATGTAACGGAGCCATCCCCAAGACCTCATCATATCCTCTCCACAGCTGTGTCACACGAAGGGGCGACCCCTCAGTTCCAAGAAATGGGGGAGAGGACTTCTTCCACGAACAGTTTGGGAGGGACGCTTCGACTGTCCCAGGCAGTCCAGTCTCAGTCATCGTCACAACCAGTTTACTACTTTGTATTGCGCACATATCCGTTAATTGTAAGTAGTAATGTAAATATACCTGTAGTGCCCTCTCGTCCAATCACTCATCATCTCACCCCTTCCACACCAAGCCATCACCACGCGAGAGTTACACTACACACACACACACACACATATATATGTATATATGTATATATATATAAAGAGGGGGAAAAAGCCATTAAAAAATAGGTAAATGATGCTAGACGTGTTTGAAATTCAAACTTACAGTTGCTTGAACTTGAACTGTAAGTTTGAATTTCAAACACGTCTAGCATCATTTACCTATTTTTTTAATGGCTTTCCCCCCTCTTTATAATTCACTGGCTTGCAATGTGGCATTGAGGAGTGCTCGGTCACCCTCCCAGGTGTATATCGCTCGCTGAGTGACCCCTGGTTTGCCAATCCCGAACGATGCGCAGCTACCCAGGGCCGACGAGCCGCAAACACGGCGAAACACGTGTCCTCTGGTGCTGTCGCATCGTTCAATGAGTATCTGTATATATATATATATATATATATCACGTTCCACGTGACCTTCCGACGCCACTCGCTCAAACGTCGCCCACCTACGCATTGCTGATGAAGGCCCAATAAGGCCGAAACAGCTGTCCAATGCTGGTGTGGCGACGTTTGGGACTTATAAACATATATATATATATATATATATATATATATATACGCCATCGTTTTATGTTATTTAACCCTTGTATTTTGCTCCTAGTTCCAAACCTAAATCATGTACCAACTGGCCCAATCTGCCATTTTAAGTATACGAAAGGGTTGAACTCACGGACGATACCACTTTGCATCATGCGCGAAAAAAACTTATTTCCCATGATTACCACAGGCTTTCGTAATATGCACAACATATATAGCGCTACAATGTTTAGCGTTGTAGTGGATGAAGGCAATTAAACATAGAAGGACAAACACAATAAGACAAGCCTTACAAAGCCCAGTTGCCTACTTAGTACTTAGCAAGTTTTCCAAGTCATCTATATTTCTCGGTACCCACTTCAGGCATCCTGATGGTCTCGTCGTCAGGCAGCTCAATGGTGGGCTCGGGAAAATCGGCCCAAGTCCGCCTAGCCCGCTCTCGTTCTCTTCGTCGAAAGACTCCTAGTCGCACCCGTATGCCGTCAGGCATATTGGAGTCATCGGAGGACGACGTCGAGGTCGTGGTTGTCGTCGTCGTCATAGACTCCAGTCCGGCGTCGAAAGATGCAGTAGACGACGAGCTAGAGTCGCTCATCGTTTGTAAGGCATCTGAAGTTGCATCCGCCTCTGTTATGCAGTACACATGAGACCTGTTGGCGCCAACAAAAAAAGACATATGTACACTATATTCCCCTTCCACGACGCCCCCTCTGTAAGATAATTTCGGGGGGTTACGTGCATGAGAGATGAGTGAATGGCTCTTCGTGCTGTGCCCCTTTGTTTGTGTGGTCTTGACTTTACGCGAGACAGAACGGAGACAATTAGCATTGAGGACACAGAGCACTTGCTCTTTCTCCCGCAAATCTCGTGCATCACTTGTACTTCAGGGGAGAGTGACTGTGTCTGCCACTCCATTCTGGTACATCCACATTGCGATAATCTGAAACAGAAAGCCCTAGCCAGGCAACTAGAAGATACCCGGGCGTAAATGTGTACTCCGCCCTTGCATTTATCAGTTCACAAGCGCGGCAAAAGAAGGACAATAAATGACCTGCAATAGCGTTTCCTGAAACCCAGTTGGCGTGGACTACTGAACCCATTTTCTGTTGTTATATTCAGCCTTCCAATGAGTTTATGAAAAAATTCAGAAAACAAACAAAAAGAACTAAAACGGGATGGGGAGGCGACGAAGGCAACTGTTTGATGTCCAACGTCAATCCGTATAGGGAAGCAGCATTGCCGGGGGCCAGCTTCCTCATATGTCCGTTCAGCACGGCCTGCCAAGCTCGCCTACATCGGGCATTCTATGCGTGGGACTTCATGGATACGGTAACGTGGAAAGAAGGATAACGCAAGCGAGCTGGTCTGAACTTGGCAGAGAATGGGGCTATAGTGCTCACACAACGGCTAAGAACTAGCAAACCGAGATTAACCACAAAGATGTGCTGGTCTTGAGTCATAATGTGCCGTTGTCCTAGTCCTCATTCGCAAGCAAATGTTTCCCATGGACACTTCCTCGATGGGGAAACAAGGGATGAAACAATGTTCTCGGCTACTGTGACGACAAGTGTTCAGTTTCGTATCCTTTTCTGAATCTCCGTGTGGAAAGTAATTTACGAAGGAAAAAGACCAATGTGAACGTGATGAGACAGGTAGTTTGCGTGGTTACATTGTAGACATGGCTGTGTCGTAAACAGCGTGATCGGGCTTCAGGGTCCGTAACTAATCTAGTGCCCTCCGATTTATCATATTTCTTCCTCCCTGTCCGAGTTTATTATAATTGCATGGCGGGACTTGTTGATGTATGAAATGATGCATGAATATACAAAAGAAAGAAGGGCAGCATTCAGTATGCAGCAGAAGCGTAGCTCATGTGTACTTTTTTACCATGTGTGTATTGCTATGACACTTGACAACAGATTTTCACGCTCTGATTTTCACCGTCTTCTGGATAATTTTAGAAAACAGAAAGGAAAACTTACACTTCTACATGGTGTCAGAGAGGTGGATAGTTCATTGCAGAAGCTAGGCGTCCCTATGTCTCCTCCGTCATCACACCGCCATACTGTTGTCCCCGGACTTCTTCTTCCTCACACTTTCTGGTCTTGATCCACCAAGAGATATTGACCGGGGATGGGAAATAACTACGCGTGCTAATTCTGACCGTTGAGGATGTTGAGTATATGTGTACTTACTAGTTAAACGGACAGGTTAAACGGCAGTGAAACAGAAGTACAGTGTGTAGTATGTGCGAGGGTACAAAATGTCAGATGGTATAATGGCCACACCCGCAGCTTTTTTTGTGGGAATCATAACCACGACACCTTTGTTCGCTCACTGCCCAGTGCCCACATTATCCAATTAGGCAGTCATTTCAGACATGGATACAAACTGCAAACTGATATACGAATCGTCATGTGGAAACATAGCCAATGGAATGTAGTTCTGTGATTTTACCATGACGGTTATTCAGTCATGATGTCGAACTCGGGCAGTATGACAACAGCAACAACTTTATTTAAGGCAGTACAACAACCCCTTTTACGCTACACAGTTCATGTTCGTGATAACAAAGGAAAAAACAAAACAAAAACAAACAGGAGCATATCTTTACTATGCCGCTTATCGTTACGCAGAACTAGGTATGGATCGTGCGATAAATGAAAGGAGGTTATGTACACAATCATCATTTATCGGGCGATAAATCATGGCTCTCTACAGATGCGATAGAATCATACACGGCAAGCATAGGGTGCATATATGTGGCGACTGTATCGCAAGCAGGCAATTCTTTTACGAAGACCATGTGGGTACATGACCCGCCCAGTGTCGTAGGCGCTGTTGTCGAGACGGGCCTCAAACCTAACGTGTCGCGCATGAAGTCAAGGAAGGCAGCGTCCCCGCTTCTGGACACGTTAAGGTTGAAATCGCCAGCGAGCACCACGGGCATGTGGTGGCGGTCTTCCGCGGCTAGGAAGTGATTATCTAGCCGATGCTGGGGCCGGCGAACTGGGACTGACTGTACTGACGGCGTACTGACCGTACAGGAAAAGTTCCCTTTGGGCCGCCCCGGTACAACCTCTCCACCCCCGGGAAGAGGAAAGAAGTCTTGTCCACCCTTCTCCCAGTCCGCTGCTGGGTAGTACGATAGGAAGAACTGCATAGGAATGCTATGCAGTTCTTTATATGGTACTACCACTCACTACTGTATTCTCATCTCCGCTAGCACTACTCTGGTACTGCACATCGCGAAGCGACTCCCTCGGGTAGATCTAGAATGCGACGAGCAGGCACCGTCTTGAACAGATAGCCACTTCAGCTGCACAGTTGTCTTTGCATCGCTTGCATCTGCTTTCTTTACCATGTGTGTACCAACCACAAGTGCACCAACCATGCGGAAATAAATGTTTCGATTCGCTCAAGCTCTACTGATTTATTTAGTCTCTGTCTCACTCTTCATATGGTGCGGTTACACGTCCTCCTTGGATGCGTTACAGCCTTATCACCCCCCCCCCCCCCCCGGGAAAATGGAGGTGCTATGCCTCTGAAACTCGTATTGAGTTGTTGAAAGTTGTTCGGCTGATGAGCTACAGCATTTAGATCCACTTCGCGAGCAAATTCTTCGCGGCAACGACGTAAGGCGGTATGGTTTAGTCTATAGCCAGCTTCATTGCATAAGTTAGTTTTGACTCGTCGGAGGCATGAGGAAGACCTTTCTGACGTGCAGGATGTCACACAGAGCTATTGTGAGTACAATTCGAAGATGTTTAACAACTTCTGGAATCAGTGTCCTTAGTGGTCCTTAACTCTGTCACGTCCTGAAATGAAGCAAGGGTTGCGACACGGTGCTTTGCAATGCCCGCATTAGAATATCTCCCGGTAAAATTGAAGGCGACGACAGTAGTACAATTAGGTTGGGAGGGAAAAGCAATGAGAAACGCCGGCACCCCCGCCAGGGCAGCGCCACCGTCGTGTCTGGTTCGTTCGCGTATTTTTTCCCGCGCCCGGCGCAAGGGTTGTCCGTGTGCTTACCGGTGGGCGCGTGGCCGGAGGGCTGCATGCGCGCTCACCCTCGCACATTTTTTCAGCCTGGGCCGACTTCTTTCTTCATTTTTCCATTTGTGCATTTTTCCATCGTATTTTTCCCCCCGCTACAACAGGTGTGCAGTAGGCAGTTTACATGCAAAGGATAGCCATACACAAAAGTACAAGCCACCAACTTACACCCACCAACCAAGAAGTGAAAGTATATTTATTAAAGTCATTAGTATCGGGAATAAAGATGCAGATGATGTAACGTTGTTCTGCGGAACAGTTGGCAGCATCCATCGTGCGATATGTCATGTGCGAAGGTTTTGTGATGCTAGTGGCGCTCGCATTAGCTGGCCTAAATGCAGTGGATCCTGGCTAGGGCGGTGGGATTCCACGCCGAGCTTTATGGCAAGCTTGTCATGGTCTACGCAAGCTCCCAAATACTTGGGAATTGACCTCAACTGTTCAAGACGCTCACGGTCCTTTTGGACTTCTTTCTTGAGTCGCCTGCGTTACCTGGTGGCAACCTGGAAACCTTTGGACTTTTCCATTTTCGGTCGTGCATATGTGGCAAATACATTTTTTGCTTCTCGCATAAGTTATTACCTGCAAGTACTCCCGTGCGCAAGAACACATATTAATCGAGTCCAGCGGGTCATTTGCACCTTTATATGGGGTTCGTCGTATGAACCAATGAGACGTGGAAATCTGTTCCGGCCCGTCAAACTCGGGGGGTTGGGATTGTCCTGCCTTTTCGTTCGTCAGTTGGTTTGGCGCGTGTGCTTTGTACGCGACCAGCTACACCCTTTCCTCCAGCACTGCACTGCTGCCATCCTTCGTGATGAGCTACCGGAACTGTTACTGTCGACAGTATATGACACGCCTATGGTTGTTTGGGGCTTCTACAAAGAGGTAGCAGCCTCGTTCAGATTCCTCCTGGCAAGGTTCTCTAGAGAGTTCATCTTTGAAACGACTCGGAAACGCCTCTATCACGCTCTTCTGGATTCGCTTCTTCCGCCTCCAATGTACCGTACGATGTTTGCACCCCAGCCTGGTGGTGATGTTCTCTTGCGTGTACGGCGCATGCCAGTGCGTCCAAAGGTGAAGACTTTCTTCTATCGGTTACACACTGGAACGCTACCGCTTCGTGCGTGGCTGCGCGACAGAGGGTTTTGGGTGCCATGGAATAATTTCAATTGCCGCCTTTGTCCGGAAGAGGAAAACATTGAGCACGCTTTTCTCTATTGTCGAGACGCCATCTTCCCAGACAGAACACTATCTCCTACGGACGTCCGAAATAGATCCCAATGTCCATATCCGAAAACTGACCTCCGTGGGACTCTCCTCGGATATTTGTCGAAGTATATACGTAGCAGTATATCCGCAGGAGGTCCTGTTGCGGCCGTTTCACGGATTGTCCGAATCAGCTCCGTGATGGGATGCTGTACGGATCATGTATTTGAAGAGAGAGAGAAACGCGGGACGATGTAGCACTGCAGAAATTCGACTTTCCATGAACCAACTCACTTTCTCAAGCTACATGAGTAAGAAACAGAGACATTACCTCTACGCCGACTTAATACGCCAAACAATTTCTCATTTCGCCGTTGTTTGTGCACGCAATCGAATTAAACTTTAACAGCTCACCCTTCATTTCGACTCACGGGCGAACAGGGCTCTCGAATGTGTAGAAGCTCGCGAGAACACCAATGTACAGTGTCTGTTCCCTGTTTGGAAGTGAATGCAACTTCATTTCCAAAGCATTTCGGCTGAGTGGCCCAATCTCTTGTTGCTGTTTCTTCTTTCTTTTCTTTTTATTTTTATTTATTTTATTTTATTTTTTTTTGAAACGCCGCGCTGATTTTCCCTCATGGGATGCAAAGCGGAGCAACAGAAAGTGAAACCAGCGGCGACGGTGGCAGATGATAAAAAAATGGTGGAAACACGCTTTATATTTTACTACAAAGCGTATACTGACTTCTGAAAAATAAAGTAACACGCGCCCGAGATACACGCTACGTCCCAGAGAGCTCCTGTTTCTGTCCGTATCTCCTGGTTACGTCCGCAAAGTGCACGTCCGTAGGAAGTTCGAAGCCCGGCCAAGTGGATCTCCGTAGTATCTCCACTGGAGGAATTTCATTATTCTGCGGATATCCGTATCTCCGTGAAAGTATATCCGATGGAGATCCGTAGGACAGAATTTTCTGACTGGGTTCTTTTGGGACGTTTTCCAGCGCGCATTCAAAAGGGACATCTACTTAAATTCCCGTGCTATACGCTTCCTTCCTGTCAGGCCTGGATGCGATTTGCCTCTGGACATCCTACTCCTGTTGGGGTTGTACGCACTGTGGGTAGCTCGACGAATATATGACGCAAATGAGCCACCGGTCGGCTCCTGGCCCATATTCCGTCGCATGGTGTTTTCGTTAGCGCACTTTTTAGTGTTCACATCCTCTGACGAAACTGCGCACACCTGGCTGAACATCATTAATCTCTTACGAACGGGCCCCGTAGACTACTAATTTTTTCTTACCAGTCAGTCATTCATGTCTTCATGCTCCTACTTCTTCTACGTGTCCTTATTATACTAAGCTTACCTTTCCTTGTTCATGCGAGGTTTTGTGTTTGTAACGTTTCGCGACGTTTGGGTAGTTGTGGAGTTTGCTTTTGTATTGCCGTATTATGTTAATGTGCAGCAGTTTTCAATGAGTTGTACATAATGTAAATATTGTTATTCATTCACTCATGTCATTTTTGTACGTAGCGTCATGAACCATAATAAACGGTGAAAAAAAAAAAAAAAAAAAAAACCTGCGGCATGGCCGAGTGGGTTAAGGCGTCTCGCTCGTTAGTGTCGTGCTGACTGGGAGGTGGTGGGTTCGAATCCTACCGGCTGTGCTGTCTGAGGTTTTCCGAAGACTTTCCAGACGAATGTCGGCACAGTTCGCCCTGAAGTCGGCCGTCCTGGGCCGACTTCAGCATACTAACTAAGCATACTAACCCCCCTGTCACCCCACTCCTTCCTGCTTTCCTCGTCTCCATCTGTACGCCGCTCATAGCCACAGTTGCTTCGCGGTCCTAACACTAAAGTAAAAAAAAAGAATAAAAGTGTCAAGAATTATGTTATGACTCTGTGTGAAGGAGAAAAAACCCAGCTAAAAAAAAACCTGACGCAGAAGAAACACAATACGGTACACGTAACAAAGGTTATACTTATTACAGGTATGATGCGATAGCATTGAAGGGGTATCACATATCATACACAATATTTTTTATTAGTGATAATCACACAAGTTTTCAATTAAGCAGAAGGGATAGCACATTTTAATAAAAAATATTTTTAATCAATATGGTTACATTCAAAATTACAAGTTTAATTACAAAAAGTCACATTATTATACATGAGCACCATAGTGGAGTTTTACTTACAAAGTCCTGATAGATGTACGTAACTTCAAGCACAACAGCTAATATTCCAATATGGCACAATTAATCAGATTCTTATGAAGTGATCGGTAGAGTTGGCGGAGGGCCATCGTTTAGCTTCATGTACTTTTCAACCTGGGCCGACTTCTCCCACGATTTTTTTTCCAGCGCGCGGTGGGTGGTGCGCGGGTGAGGGGCTGTCCGGGAGCTTACCAGCCGTCCGAAGGGCTGAGTGTGCCCTTATCGTTGTGTATTTTTCACCCTGGGCTGACTTCTCTGCAACTTTTTCCGCCCGGGCCGACTTCGTTCGCAATTTTTTTCAGGTGGTGCGTGAGTGGTTTACATGTAAGTAGGCGCATGCACACTGACAACACCTGGGCCGAATTCATTCACATTTTTCACCCTCACCCTGGGCCGACTTCGTTCGCAATTTTTCCAGGTGGTGCGTGAGTGGTTTACATGCAAGTAGGTACACGCGGGTGAGCAGCTGTCCGAGTGCATACCAGCGAGCCGGAAGGCTGCGCGTGCCCTTATCGTTCTCCATTTTTTTCACCTGGGCCGACTTCTTTGCCAATTTTTCCGCCTGGGCCGACTACTTTCATAATTTTTTTCAGGCGGTGCGGTAGGTGGTTTACACGCAAGTAGGGGCATGCACACTGACAACACCTGGGCCGAATTCATTCACATTTTTTCCGCTACAACAGTTACACGGTGGTCGGTTTGCATACAAGTAGGAACATGCACACCGGCAACCCCACCAACAGTTGGTGCCGTCACACCTGGGTCGACTTCGTTCGCCATTTTCACCCTGGGCCGACTTCATTCGTAATTTTTTTCCGCTACAACAGCTGCGCAGTGGAACCACTCCTCGCTACACTGGGACAAGCCAAGTACTTTTCTCGCTTGGATTCATATTCAGGGTTTTATCAAGTCAGGCTGCATCCAGAGTCAACTCTTCTTACCACATTCATCACCCCGTTTGGCCGATTCAAGTTCAACAGAGTGCCCTTTGGTATCTCCTGTGCTCCAGAGCACTTCCAGAGAATGATTCACCAGCTGAGAGGAGGACTAGATAGCATTGTATGGCACATTGACGATATTCTAGTCTGGGGCAAAACCAGGGAGGAACATGATAATCACCTACACGAAGTCTTGAAGAGACTAAAAGAGAAAGGGCTCACACTCAATCGCAAAGAATGTATGTTTGCACAAGAAACAATCACTTTTTTGGGGCATGTGATTAACAGAGACAGGGTCACACCAGACCAGAGTAAGATCCCAGTAAACCACGAACGTCTACTGGACATCTAGAGGATGGTACACCGTGGATATTTTGGATACCTAGTAGACATACGGATATGTCCAGCTAACGTGGAATGGATGTACTATGGATCGTCGGAAGCTCATCCATAACTGTATAGATGGATATCTTCTGGATGTAACAGCTGGACATTTGCACATCCAATGTACGTGCTTGTGAGGCATTGCGACGTCTAATATATGTCCTATCGATGTTCCTACCGGATTAACATACGACAATATATAGACCAGATTGCAAATCTACTTTTTCAGCTATTTTGTGTGCATGAACAGCGCAAATGCCGTAGCCGCGTGGTCGTACCCCATCCGACACGGCTTGGGCATTTCTCAGTAGCCTCTGTTGGCGTACTGGATGGAACATATGCTAAAATACCAATAGTTGCGGGATGTTTGTTAAGTGTAGTGGGACCGAAAACGTTTGTAACGGTGACGAGGATGTGTTTCTGCAATTAATTTGTACGTCTGCAATGAGTCAAACTGCCCGCTAACATTTCTGATATTCCTTGCTAACAAATATTGTCTTTGGAATTCAGGCTATTGTCTATGATGAGGTTACCTATTGAGTGGACCTGTCAAACCGACAGATTTCCTGTGTTGTTGGAAGAGTGCTACGTAGATACTTTGCAGAGAGCAGGACGCGAACAAATGGAAAAACTTGCTTTTACTCGTTCTCCAAGTTCTCACGTTCTCGCAAGATAGATTCGCTTTCTTCTAGCGCTATACGTAAAGATTACTATTGAATTGATAGTCGAAACAACGTTTCGTAAACATACGTCTATATTATCGTATGTTAATCCGGTAGGAACATCGACTGGACGTATATTAGACGTCGCAGTGCCCCACAGGCATGTCCACCGAATGTGACGAATGTCCAGCTGTTACATCCAGAGGATATCCATTTATACAGTTATGGATGAGCTTCCGACGATCCATAGTACGTCCATTCCACGTTAGCTGGACATATCCGGATGTTTACTAGACATCCCAAATGTCTTAGATGTTTGGATCTTTCTGATATATCTAATTGACGTTTGTGGTTTACTGGGATAGCTGCCATCGGGGACATGCCAGCACCTACAAATGTCACTGAACTCAAGAGGTTCCTCGGAATGGTTAACTTCATCGCACGTTTCATACCAAACCTGGCAGCCAAGACTGCCCCGGTAACTGCTTCGCAAGGATGTCTCATTTACTTGGGACTGTGCTCAGCAACGTGGATTTGAAGAAGTAAAAAACTGGCTCATGTCACCACCAGTCCTGGCACTGTACTGTCCAACGAAAGAAACAATACTATCAACCGATGCTTCAAGTTATGGCCTTGGAGCAGTCCTCATGCAGCGACAAGAGGACAAAAGTATGCGGGTCGTTGCCTACGCATCCAAGTCACTCGCAGAGTCCGCGCTTCCAAGTCTGTGCGCCTCAAAATATTTTTAACACGTTCTATGCCTCCTACACAGCAGAGCTAAACAGTTTAAATAGCTCTGAAAACATTGCAGAGTTCCGTAAAAAATTCCAAAAGTTCCCGAAATTTTTCAGTTTTCTCGGGGCATAAACTCTCGATAAAAAGTGTCCATCAACCTTCAACTGGTCTGGGCACGAAAGTATTATGCTTTGCCTTCACTCAGAAGAGATTTGGTTGGAATTCGCGCAAAAGCTATTTTGCTAGAATTTTTTTTCGACAGGTAGGTTACATGTCAAATCGCAATCTTCAAGAGGCGGCCATGGCGCGAAAAATTTTTTTGCGGCAAAAATAAGCCGAGAGCACATTGGCTGCATGGGAACAATCAACCACAATTTATTGGAAAGAAATCGGGGATGGTTGAGCGCAATGCCTGGGACGTTTGGCATGGAATGACCCTTTTTCTATCACTCTGTGGGCTGGGTTTGCAACCTCCTTTCGTCGGACCACGGTCCCTTGGTCGGACTGACAGCGATTGCCCTCAAAAAGTTATGCTCGGGTGCTCCGAAAACCACGATGTTCGGCTATTTTTTCCGATGGGATAGCTCCTGAATATCACTGCAAATTATCATGAATTTGAGTACATTCGGCAAGCTCTTCATATTAGTGGGCTAAAAAAGTGACATTTCCTTGGCAAATTTCCGCGTTCAGTTCGCAAATATTTACATAATTAAACTTACGTTACATGACAGCCACATCAAGAGGTGGCAAAAACCTAGTAAGAAGAAATGCCGTTGACCGCATGATTCTCGTTGGCGTAGATTTTTTATTATAATTCAATGACACGTTTTCTGGGACACCATGTACAGGGTGTCCCAGAAAACGTGTCACTGAATTATAATAAAAAAACTACACCACCTAGAGTCATGCGGTCAACGGTATTTGTTCTTACTGGGTTTTTGCCACCTCCTCATGTGAATGTCGTGTGACGTAAGTTTAATTATGTAAATTTTTGCGAGCTTAAGTCGGAAATTTGCCTAGTAAAGGTCACTTTTTTACTCCACCAATGTGAAGAGCGTGTCTAGTTTACTCAAATTAATAATAATTGACAGGGATATTCAGGAGCTATCCCATCGGAAAAAATAGCCGAACATCATGCTCTACGGAGGTCGCACAGAATAGCGCACGATGAATTTTTCAGCGCAATCTGTGTCAGTCCGACGAAAGGAGGTTGGAAATCCAGCCCACCCCGACATCGCAGAAAGAGGTAAAATAGGCATGGCTTATCACGTTCGACTTTCGCTAGGATAATGCTTTCCCTCTCGCAATTTTAGGAACAGTTACTTTTTCTACTATCACTCTGTGGGCTGGCTTCGGAACCTCCTTTCGTCGCACTGCGAGCGATTGCGCTCAGAAAGACATCGCGCGTTATGGTCCGGTGCTCCGAAAAGCATGATATTCGGCTATTTTTTCCGATGGGATAGCTCGTGAATATCACTGCCAATTATCATGAATTTGAGTGAATTGGGCACGATCTTCATATTGGTGGGGTAAAAAAGTGACCTCCCCTTGGCAAATTTCCGAGTTCAGTTCGCAAATATTTGCATAATTAAACTTGGGGTACATGACATTACCTTTACAAGGTGGCAAAAACCTAACAAGAACAAATGCCGTTGACCGCATGATTCTAGGTGGCGTAGTTTTTTTATTATAATTCAATGACACGTTTTCTGGGACACCCTGTATATGCTTCAAGCAGTCAGCACTCACATACTTCTACACTGCATGATTTTGTTTGAGATACAATGAATCATATGTAGAGCATGAACTTTTTGGGAAGTATTTTTTTCTAAATTCGGGAGGTAAAAATCGGGTGAATAAACAACAAAATTCGCTAAATTCGGGCAGAAATCGGGCTCAGTTACTCAAACTGACTGTGCTGGTTTGGTACAAACGGTGATGTAACTGCATTTGCTGCCAAACAAGTTAACGTGCATGCCTACAGACGTCTCGGTGAGGGCAATTTGCGGGGTAAAAATCAGGTTTCACCCTAAGGAGGCAACCTTCAGTTCGGGGTGCAAATTCGGGGAAGAATCGGGTTAAACACTAAAACTTCAGGCTCTAATCATATGCGAGGGCGAATGGCAATGATGCCTCCCTACACCTGAGAGCTTGCGAGTGCAGCACTTCCGTGCATTGAGACTTTATTTCCATCTGATGTGACTCTACACTTCGGGTCAACTTTGAACATGAGACCGGTATTGCAGAGTACGGATTGCCTTCGAAACACCAGGGTTTTTGTTCATTCACATACAACTTACAGTGAAATACCCTTCCATATTTTTTTCGCTTTTGGCTTGTTGTGCAATAAACACACTCTTGCAACGACGAACCTGGGTGACCTGTAGCACGCAAGAAAGGCTTCTGATCTGCACACGCTCTAAAACTCTTCACTCCTTCAAAGAGCGTGTAAGAGAACGAGGGAAGTCGACGTGACTTCGTGACGTCCGCAGTCCCGATGGGAGGGAGATATCGTGACGTTGCGTGGCGCCGTAGCAGTAGTGGCAGCAGACGAGGTCAACGAGAGCATATGCCTGCTACACACAGGTGCGCTGACGTCACGCGAAGTCGTATCTGGCCGATGTCTACTTTCTCCGGACTTTTTCTTATATTTGACTGCGCAGTGACTATACACCATACAGAGAATACATTGTGCATGGTGGTTCCCCGTGGTGAATGTGACCGGGTTTCAAGCCACGTTAAACGTCACTTTGGTGCCGAAGGTTTACAAGTCAATGCGCCTGCCATTCTGAGTGGGCAATGACCAATGCAAACCTGCACAGGTTGTGCAGGTTTGCTGCACAAAGGACATGAAGAAGATCGTACCATCTTCCTACAACACGTGTTGATGAGGGGACGCCACTAAGCACTGGGATAGACAAACAGGAACCGAGCTTTATTTAGGTTCTGCACAAGGTGTGCCTAAGGGTGTGCCCTACGGGGCACATCGGACGCAACTTTTGGTTTGCATTTCATAAAAAATGTCTGTACCGTCATGACGTTGGAAAACAACTCCACAAGTGCATACATCACTGCAAGAAAACTTTTGTATATACATATGCTTGCGATCCTTCCAAAGTAACAAAACTAGAAGCCATCAAAATCACTTCCCACCAAACGTGGCGAAGTCAGTGTGTCTGGACTGGATGGAGTAGAAATGCTGGAATTATTTCTAGATAATGTAACATCCGATGGTGTGCGAACTGTGTCTGACCTTTCCATCATGTTTCTGTCAAGTCTAGGGTTCTGTGGTGGTGTACTGAAGTTGAGATAATGAGACCTTTTCTCCGACCATCCCTCGTTAAGATGCTTTGAAATGCTGTCGATACTGCTCACAGTAATGTCAGCTGTGGGAAAGTCGAACGATCCACTAAGTCCTCGAGATAGACTAACAGATGGTGTGACAGGTAGTTCTGCCTTCGAAGTGGACAGCATCTTGTGATGCTCTGCTGCTTCAAATGACAGAATTGACCTTGAACTGGACTGTTCCTTGCGAGGGCCCGTTGTCTTGGACGATAGCGTTGTGACTGGAATATTCATGGATGGGCTCTGCTGGCTTGAAAGAGTAGTGTGAGCAGACGCTACCTCTTCACTGAGCGAGGAAACTATGCTGGTATTTTGCGAACATTTCTGCGCTGCAGAGAGGCTATTGAATTTTTCTTTAATGACAGCACTGCCTGCCTTTGAATCTTTCGATGGTACCTTGGATGACTGTTTAGCGGAGGATGCTCTGGACACTGAGGAGGTGGATGATTCTCTACTTCTCTTCCCTGATGCTAAAAGCTTCCTTTTGATGTCTCTTTCTCCAGCAGAGCTACTAGCAGACTGTGTGCTCGCAAAGTCATCTGACTTATAGCCTGCGGATTCACTTTCTAAAGGATAGAATACCTGCGATGTATCTAAACTCTGAGCTAGCTTTGAAGGAACCTGTTCTACATTCAAGAGCTCGGAGAGGCGTTTTGAATCTTCTTTCAAGGACAAAGATAACATGGACATGGCTGGCGGACCACCCTGCACTTCCATGGCATGACTGACACTTTTTTCAGCAGAGTCTTTTGTCTGTTTTGCCGCCGGGGATGGACTCTCATTTCTATTGACAAGACTGACACCACCTTGAACCCCAGATCGCTCCCTTGTATGCTTGGTACCCGATATACTAGACTCCTCGCTGCCACTTCTGTTCCACTTTGACCTCAGCTCTGAGACCAGTTTTTGTGCCTTGCTTGAAATGAAGTCTTGTAGCAAGCTTGCATCAACTGATGTGTGCCTGTCTGTCATAGATGTTGGTGGTAGATTCTGGATTGTAGGTATAGAACTTGAAGGAGCACGAGATGCTTCAGTCCTCTTAGGCGTTGTTCCGTTTGCTACATGAAAGTTTTGCACTGCAGCATCAGAATGCCTTGAGGTGTTAAGTGTTTGTTTAGTTTTGGGTATGGCTCCAGATGCTTTCTGCCTGCCTTTCGTTTCATGCAAGGAAGGCTCTCCATTCTTTTCATAGCCATGAGGCAGAGACTCAAGGTGCTTCGGACGTATTGGCGTGCTGCAAGAAATAGGGAAAGCAACTGGTAAGTCTTCAGAATCACATACACACAGGAGACAGACACCTTTCCTTTTTGATGATTTCGAGGAACTGGCAGAATTTGACAAATGTAGTTTCCACGGCATCCAATAGTGAAGTCTCCACTAGTACATAACCATCTGGTCTAGAGGCTTTGTTCTCTGCTCTCAAGTGACGGTTCTCTTCAAACATCTGCGGTTAATATGAAAGCGCATAAAAACATTTGAAAATAAAACTGGCAAAGTCCAGCTATAGGGAAAAATAGTCACCACCAAAGGGAGAGCAAAGGTTGTACTATTAACATAGCTTTGCCAGTCCATGACAGCTGCTTAGCAAGAAACACTTTAATTACAGGTTACACAGGGAACACAAGTAGGTTGTGTAGAACTCAAAAAAGTCCCTGCAGTGCACAATCGGTGTCCTAGTAAGCATACTGTATTACACTGTATGTCTGAACAATAGTTATCATAAAGCTGTCTATAAGTCTTCATGTAATGCCCTTTCAGAACATGGCTTGGTTGTTTTAGCTGCCTGCTGAAAACCTATAGTGAGGCATACATTTTGATTTTCACAACTTTCCTGTAGCTTAGTTTTTTCAGAGTCATGTAACTCTAACTTGACTCCTTTAATAGCGATAACTTTGTAGTGGCAACCACCGTGTAGACCTGACCCTAGTCTTATGGAACCACGTAGGCAAAAATGTACCACCAAAAAAAGCAACACAAGCCTCCGACCAACCCTTGCCCACACTCCATGTAGAGTATCATACATAGGACACCAAGCCAAGATACCACCAAGAAAGCCATGATGTGTCACGACGGCTTTGAGGTGCACACAGTACTTGAAGGGCTACGCGTCGCCAAGGTTCCATGCAACAAACAATACTTTCAAGATATTCGTAAGAAGAAAAAAAAGTTTTATTTTTATCCGCATTAGATTCCAGTACTACATGTAGGGTGAAGTAATACTTTGATGAATAGCAATAGGGGCAACCATAGCTATAGAGCCGCCACATTCAAATGTGCTTGGCATAGTGCTAGAAGATGCAGAAAATTCTTTGCTGAAGTGCCACATACAGAAGAATGAATGAAGCAAAGTCTCGAATTATTGGCAGTGGTAGCCAACACCTACGCATTTAATGTTTACGAGAATACTGAAAAAAAAAAAAAAAAGAAAATTGTTGCACCTGCTTGTGTGTAAAATGTTAATCCACACACAGAAGGCCTGTAGTTATGTTATCATAAGCAATAACAAATGCTGAAGTATTACATGACTGACCTGCATCAGAAGTTTCTCTGAATGGAGCCTCATTTCACGCTCTTGCTTCAAGTCTTCTTCACAAGTCAAAAGCTGTTCCTAGAAGTTAAATGCATGGTTCAAAGCATGGTGCAATGTAAAATGGGTTTCGTACATTACCTCCAGCTTTCGTTCTCCGGCTGAACTTGTACCGAAAACGTTTTCCGCTTTTTGACTTTTCATCCTCATATCTGAAACAGGTCTGGTTACTCCCATTCTTGTTGATGGGGGATGGGTAGGCTTCATACGCCGATTGTGGAATGGCTTGACGTTACGTTCTTCAGATCGTGATCGTAAATGATTTTTCTTTACATGCTTCTCCTGCACATAAAAGTACATCAATACTATAATGTATTCTCGTAGAACATTTCAATGGTGCACTAAATTGAGGCCAAAATTTAAATGTTTTTGCTAGTATACAAGTAGCAGAATATCCGATTTTCTAAAAAGCGTTCTCAATTCACCCTGTACAGAGCTCCATCTTCGATCACTGGCAAAATTAATTTGCAAAATGCATTTTGTCGCGGAACTTCGCAGACTTTACACATTGCCCTTATCTTTTACTTATTCGGGTTTCCGTGGCTTTCACTTAGGATATGCTAAATGGGGCCGCTTTCTCCACACAGAAAAAGAAGAAAAAAAGGAAAGAAGAATAGAAAACCGGGAAACTGTTACAAGTTTGTACTTGAAGATCCCCTCAGCCAAAAACGCGCGCTCAGGCAGAATGGGGATTGCATTTCGATTGCGCAACGTTGTGAGCCAGCGAAACCCCCGAAGCTACTCGAACAATACGCGTCACATGATGATTGTGAGCTAGGCGAACTCACTCATGAGGGCCCTCATGAGTGCCCCTCACCCTCACCTCACGCCTTTGTGGTGAGGGTGAGTGAGGGCAAGCCCGCGATCAGGCCCGTGATGGGTTCGGGCTCCTCTTTGCTGATGCCAAACACTGTTAAACCTTACTGTGACAGTAACAACTGTTACCGAATTTATCCAAGCACCGCACAAAACCCTATAAACAGTTTAATGCCGCACACTATCATTGGTATGAGTACCAACTACTGACACAGTAGTTCAACGCCGACGTGTCATGTGAACATGACGGAAAATTATTTTGAGGCTCATGTGCCTACTAGTGACTTGTATACACGTCGGGCCATAACGGTCACGAGGCGAGGGCTCGTGAGGATGAGGGGTCATGAGGCCATGAGGGTCCTCATGAGAAGAAGGTACGTGGGGCCATGAGGGTCCTCATGAGAAGAAGGTACGTGGGGCCATGAGGGCCCTCATGAGGTTAGGACACGTGAGGATGAGGACCTCATGAGGTGAAGATACATGAGGCCATAAGGGTTGTGAATAGCCTCATGAGGTGAAGGCATGTGAGGATGAGGATGGTGAGGCCTCTCGGGATCCCGATGTCCTGAGGTGAGGTTTGTGAGGGCAAAATTTAAAATGGAATGTGTGGGTGACTGAGGTTTAGTTACTCGTGAGGAAAATTTGGTGAGGGTGATTGAGGCCAACAAAGTCTGTGCTTCGTGAGGTGAGGATGAGTGAGGCCGCAGGAAAATGCCCATCTATGCCCTCATGAGACCTCCTGTGAGTGCACTCATGAGGTCTTAGGGGTGCCAGGTCTGTGTGAGTGAAGTCACTGGTGAGGCCTGAGAGGTGTGAGGTCAGTATGAGTGCATTCAGAAATGACGTCAAATGACGCTTACGAGACGTGGGCAAATTATGAAGGCACTAGTGGGTTCCAGCGACCCAGCTACCGGCAGGGTGCACTTTAAAGCGCTGGTGTTCCCGTTTTTAGCAATTTCGTCTATGTCGCGCTGGGAACACAGCAAAGCGTCCTGAGCTGACAGATTAGTTAGTGATATGGTTCCAGTGACCCAACTACATGCAGTGTGCACTTTAAAGGGCTGGTGTTCCCGTTTTTAGCAATTTCGTCTAAGTCGCGCTGGGAACACAGAAAAGCGTCCTGAGCTGACGGATTAGTTAGTGATATGGTTCCAGTGACCCAACTACATCCAGTGTGCACTTTAAAGGGCTGGTGTTCCTGTTTTTAGCAATTTCGTCTATGTCGCGCTGGGAACACAGCAAAGCGTCCTGAGCTGACGGATTAGTTAGTGATATGGTTCTAGTGACCCAACTATATGCAGTGTGCACTTTAAAGGGCTGGTGTTCCCGTTTTCAGCAATTTCGTCTAAGTCGCGCTGGGAACACAGCCAAGCGTCCTGAGCTGACGGATTAGTTGGTGATGTGGTTCCAGCGACCCAACTATACGCAGTGTGCACTTAAAGGGGCTGGTGTGCCAGTTTTTAGCAATTTTGTCTACGTCGCGCTGGGAACACAGCAAAGCGTCCTGAGCTCGCTGATTACTTGGTGATATGGTTGCAGCGACCCAAGTACACGCAGTGTTCACTGCAAAGGGCTGGTGCGCCCGTTTTTAGCAATTTCGTCTGTGTCACGCTGGGAACACAGCAAAGAGTCCTGAGCTGACTGATTACTTGGTGATTACCAACTATACGCAGTGTGCACTTGAAGGACAACGGAAGCGAAATTTGTCCATTGCAAAAAAGGGACCGAACAAGGTGTAAATATTATGTAAAATTATGGTGCCACTAGTATTTTGCAAGTACGCTGTACGGATGGGCATATTTTTGACGATTACGAGCGCGCTGGGCCGCCCACACGACACGATCGCCCATGGAGCGCGCCAAGCATTGCGGGAAAATCTGAAGAGCGCGTGACGTCAAATATCTCTCGCGCTCCATGTGCGGCTGCCTGGTAAACGGCACAAACACGGCGAATTCTGAATAACGCCTGAAGATGTTCGATACGGAGATCTCGTGAAAGTCTGAAGGCGATATATCCTATGAGAGATGGGTTCGTACATGCTTCTTCGTCTCCGTTCTTTCCCCGTAGCGAGAATTAGACGTACGCCGAAACGCCAAATGAAAGTCAGGAACTCCAACAGGAGAGCCAACGTGCGTCACTTCCGTGGTCTGCTACGGCGGCGCGGCGACGCTCACCAGGGGCTCAGAGTGCTCCACGGCCGAATGTTATATCGCGATTGTGGCGGCATTTCAACTAATATACGCAAATCTAAGTCGAATTCCGGATTGTTTTGGTACACATCGCAATATGAGGCAAATAGCTTTGCAGCCTATTTTCGCTTCCGTCGTCCTTTAAAGGGGCTGGTGTGCCCGTTTTTAGCAATTTTGTCTACATCGCGCTGGGAACACAGCAAAGCGTCCTGAGCTCACTGATTACTTGGTGATATGGTTGCAGCGACCCAAGTACACGCAGTGTTCACTGCAAAGAGCTGGTGCGCCCGTTTTTAGCAATTTCGTCTGTGTCGCGCTGGGAACACAGCAAAGCGTCCTGAGCTGACTGATTACTTGGTGATATGGTTCCAGCGACCCAGCTAGCGGCAGGGTGCATTTTAAAGGGCTGGTGTGCATGTTTTTACCAATTTCGTCTATGTCGCCCTGGGAACACAGCAAAGTGTCCTGATCTCACTGATTACTTGGTAATATGGTTCCAGCGACCCAACTACAGGCAGGGTGCACTTTAAAGGGCTGGTGTGCCCGTTTTTAGCAATTTCGTCTACGTCGCGCTGGGAACAGGCTTTGCTGTGTTCCCAGCGCGACGTAGACATTGTTCTATTTTTCACTAACAATAACAAAAAACGTTGGGCTAGTTGGTAAGCATACGACACATACGGAGTGAACATACGGGACGACAAGGAACTTCTTACGCCTAGACTCTCCTTCCTGGTCAGTAGCAGTTTGACCCTTATACACCCTCAATAACTTGTCACAGACACTCTGGAGCAAAGACACGGGGTACCCGTTCCGAAGAATGCGGTCACACTGCCGAGTGTCACCAGTGTGACCGCATTCTTCAGAACGGGTACCCCGTGTCTTTGCTCCAGAGTGTCTGTGACAAGTTATTGAGGGTGTCTAGGGGTCAAACTGTGTCTCATAACCTAACGAAGGTGGGGGAACGTTTTGGAGTTAATGTGCTTTTTTGAGCTCCCTTTAAGCTGAGCAGGTTATCGGCGATTGTCAAGTCTCCTGCACGGAAGCCTATATGTGGTGTCAATCATGTTAAGCCATTTGTATCCTGTAGGCTAGTTGTGGTCTACGGTATCCCCCTCTCATGTGGTCGATTTTATAGGCTAGACGGGTCGGTGCATCAATATAAGGCTCAGAGAGCATGCTTCATCCTTGGGAGGCTCACCCTCTGGTCATCTTGCGCTGCATTGTAGTAGATGTGGGTGCAACCCGATTTTTCAAGACACTGTAGTTGTTGCTGTGTCATCTAATGCCTTGACGAGAGAAATAGTAGAGGCCTATGCTATCAGTAGGATGGGCGTTAAGTGCGTGAGTCAGGCATCGGTAACATTATCGGAGAGGGAGATTTTCTTCCTTGATAGCTGCGCATGGAGGCCACTTATCTCTGTTTGGGATGATCCTGATAGAGGCTGTTGCTGCCGTAGGTGGCGTCGCGATGCGCGCGATTGTGTCTTTTGGTCACATTAAAATAGAGTTGTGAGTAGCGATGGTATTGTCGTCTTCTTCTAGTCCGTGTTTTTGTGCGCTTTCTACCATGTCCTATTTTTCACAACAAAGTTGAACTTCTACAGTATGCACAGCAAACCTTCATACAGTTAATATTTTGTTCGCTGAGGAATACTGCTCCTTTGCTTGTCTCTTCATGGAGATATGCTACGTCACATTTTTAGACACTCCACAGTTTTCTGGCAGTCACTGTTAACCAGGTGCATTTCTGTGCAGCATGTCTTTCAGATTGAAATTTTTTATTCAAAATGTCAATTTACAATAAATTTCATGAGAGTCATTTTTAGGGCTAAATGTGCCTGAAACATGTAGTACAGCTTGGGACTAAAGTTTACGGAACACCGGGGTGTTCCACAAGCAACACACTAGCAAGCGACACACTAGCAACAAACAGGTGTGGACACACATACTGAGAGTTGGACCGAATAGCCGGTCACCCGTTTCTTATTCGAACTCTTCCTGATATCTAGCAGGGGGCCACTCCGATGGAGAAATACGCCAGTGACGTGTTCCGTAAACTTTTGTCCCAAGCTGTACCTCTCAAAATTAGCCACGGGGTAGCCACACTATATCAGTTACGTTCCAACGAATATTACAATCCATTCTGCAGCAACAGTGAGGATGCCTATAAGCAGACCACTCTGTAGTGTGTATTGCAAAAAATGTGAGCCTATTATTCGGGATAACTGCCATGGAAAACTGCACTAGAAACCTGTACATTATGTCTGAGGTTGGGAGCTGCCAGTGTTTTGGACAGGACCAGTAGAACAGGAACCCATTCAAAATAGTTTTACTTGTCCTTGTCTGTTTTGTCACTGTATTTGCGGCCACCAAGTCATTAGATTTTTCTTGTTTTGCTTCAACCACCTGCTTGGGCATTTCCTTCCAGAAAGCTCATGATAGTAGATGCTGTTTTACTTATCATCTTATATATACTTATAAATTGAAAACATACAATGGGTCATACCACAATGTAAAGAGAACAATCATCTCACCTGATCAGTGTACCCAACTGAACGGCTGCGCATACGTGGAGGTGCTACCATAATCAAACTTGTTTTTTCCAAAGGAAGTAGATGAAACTGAGACGAGTATTTAATGAATTAATTGTTGTTACTCTACTAATCCTGAACAGAAGCAAGTAGACTGGAAGGCTTTTGTTTACCTTGCATTTTCTGCCTTTACAGTTTCCTTTAATTTGATCTTCAACTTCTTTTATCAGTGAATGATCTAGTAAGAAAGAATGATGAGTGCATACTGAACAAAGCCCACAAGGAAAGAGTACCAATGTGTGGATTGCGCCGTAGATCGATCACTTCAAGGGCACACTTTCCATTCAAGGTGTCGAGCACAGCTTTAGCACCAGAATTCCCGATGCTACAGTTTTGAAAATCTAAAGCTGAAATAGGATGAGAAAAAGATGTGGTATAGTCACTGGTTTCAACATTCAGAAGGTTAGACGGCACATTCAGCGCTTGTGATCAAATCAGCTGTGAAGCCACTGGGCTTCTTTGTTGCTGGGCAGCTGTGAATTCACAATCTTCCTTGTGAGCATACACATCGTCTACACTGCAGATTACAGCAGCCTGCAGCTTCAAGTTTCATGCAGCATACAGCAGTGGCACATGGAATGTGTGTGACTGTTGTATGCTGCATATGATCATTAGAAGAAGAAGAAAAAAAAAAACGCACACGCTTATTTGGCCATGTGTTTTCGGGTTTCCCACAGATCGCGAGCAGATGAACTCTACTACTTTACTTTAGTATCTATGTTGCTGTACTTGTGGAGATATTGCACTCCTGGTATCAGAAAGATATGGTAAGTGCAATGTTACACAGCTATGCATTCATCGGTCCGCTCTTTCAAATCACGTAAGAAGGCAAGTGAATGCCAAACGCAAATAAATAGCAACAGCCGTCTCAGTTGCTAAGTCGCCACTATAGGCGACCTGCGCTTCCCTAGAGGCGCCACAAGCTATTGTGCTACAGCGCCCCTCGCGGAAAGCGCGCACATAGTCACACAGCGACGAGTCGAGTGTGTTGTGTCTGTGCTTACGTATCTAAGGCCCTTCGTTTTCCGCGATTCGGATTTAATTCGGAATTAATCGCGGAATCATTTGTTTGGCAGAGAGTTTCACGGAATCCTTTATTTTTAAGGGTGTGTGGATATTAGAGTTCTCAAATTCGAATCGAATATCAATCACTGGACGTATACGATTCGCGAATCGAAATACCCAATATTCGAGTTTCCGGATAATTTGACTATTCGCCGAATACGAACGACACCTCCCGAAAGTGGACTTCACCTGACGCTTCCCTGCATGAGGTGAAGCCGCCCCTACAAAATTGAAGCCTGCTTTACGAAATTGTTTAAGCTGCAGGACAAAACAGACAGATTGTAGTTTAGCTCAGGATAACATTAGCCCAAGATTATTGTGTATACTTCACTTGAGGAATGGGCTGCGTCCCTCCCGTATGCAGTTTAGCGGTAGCAGTGGGGGATTTTGATTTGATATCTGGGAGGTTGCCTTCAAGAAGTTAAGACTTTTAAATAATGGCCACAGCCCAAGAACAAAAAGGGGTGTACTAAAAATGTAACTTCCCCAGGGCATGTATTGTAAACTCCTTCCTATAAAGTTCTTATGAACTCTGTAGATGCTGAAAGGTCTTTCAGCAAGTATAAAATGATTTCAGGCGACAGACCGCATCAGATAAGAACACAAGATATCATGTATGTAATGCTGAGCCACAACAGTGCTTTGAATCTGTAATTTTATAACATATTTTTTGTTCCCACATTATCCAAGAAAAGAAAGTGTCTCCCATTTCAAGCAGCTGTTGACTGCTCACCGCAGAAAATCGCAGAATTTACAAGTCAGTGCCACGGAATTTTGAATTTGCCGCAGCAGAAAACAGAGGGCCTTACGTATGGCTGATATCTTCTATGCTGAATTTCTTTCGGCTTGCATGTGTTAACACACTAAATAATAATTGGAAATTTACACGTAAGGGGGGTCTGCAGTATGACTAGCCATATGCTGCACGGTCAGCCAGGTATGGGACTGCGAACAATTTTGAACACCTGGGGTGCTCAGCAAAAGACTACACGCTACTACCTCAGCTACCGACACCGGCAGTGCACGAAATGGCAATCCATGTCATGCAGTGTTCTGCGTATTGGGCATTTGTCATACTAGCAACTTCCTGTCCCTACATAAAGAGACTAAACAAAAATATTGCTTTAGCACAGGGCTAATCAATTCATCAGCACAGAACGCATGTGGAATATGTCGCTCATGTAGGGCACAAGTGTGATCAGAATTCCAGTATATTACGTATATTTATTTATATACGTATTGTTACTTGCGATATATTGTACGCCAGGTCCACTAAATTGAGGTGCCCCACTAAAAAGGGTGGCATGCCTAACACAGTGTTCATTGACTCCATGTTTGCACGTATTCCTGGAAATCCTTGTCACTGAGAACCACATCGCCTTTTTGCACATGCTTCAGGAAGCCAGAGTTCACAACGGTCTAGAAGTATGTAGCCTGGCTACTGTACGTTTTCGAAATGAGTGGTAAGATGCCTCATGTCCTTCGATGCCTCTGGTCAGACACGTCCACATCGTGACGTGCTTGGAGGTATGCATCAGGAAAGGCCGTGCAAATGTAAAAAGGGCTGTTTGCAGAATCGCTCGATTTGTTACCGACAAAATGCACGACGCACTGCATACGACAGTTCTCTTCGTTGGTACCCACTTTCACTAGGCTGCACACGTGTTTAAAGGTTTGTACTAACCTCATCGTGAAATAAAATGTGCCGCACATTGGAAATTTCTAGGCGTAAATGAACTTCGTCAATCCAGTGAACTGTTGTGATCCAACGTTCTCTCCTATCCTTCCCGTGTGGCTTTCCGAGAAACGGGCTACACGAAGTGTGGATATCATCACGTTGTTTATTTGTTGTGCAGCAATAGTTGCCTCTCGATGACCATCGATTAGGATTTTCGTTTTCCATAGCACAGCGTGCGAAGAATTCGACAAGCAGAGAATGTGATAGCTAACGAGCCAGCGAAACAGGAGAGAGCAATCGCCACCGCGACAGCGTATATATGCGCGCTCCTGCCACAGCGTGGCGCTCGCGTAGCTCCAAAGCTGTAGCCAGTGGCGTATCTAGGGTGTGGCAGGTGTGGACAGGTGCCATGGGCGCCAGGTGAACAGGGGCGCCATTATGTGGTCGGGTGTGAATGTGCCAGGTCGGGCACTCAACCTGGCACATTCGTAAATGATCTAAAGCACCTGCCATTAGAGAGGTTGTAGTGTAAAACCTAGTGCGGACCACATCATGTTAACCACGAGGTAGCTAAACTGGGCGCGTGACGTATTTGACGAGAACGGGGCACCGTGAGCTAACCGAACCAGCTCAGTGAGCGACTGTCACGGCCGAGACCAAAGCAGCCTAAACAAAAGGGAGATCCCAGTACCCTGTACGGTTACTCGAGACGCGACAGCAGCATTTGAGGATGTTTAGGTAGCAAGCCGATCGCAGCAGTGGGACTTTGAGAGAGATATCTCAGCAAGAAAATCGACCCGACGAAAAGAGGAGTTCGTATCGGGCGGACCAACAAGAGGGTCGACCTGAACCCGGCTGTCTTGCTGGGGCAGGTGTAAAGTGATATGACTTCCTGGAGATGAGAATGTCTTCCCGAACTTTCGGGTTGCGGTCTAGATAATGCTTACGATCGCGGTTTCAATTGCCAGCTGTGAGCGGTCATTTAGCAAGCTAAAGCTGATACTTTCGTATTTAAGAGCATCAGTGTGCCAGGACAGGCTTTCCGACCTTGCTGTCCTAAGTGTTGAACGAGAAGAAACAGAAAAAATTGATTTCAGTGATATTACCGACAAATTTGCAGCAGCAAAAGCCAGAAAGGCTATCATGTGACGTTAGTGGGCCATCTGCACGTGCAGTAGTTCTGTGGATTTCATTAAAGTATTTGCAAAACATGACCAACTGTGTCCTCGATATGTGCCTGAACAGGGGCGCAGACTCACTGGTTGCCATGGGCGCAGGTAGCTCTAGATACGCCACTGGCTGTAGCTTAGCTCGCCTATTCCGGAGCTAGCAGACGATTCTGGCGGGGAGCGGATGCTTCCGGCAGCCAATGAAGTGCTCGGTCATGTGACCTCACCACACGTCAGACTTGGCTTTGGGGAGAGCGTCGCCGCGGAGCGCATTCTTGCAAACTAATTTTCTCGAGAAATTCGCGCTTTTCAAATGAAATATTTTGTGTGCCAGTTTACGAAGGTAATATGTTCATATCAAGTGTTGAAAAATATATGTTCCAAATGATTTCCATGCTCCATTAAGGTAAGATGAGGCAAAAAATTACGACACGTAGGTTGAAGAGAGATGAGGTGAATATATTTTAGAAAGAAGGATGAGGTGAGGAAAAACATCTGGGATGAAAATTGAGGTGAGGAAAAACATCTGGGATGAAAATTGAGGTGAGGGCAAAGACCGTGAGGGCATTTGCCCACCTTTTCTAAACTTTCTGCATGCAAATCCACTTGCCTCTTAGCCATGTATCATCCTTGAGGGCAGACAGTATGGCAATTGCACCATCATCACCTAAAGGGTTGTTGCATAAGGAAAGCCTCCGTAAGCCTCTGCTTCTGTCCAGAACATGTGACTGTATATGTGAGCCTTCCTTCCAAGCTTCCCCGTGCAGCTGTACGACCTGGAGCTCTAAAAGTGATGCCAGAGACTCTGCACTTGAACTGTCAATTTGACAATTGTTGAGGCTCAGCACTCTTGGCTTCCATGTTCCTCTCAGACCATGGCAAATAGCTACAGAAATAGAGGAAAAAAATGGGCCAGGCTGTTTTGACAAGGTAAGCTTAAAGGGTATTGCACAGTACTACTAAGAAACATGTATTGTATAGGAACAATGAATTCAGGTTCAAAATATACATATTGTGCTAACTATCATTTCAAGTTCATCACTGTCAAAGTTGGATATGCTTCCCTGTACCACAAAAAGTACTTCTTTTGGCTGACCACAGTTTGATAATGTTTCAGTAGGTATGTGATGTACCCTATTTAGGAAATCACATGCATATGTGATAGTTTTTTTTGTGTGTGTCGCAGTTTTGTATTTAACCACCATAACAATTTAGCATGTCTACTTCATGCAGATGTTCCAAATAAAGAGCAGGGACACAATAAACAACACAGGACACACCGGAGCTTCTCTGGTGTTGTTTATATTGACCGCGCTCTTCCTTTCGAATGAATTACAACCAACTCAACCCAACTTGCTACACTAAGTAGCATATCTACCTTCTACATGCTGCCGACCAAATGGACAGCCATCAAGGCTGATGTGTGTCACTGACTTGGAATGATGAATGGCCTGCAAACAAAAATGGTGTAATTAATTAGCAACACGCTCTACAGAGAGCAGTAACCGAGGTAGACGTACACTTGCAAGTTGTTGCAACTGAGTGACGGTGAAAGGGAAACCTTGGAGTGAAAGAGTTTTCAGAAGAGTGTTGTTCTTCAGGTGGTCACAAAGAGAAGAACAAAAATCGTTGAAGGTATCTGGTGTCAGGAGTGGCGGAATATGAACATCTTTCTGTATCCTGCGGATTAACTGCAGCCTGGGTACGTCAGCTGTGAAAGGAAAGATTACCACAGATTATCTTTTACACCCACCCCCTCACCAGATAGCCTAAGTCTTGCTATAACAATTGTCCAACTCAGCAATTGACCCATTCCAGTATCAGACTACTAGAGGGAATACTGATGGGTCTGGACATCTAACGTGCATACACCACCCAACTTCCTTTTGAGACTTCCCTTAGTCTGTTGTCTTGAGGGTACTAAGGCTACTGCTTTGGTTACAGATGGCTCAATAGCTTCAAGAATTTCAACTAGCCATGCAATTAAAGACAGATCAGTTAGCAAACAAGCGTAAACAGGTGGAAGAGTGCAGGAGCATAGTAGTGTGGGGGGGAGGGGGAGCTTAGGGTGCTAGAGCCCCTCCCAAAATGTAGGCCACCTTGTATGTATGGTGCCATTTTTTCGCAGTGGCTTAGGTTGATTTGCTGAAGTGTTCAAGAAATGTGATCACCACCGGCTGGTGGTCACCATTTTGCTTTGTAAATGTGGGAGCAAAGATAAATTTTTTTTTGTGTGTGCATCACATCCGTCCCTGGAAAAAAATTCTGGCTACACCCCTCGAAGATAAAATTAGCACCTTCCAGATCTAAAATGTCTGAGCAAGTATCGCAGCTCTGCAAGATTGAAAATACATGAGAAGACAGTTCAATATAGTGAAGTAATGGCAGTTGTTGAAAAAGCCAAACAGCTGCAGGAATCAAACCACGCATCTCTAGATTGCCGGTCGAGTGCATTAACCAATTACGCTACGCTGTTACTACACTACTTTCCATTGCAGCTGAATAGTAAAGAGGCATATTTTCCTGGTTTGTAGAGGGGCAACTGATTCTCCAAGATGCACAATTTCTATCTTCTATCTAAGGATCTTCCATTTGTACTTCTACACACTTTTGGGGATCCCGCTCCACTTTAGCTGTCTTCAATCCGTGAAAAAGTGCAAAGGGCAGTGTGAAGGAGTGCAAGCGAAATGCATGACAGGTGCTGCTCTCATGCTCATGCTGAGTGCACTCAGCCCAATCGAATAGAAGAGTGTAAGCCCCAGATGGTTTGTCACAGACGTCCGCACTGCACAATTCTCTGAGCGACTATCGTCTATAAATTGACTCGAGGGATAAAAACAGGCCCATCTTAAGAAAATTTATTGCTAGTATGCTCCAGATCAATGATAAAACAACGCCAAAAACCACGGCTGCCCCATTCACGTCGTCTGCTCCACGTTGCACAGACGTAGGAGAAAGAGTAGCATTTTTGTGATCTCGTGCTGCACTCCCAGAGCATTTTCTCTAGTCGAATGACCGAGTACAGTGCAAAGGCAGCACCTCCGCAGAATTTAATGCGGGAACTTGCACCTTTTGCACCAGTTCACTAAGTGCAGCCCAATCGAAGACAGCTGTTGGGTGGGGGCAGTGGTTTATCCAGAATCCTAAACGGGGCAGGGGTCATTATTGCTGTCAAGTCACAACATCCTAACATGTCATTTCCAACCTGAAGCTGAAATAGCAACTGGTTAAGAATGTGAGGGCGTTGAGAAAAATTGGGTGTGGGATGTAGGGGGTCTGCATAAATCACTGGGTAGGGGGCGGTTTCTTTTTCGAAGCGCCCAGTTAGTGAGGAAGGAAAGGAAGGAAAGCGCGAAACGGCTCACGGCAAGAACCAGACTCAAACGTCAAACCAACGGTTGGTTATTAAATGACGCAAACATGATAGCACGTGTCGCAATCCCATCCCTGTGATATGACAGCCTGCGTTCGGATTGCATCAGACCCCTCGACGTTCGCCGGCGATCCGGTCGTACCTACGACAGTTGGGTAATTCGAAAGGAATGATGAAAACAGAGCAATCTTCTTCAAACTACGATCCAGGTGTAGTGCTTGTAGTAAAGGCTTCCAGTCGTCTGAGCGAATGACATCGGTTGACAACTCAAGTGTGTTGCTTTCAACAAGTTTAGAAGTAACTGCTCGCCTCGGATAAACGTTGAACTTCTGACACTGTTCGTTGTAAATGTCTATAAATACAGGCGCTCCACGCACTCGTACAAGAGCACCCTGGTTTGTTTTCATGGTGTGAAGGTTGAAGCCTAGCGACGAACTGTGCTTGTTTCACACTATTTGGTGGATACACACTACACTTGTACAACATTCAAATACTTAGTTCACTCGGCCCGGCACAGGTTTTGCCGCCATCCGCCATGTTGAATGTTCACGCGAGTTGCGCCGGTTGCGCCGCTTGCGCCACGCCACACAACCATACACTAACTGGCTTCGAAATATTAAAAAAATAGCATGAGCACATATAATGTGAGTGGATAATAAAACTATAAGACAAACGAAACGGATGCCAGACTATAGATTACTAAACGTAGTTGTGTCAGAAGGGTTAGAATCAGGCAGATAAAGGCGCGCATGCGCAGACTCGCGTTAGCGACACACTGCCTAGAACATTCTGGATTCGCATAGATCGTCATTCATTTGAGGAAAGGCTTTTGTAGACCTGTCGTCATATCTAAGCTCTTTCATAACTCCTGTACTCGCCTTCAGCAACGGAAGCCAGGCAGAAATCGTGTTTGCCAGACAGGTGAGGAAGCCCGTCTTCATCTTTTTAGTGCACAGTAAAAGGTTAGTGCTTTCGTGGGTTAACTTTTACGCACACGTTTTCTTTGCGGCAGAGTGAGTTAACAATGTGGTGGTCATTTTTTCGCATTGGCCTGTTTAACAGGACATCACACAGTCCCAGATACGTATTGCTCTTGATCCTCGGTGTCACGTTTTCACAAGAGCAGTGGTTTCTGCGTCAACGTAGCGTTGCTTCATACCTAGCTGACAAAGAATGATACCGTGCACGCACACATTGGTTGGTGCTGTTCGTACGAAGCCTGCTTTTTTCGTACCTGATCAAAGCTGTAATGTGAGAGTATAGCCAGACCGTTCTTGAATAGGAATAAGGACAAGATCGTAATTTCAACTATCGTTTGAGAGGTGTTGCACGTTGACCGAAGGTGGATATGATAAAGGCTGAGGGCCTTTATAATGTGCGATAGTTGGATCTTAATGTAGATATTTTGGTTCTATAGTGATTCACGATGGTAAAGGAAACTGGATATTACGATGTGCTCGGAGTGAAACCAAACTGCACGCAAGATGAACTCAAGAAAGCATACCGAAAGTTGGCCTTAAAGTACCACCCGGACAAAAACCCCACAGAAGGGGAAAGAGTAAGTAGCCTAATTAGAAGTTTTTCCTTCGTTTTCTGTGGCTCATTATAGCGAGTTATCAAACCCCAAATGGCCATCATCATAGCGAACGTTCTCTTACCTTTTCCGCACCTCCTTCCTTTTGTGCAGTTTAAGCAAATATCCCAAGCATACGAGGTGCTTTCGAATCCAGAAAAACGACGTATCTATGACCAAGGCGGAGAACAGGCCATCAAAGAAGGAGCTTCAGGTGGTGGAGGCGGATTCTCTTCTCCCATGGACCTCTTCGACATGTTTTTTGGTGGGGGCATGGGCCGCCGTGGGCGTAGTAACCGCAACAAGAACACTGTTCATCAGCTGGGTGTGTCTTTGGAAGAACTTTACAATGGTGCAGTTAGGAAGTTGTCTGTGCAGAGGTCCACCATCTGTGATAAGTGCGAAGGTAAGCTGTAGTTACCGTACGTTAATTTTAGGGGGTGTCACATTGCACCTTGTAGTTTGAATTCCGATGATATTGATTTGTCACATTTGTATCGTGTTTCTGACGTTTGGTTCGCCTTCCTTGAAAGGTCGGGGAGGCCGTAAGGGAGCTGTTGAGAGGTGCCCATCTTGCCGAGGGTCTGGCGTAACTGTTCGCGTTCAGCAGCTGGTTCCCGGTATGGTGCAGCACATCCAAACGACCTGTCAAGACTGTGGGGGCGAGGGTGAACGCATCAACCCCAAGGATCGTTGTAAAAACTGCAATGGCAAAAAGGTTGTCAGGGAGCGCAAGATCATCGAGGTGCACATAGACAAAGGTATGTTGCTTCTGTTTCTTGCGAGCTGGTTTTGGTCCCTCGCCACCTTGTGCCCATTGGCATGTTGCGCGACGCAGGTATGGAGGATGGTCAGAAAGTCACATTTGCTGGGGAGGGAGACCAAGAGCCTGGCTTGGAAGCTGGAGACATCATTGTTGTTCTGGATGAGAAAGAGCATGAAGTGTTCAAGCGGAGTCGCACGGACCTCATAATGCGGATGGAACTTTCCCTCACTGAAGCACTGTGCGGGTTTCAAAAAACTATCAAGATGCTCGATAACCGTACCCTCGTCATAACCAATTTACCAGGTAATCTTTGTTCTGTGAAGGTGTAGTGCTAAGTTTGTAGTGTCCAGGTAGGCCTCAAGCTGGTGCACTTTCACTGACACGCACCCATTTCCATTTCTAGGTGAGGTTGTGAAGAACGGAGCAGTGAAATGCATTTTGAATGAGGGGATGCCCCAGTACCGCAACCCATTTGAAAAAGGAAAGCTCATAGTGCAGTTCATGGTGAACTTCCCATCCCGCATTGATCCCAGCGTTATTGGAAAGCTGGAGAGTCTCCTGCCTCCACGACAGGAGTGCATGATCCCAGACAACGCAGAAGAGGTACGTAATTTTACTGTGTGATTGGAACACCTCCGTCACACTGTAACCTGTGGTACTTTCTGGGGGTTGTCATTGCAACACAGAATATTTATATCCAATGTTCATTACCACTATTACCACTACAGCTTACCACTATTCATTAGCATTATGTGCAGTGGATTGAGATAAGCAGTTTGTGTAGACATAACCACAAACAGAATTTGCTGCTTCATACTGGATTTAAGAAAGCGCTCTAGATATCCATATTTACCTTCTTACCTTTTATGGGAAAATACTACATGCAGTTTTTTTTTCCTGGTAATGGCCAAAATGTATGGGAATACCGTTTTTGAACCAGATGCGGGCAGTGTTGTAGTAAATTTTTAAAAGCGAGACATTTTAAAAGCGGCCTACTACTAACTACTTTTAAAGTAGCACAGAAGTCATTTTTAACACCCAGTTTTCTGCCTATAAAACTGTGAAGTAGGCCAGTAAGATGCACCATGCGAAGTAATTTACACCACAGAGTCATAATTATCGCAGAAATTGAATTTAAAATACACCGCAAAAAGCGACAGTGTGCAACGGTGGCGAAGAGCAGTACCAGCCTGTGATCTGCCTGGAACCTCGCGCTGATGCTATACGGAGAATGCTCGCTGATTGGCCTAGAGAAATGTTGTCTGCTACTCGGCTGTTCGGGGTTCTGATAAAGCCTTTCTCCTTGCTCGGTAATGCTTCGGCCGCTCCTTCTATCCCCAATTCTCCGGGAAAACTGGCAAAACGGGTTTACGGCGGCAAGGGGACAAGGCGCTGACCCCCACTGACCGGCATACCAGAACGAGTCCCCTTATGCCGTCATCGGTGACGTGCCATCATACCTCCTCATCCTCGTTATAGCTGGAGTGGCGAGTTAAGGGTGAAGGCGCGGAGCTATGTTTATGTGAGTTTTTTTTTTGGGAAACAAATTGCACAGATCAAAACCTTTCGCGCTATTCGATATAATGACACACGCACTTTCATCAGATGTCTTAATCTGAAATTTTTTGGGATGGCCCTCTGTACTCCTTTAAGATATGTCTGCTTACTTCTACTGCCTACCTGCAGGTAAATGAGTCAGTCTGCACACAGCATATGCGGCACTGCTCTTGCATTGTTTCAAGTCGCAGAGCCAAACCGTAGACAACCTCATCCAGGCTCCCATCGACCTAGGCATATCGTAGATGTCTGTGTGTTTAACATTGCATTGCCACAGTAAATGAAAAATTTCAGTGTTACTGTGACAACGAACTTGAACAAAGATAGTGAGAGTGATCGTCCTATCAAAGTTCGAGATTAAAAATGTTGTACATCAAAGAATGGCAGTTGAAAAGGCAGGTGGTAGGATTGAATCCACACCCTCTAATTCCTGGTCGGAGATATTGCCAGCCACGCCATGCTCGCTACCCCCTTGTCACCATAATGGAGGATGTGGGTCCGAATCCTGCGGCCGGTGCCTTTTCCTCAACGGTCGTTCTTTAGTCACAGTAAGCACCTGGGTGTTGTGAGGGTTGAGTCTTTTGTCTGTCTTTCCCCATATTCCATTGCTTTGGTGGCTGCTACAGCACCTAGACAGTCATGTCGACAATGTCTGTTCACGACCGTGGCGATACAATGTACGCGGATGTTTGGGATGTGCCTGGCTCGATGAGAATGTGGCTAGGGCTGAGGGACTGAGATTTTCAGTTTGCAACAGTGGTTTTGGATGTGAGTGATGCCTGATGACCAGGACAATATTTCGTCAGTCTGGGATGCAGTGGCACCATTGTGTTGGCATGGATATTGAGTGGAATATGTAACATTATATCTCGCAGGTAAACTAACAGAATGTGTTTCCTGAAAACCCTTTTCATTCGTTGCATTGAACGCCTAGGTGTGACCGAGAGAATACAGTACTTCTTTTTGGGTGGCCTTCCCTAACTGCAGTGCGTTTCATTGCTGTAAATCAAGTTTAATTCCTCCAGCAAACTGCACAGTGATGTAGGGAAGTGGGAAACACATCCCCACGCCTGGATACACCCTGTATTGTCTGTTACCTTCGGCTTTGCTTACACAGTACCTCATAATGAGCTGTAAAAATTGACTTTGTAATGATGCTTATAGAATATTTCCACACGTTTTTGTGCACACAGGTTGTTCTTTTGGACCTCGATCCTGAACAAGAAGCACGAAGGCAGCGCCAGCATCACCAGAGGGAGGCCTATGATGATGATGAAGACCACTTCCATCCTAGAGGTGGCGGAGTGCAATGCCAGACACATTAGTCACGTCTGTTCCGCAGACACATGGCGGTGCCACAGTTGTGTGTTGGACCATTGTGCGTACAGATTCCTCTGGTGCGGCCTGAACACCTGTAGACCTGTTGCACATAGTCTGCCCCCTAGCTGTAATTAAGAGCTTCATTTCTTCTACACCTTATATTTATTCTGAGGAGCTTCAAACGGACATTGACAACTTTGAAATGGAGCCACAAAGCCTTCTTACATACCATTAAGGGAAGCATGTGTGTGTACTCTTTGTGAATGTGGCACTGTAATCCGTTCCATCATCGATAGTTTTCTGTGGTTACAAACAATGACAGTGTACAGGCTCGTATGTAAAGGGACAGAACAGTGGGCTGTTTTATTAAAATATGAATGTACAAAAGTATGGCTGTGCTAAAGAGAAGTTGGAGCATTGTTTAGCTCAAACGTCTTGGATGTTACGTGGTACAAGCGTAACATTTTCTTGACTAAAGCTCCGAACTCTTCCATGTCGACAGCAGTGTCGTAGCTCATGTAGCTTTTGGAATTCATCTTGTAGGCATTGATATCTGGTATATAAATGTACAAGTCTTCACCGTGCTGTAAAGAGAAGGGATTTTCATTGTACATATGGGCTTTCCATTGCAACGCAACGCTTCCGATCAATGTGGCACAAGTTTTTTTCTGATTAAGCAGGCTTGTCCACCTGTGATGCAAAGAAATAATGGCGGTGGCTGTGTTCGAGGTCTCTGCCATTGGGGTTTGATATAGGACTACGGCCTACGGAACTACGTCGATGGCCTTGGTGATGTAATCTTGCTGTTAGTGTGAGCCACTCCCTTTTCTTTCAGTCTACTGCAGAACGTCCTGCAACACCGAGTGGCATCTTTTTACATTTCTTGGAGCCTGCTCTTCCCCGTAGAGCAAGTTTTCTTTGATTTTAGTTATACTTTCATCTTGTATAAGCCGAAATTGACAGAAAATCCAAACTTCGGTGTGTAACATTCCCATGTGAACATCTTTTATATTTGAAGTACACGTAACGTTAGAGCTCGTCCATATGAATCGTTTGACACCTAATTTGCTTTGCTGCGACACGTGCTATGTGCAGTGATTGTTGGGCGACCGACTACATTCGTGCCCTCTTTTGAAGTTATGAGCATTTCAAATTACTTCCAATTTCGTGACTGTCTTTCCGGTCCCAAACGTACAGACCACGACCTACTAGATTAAAACGACCGTGTCATAGGCACCCCTTGGAAGCTAGCGGTGGCGCTACACGTAGACCCAGTTATTGCTTCAACTTCTGCAATACTTCGTACTTCAGCTTTACCTTAGTATTTTTGTACGAGTGGTAGATGTCCCATGGAAGATGTTTAATTCTAAACTTGATTATCATCATCATCCTCCTACGAGTTTTCATAGAGCTGTTGTCTGCTACGGTAGTCGTACGTCCGCTTCTCTGCGTTCAATATTCATATTTCCATTCTCCAATCCTGATATAGCTCTCGCGGGCTGATGAGTAGTGGATCGTGCAGACTGGCTCCTTGTACAGGGGTTGCCGATTATGACATAGTCATTATAATCCAGTAGGTCGTGGTACAGACTTAATTGGGAAGGAAGATTGATAATTTTCGAATATGTTGCAGCAATATTTGTAACCACTAAGCCCTTCGTACTGATCAACAACTATTGCTGTGGCGTCTCATATGGGGCCAAAACATGACACCAAGGTGCTAGCGAAGTACCAGAGACAGCCGTGTTGCAGATACGCAACACTGTGTCTAAGGGAAGGAAAGTCGGAGACAAGGATGGTAGTCGTTTCTTGTGTCATGAAAATTATGCTGGCAGGCTTCGGAGAGGACGCCATAGACACAGGCCAGCTGGTGGACGAGATCCATGGAGATCAAAGCCTGAGGTTGGGCAGCAAATGACCAGAGACGAGACCGACGAAGCTGTTGCCTGACTCGTCTTTCTTTCTTTGGTGTCCAAGCTCAGGCTTTGTTCTCCATGGTGTGGGGCTTCACGAGATATCTTGCAGTGGGGCGGTTCCACGCGAAATCATCCAGCGGACCCGCTCGGCCCTCACAAAACTATCGCGAATTTTTACGAAAATTTTTTTAGCAGTCCCTAATAGTGCAAAACGACACACCACGAAACATTTCTTCCCAAATATCAATGTGGCGGGTGCTACACACGAGCAAAGTTCGCAGCACTGGCGAAAACCGTGCCTGGCGTGAACGGCAGCTGCGGCTCATAGAAAGCACCTAGAACTGTGCGGTTTTCTTTTGCGTATAGAGGAAACCATGCTTTACACGGCGCTCAAATCCAGGTTGTCGTGCTGTAATCGGTGCTGGTATACAAAGGCCGGAAGTTTCGCAATTTTCCTCCTACTTCGCGATTTTTTTTTGTGGAAAATCAAACCATTAAATTTTAATGAATATTTTTCCCTGATAAGGTCTCGTGAAATACTTCAACAGGAAAAATCGCAAGACACGTAATTGTTCTAGTCATTGCAGGAAAAAAAGAGGAAGTATGCGATTTTTCCAAAATTCGCTACAATCGAGCGTAAAACACGCAATGAAGAGGTCGGAAGAGACGCCTGAAACCAATGCAGTTTTATAGAATGAGCCTTCCTCTACAACATATTAAAAAATCTCGAGGGTGTTTTTTCGTATACTCTAGAAAATAGTTTTTTTGTAGTAGAGGGTATTACGGCCACTGACCCACATTGCATGTATCCGGCGGGGTGCTATATTTGTTTCTTGGGCTCCCGTTTTAATTATTCGTATTTCTGATTTTTTTTTTCTGGTTGGTTTTCAATATGACAGCCACCCGGACCAAAGGAACATGGCTCCAGTTGAGCGCTGTGGAGTTCCAATTCACCAGTATGAATATTATAGGCGCGTAGATGCAGGTTCAGTTGATGAAAGTTTCCTTTAACTGAATGCTGAACAATTCAGCAAAAATATTAACCACGAAAAGTCTAACAAATTATAACGCTAGAGGAAAAGACGAACGTGCAAAAAAGTCATTTACATGGCAGTACTGGAAACGACGGACTCGTGGTGGTGGTTCATCGTCCATGCTGTCCTAGGTTCCAACAACAACAACAACAATAAATGAGGAAGTGATGATGACATGGGATTCCTAGGTTCCAGTGAGGCTCACAGCTATATAAAGCCTCGCACCACTCGTGTATGGAAGCCTATACCCGCGGATATCCGCAAGAAACTTTTGGGTTCGGATGAAATATGGACGCTTGTTGTGATCTGCGGATCGGACGTGGATGGCGCCGGATCAGGAGCGGGTCAGACTCGGATAAACCGCGAGATTGCGCCATCAGTTTGCTTCACACTAGGTACAGAAGATAGAGTACAAGGTGTACGAAAGCAGCTCGCGCATCTGAGAGAGATCTCTGGCTCTGGCGTCTCGAGTCGAGGTGCGCGTTCGGCGCCGATCTTGCGTTTCACTTGCAATAAACTCTACTTATCCCGTTTGGTGCAAAATGTGTTGCTGTGCTTGGTGCCGTATAATCTTTCGTGGAAGCTAAATCTGTACTTGCTGTCGTGTATCCTTTGGTAGCATCATGGACGCTCAGGACCTGTCCTCGCTAAAAAGCTATGCCGCTCCGGGGTTTTCACTGTCGGAACGAGAGAGAGGAAGTCGCCCGTGTGGATGAAGTTTGGTGACAGCTTTTTTTTTTTGTTTCTTTTTTTTTTTCTGCTTTGTGCTGACGGGAACGTTTATTTCCTGGAAAATTGGCCTGATATATCGAGCATAGAAACTGAACTATTGCTGCGTGCCGTGGGAGACGCGGATTTTTCGGATAGGCTGCGGATGTGAAAAAGCTCATCCCCGCAGGGCTTTAGCTCACACGACAAAAAGTATTACTTAGACCTGCCCATCACCGCTAATCCCCAATCTCCGTTGCCGGCACCGTGCACACCGGAAACAATGCCATAAACTTAACCACCCAGGATTGCAATACGCGTGTTATGCTACAGAAGCAAAGGCTATGGTAACCTTGCAGAAGTCTGTACCACAGCATATTGCTTGCTCATTAAAACCCAACCAGACCAGAGAAAAAGTGAAAATCATAGGAATTAAAACAGGAGCCCAAGAAACAAGTATAGCACCCCACTGGACACATGCAACGTGGGTCACTGTGGTCGTAATACCCTCTACTACAAAAAAATTATTTTCTCCTGTATACGAAAAAACACCCTCGAGATTTTTTAATATGTTGTAGAGGAAGGCTCGTTCTATAAAACTGTTTTGGTTTCAGGCGTCTCTTCCGACCTCTTCATTGCGTGTTTTACGCTCGATTGTAGCGAATTTTTGAAAAATCGCATACTTCCTCTTTTTTTCCTGCAATGACTATGAAAGTTACGTGTCTGGCGATTTTTCCTGTTGAAGTATTCCTTAGGGCCTTGACAGGAAAAAAATATTCATTAAAATTTAATGGTTTGATTTTCCACAAAAAATCGCGAAGTAGGAGGAAAATTGCGAAACTTCCGGCCTTTGTATACCAGCACCGATTACAGCACGACAACCTGGATTTGAGCGCCGTGTAAAGCATGGTTTCCTCTATACGCAAAAGAAAACCGCACAGTTCTAGGTGCTTTCTATGAGCCGCAGCTGCCGTTCACGCCAGGCACGGTTTTCGCCAGTGCTGCGAACTTTGCTCGTGTGTAGCACCCGCCACATTGATATTTGGGAAGAAATGTTTCGTGGTGTGTCGTTTTGCACTATTAGGGACTGCTAAAAAAATTTTCGTAAAAATTCGCGATAGTTTTGTGAGGGCCGAGCAGGTCCGCTGGATGATTTCGCGTGGAATCGCCCAGTGTCAAGAGCTAGCTGTAGCAGAAGTACTGTAAAATCTAGAAGCTGGTTATCCAATAGATTTTGAATGACTAAATGAATTCGAAGTACCAATGATGTGTCCAGCAACTCAAGCAGTGGCGGTCCCAAGGGGGGAGGGCGTTGGGGGCGGTCGCCCCCCTCCCCCCAAAAGCATAGCCTGGTCTAGTTTTCGCCTCTCTCCCTGTGACACACTCAAGGAAAGCGAAGAGGGCGCACCCCCAAAGTTGTTACTCATAAGACTTCCCATCGTCTAGCATACCAATCCTTCCCGCTGACCGCAGCACACAACAGACGGGACCTAGCTAGCTAGGATGACATGATACATAGGATGCTAGCTAGGTCGACATGAATGCGGTCCAGGTAGAGTACAACAGGCTTTATGCTGGGCACTATACCTAAAATGGATTACCAGTGATAGGATTTCGTGCGAGAAAAGGTTGAGCCAGTGTCCAGAACCCCTCGCAGCCAAATGGATAGCGACTGACTAAAGGCTCGCAGACGTCGCCCCGCCCAAAGTACTTCGCTGGGACCGCCCCTGGACTCAAGCCAACACTCAATCATCTTGATAATGCTGTGCAGAACATTATCCTCAATTATCAGATCGGCTACTATAAACACGGATACTTGTATCTGGGGAGGAAACTCGATGTGGACGTGATGAGACGAGTCAAAGCAGGCTGACAGCCATGCATTTCTGCAACTTTGAGGAGGAAGCAGGAGACTCGGATAGTCTAAACTGAGATCCCTGTTAAGTCTGCCCAGGATTGTTCTATCAATCTATCTTCCTTCCCTTGAGCAGCATTCTGCGTCCGCGGGCAAACTACTCGGGGACGCCGCCACCAAACTTAGAGTACCTCATCTTCCTTTTCATCATTAGGTGTATTCTTTTCGCTTGCACCTCCTGCACCGGATCTGAACTGGGTTATTCGCGTGCTGCACTTTCCTGTTGAAAAGAAAGGCACTACTAATAAAGTTCATTTCAGCTGGAAAGTGCAGCTCCCAAAAACCCGTCTCGTGGAGTCCAGTAGTGCAGTCCAGTGCAAGTGAAAAGAATGCGCTTATTATTTTCGGACGCGTCAGATAGCAACGTTTTTACTACACACACCCCGTTTACCGTGGTTTACGAAACGGTGTTACTCCTTTCCCGGGTTCAGGTTCAGGTTCAGGTTGCCTAAACCCTTTGGAATCAGGGCGGGCTTCGCACGCGAGCCACAGGCAAAGGACAACACAGAAACAACATAAAAATTGGAGACACGTGGTCACTGTTCCACAGGATTCCACCTAGCTGGTAAACATCCTCCGTCTTCTAGGCGTCGTTGTGCGTTGTGTTTCGAGGCTCCGTCGATAGATGCGGATTACTGGCCACTTGTCGGTGCGTAGCGCAGCGTCGTCTCCATAGTAACGCGTGCTGCACGTGACCCGCTTCGTCGTGAGAAGGAAGTAGTGACCTTACTCGCAGCCTGCCACCGTCGCTGGGCGTGTGGCGTTCGTAGCCATTGGGCGAGGAGGTCAGCCGACGCAAAACGCTGCGATGTTCGTCGTTGAAAACGGCGCTTGTGTGCGCGTTTCTAGTGGAACAAGGAGCCGCTTCAGTGAAGTCAACGAGGACATTTCGTGTTCACAACGATGTCTTCACGTGGTTGTCGGAGGAGCAGTTTATTCCCTTCTTCCGACTGTCCAAAGCCTCGTGTATACACATACAGAATGTATATGGAAACATGGACATGACATCGAGTGTTTCCCATGTAGGGAATGTTATCATCCGCATAAGCTGAGTTAGTGTGTTTGTAACCCACCATTGTGAAGTTAACTTCGTCTTGCACAAACATGACATTCATTTATTTATGAAATATTTGGACACTACAATAAAAAAAAACTAGCAATACTTGCGCTATTCATTTGTATGCTTTTTCTGCAGAAGCTTGTGCGCAGAATATTGTGATATTGGAACCAGTTCCTACGGGAATGAGCCAGCACATATTTTATTGTCCGTATTGTTAGTAACCCTGATTTTCCTGCGGTCCGCCTTTGTTGTTCCACCATTCTCCTTCGTTCTTCAAGGAGTTGGTGCGATATTGATGGTGGCACCTGCCTCCTCCTCCGTCGACATCTCCCGCCGCTCCGCACATTTTGAGCTTGGCTGCTTGCTGTAGCCAGCAACTCTCTGGAAGCCTCAGCAGGCTGTGTGTCGCCCTGAGCTCTTACCCGAATAACTGCTTAGTTTAGTTGCACAACTAAAAAGGAGGAGGTCACTCGAAAAGCTCAGCAAGCACACCGTAAGTTCACCAAATAACTTTATCCTCGTCAATATAGCAATCTTCCACGCGGCGTATAGTGCACAGATCACCGTCCTCGTCTTCTACGAATGTAATGTAAAATAAAATACGCAATTAATCCTCAACACATGTTTCGCGTGAAAAGAAAAAGAGACAGCTCCGAGCACCGAAGGATTCTCTTCGAGCCGCTGACGGCAGCAGACGACACTGCACTGCATTCGCATTGGCTGATTCGTGTCTTACGTGCTCATCTAGCGAAGTATGTGCAAGAAGGTTTCTTTCCACGCTGTAACAAAATTTATATTTCTTAGAGGTAAATACAAAGTAAGTTAATGTCGTCAAATTTAGGCTTTTTGCTTGACAGGCTTGCGTCTGCCATCGAGAGTAGCGTCATTGCTCCTCGCGCTGGCGAGGCTCGCCTACCCAGCAGACGACGGTGGCCTTACTGACCACTTCAGACCGTGCGTCGGGAGCACGCGCTTGCCCGACGGTGGGCGTTGCCACGTTAGGCCGACGCACCGATGCAATGGCCAGTAATCCGCCTGGGCTGGGTGAGCGTTATCGGCGCGTTGTGGGATTCCTTTTCGTTCTGGTCGCTTGGGGCGTTGCCTGTCGTCGCAATTTCCCTCTGCCGCTGTGGATTGACTGAGATGGTGTGTTGGTCCGCGTTTGTTTGGTCATCTTCCGGGTTAGTGTTGGTCTGGTCGTGTGTTCTGGTCCGTTCATTGGTTTTGGCCGTTGCCTTCTCCCACGCGATGAGATGTCTTTTTGTGGCGGTGATTGTTTCCACTGCACACTCGGGAGTAAAACCCAGTGCTGTTTCAAGGGCCTCTGGTAGGCGGTCTCTCGTCTCCTGTAGCGCCGGGCAAACCAAGACTATGTGTCGTATGTCTTCGTCCTGACCAGTATCGCATAGGAGACAGTGGGCGTTGTCTGTGTCAAAGAGCTCGCTTCGTCTCTTCCTTGTCAGGAGGGAACCAGTTCGAGCCTGAAAGAGGAGGCCGCTGGCCCTGTCTCCTCGGTAGAATCTTTCTGGTGCTGGTGTGCGCTTGTTGTAACTGTAGAGGTTCATGCTCTTCTTTTTAGCTGTGGATGTGTGCCATCTCTCCTCCTCTATCAGTCTCATCTCCTTCCTGATGATGTTATCCCACTCCCGTCCGGTCTTTGTTGTGTGCCGTTTCGTATTGATGCTGTAGATCCTGTCTAGTTGGTTCATTTTTTTTATCCAGTTAGTGCGGACGCCACTGAAGCGGAGGTAGCGAAAGAGGCGAGTGGTGTACGCCAGGTCTGGTCCATGTATTAGTCTTCCAAGAAACCGCGTTTTTGATCGGGCTTCGCGATACGAGAACGTGGACCAGCCTAGTTCCCCTTCAACAGCTGGGTTGGGTGTGGCGAAAGATCCTTGGAGGAGCCATCTACCCACTTCCCTTTGTTGGCGCTCCAGTTGGTCGACCGTGTTCTTGCGGAGGCAAATTACGTCGTTGGCGTACGTTGCAACAGGAACGGCAGTGGTCTTCCAATGAAGTCTGCCTATGTCATACGGGTTGAACGAGTGTCTCGCTATGTGCCATGTGTGTCCTTTTTTCCGGTTCATCTTCCGGAGGAGATGCTCTTCATGTTGGTGTCTGTAGGTAGTCTTTCTCGTTTTGTATCCGTATTCCGAGGTAGGTATATAAGGATGTGGGCTGTATTTCTGTTTCTTGCAGATAGAAAACTGGCATGGCTGAGATGTCGCCGAAATTCATTATGTTGGATTTCTCGCGACTGAAACGCATGCCATCCCTGTCAGCTGTACGTGAGCAGATGTTTAGGAGGTCCTGGATGTGGGCAGGGTCGTCCGATATTAGTACTATGTCATCTGCGAAGGCTAAGCAAGATAGGTTGGTCGTTTCGATTTCTCCATTGGTCTTCTGGGTTTGGAAGCTGACTCCTTTCTTGGTATCCTCAAGTTCTTTTAGGAGATCATTTATGAAGATGTTGAAGAGGGTCGGAGAGAGAGGGCAGCCCTGCCGTAGGCCTACAACCTGCTCGATCCTGTTTGAGCGAAATGTGCCCAAATTGTATTGACTGAATATCTCTCTGTATAGGTTCTGTATGAGGGTGATCAGACCTTCAGGTATTTCGGCTGCCTGCATTCGCTCTCCTAGTAGGTTATGTGGTACTGCATCATAGGCTTTTTCCAAGTCCAGGAACGCTAGATATAGGTCCTTCTCCTGTAGTTGGTAGGCTTCAATCAGTTGAGTTAGGATGAAGATGTTATCTGATGTTCTTCGATTGGTGCGGAAACCGTTCTGTGATTCAGAGAGATATACGTCACATTCTTTCTGTAGTCTCGAAGTCATAATTGATGCGAATAGCTTATATATATTGCTCTGGATTGCAATTGGTCTGTACGAATTGAGCTCTTGCTTGGGCTTATTGTTCCCTTTGTATATTAGGGTTATGTCGGCCTCCTTCCAAGGGGGTGGGATTTCTCCAGTGCAGATGACGTGATTGAAGCATGTCCTGATCGCCTCACGTGCCTTGTCTTTGAGGGACCTCAAGAACTCATTAGGGATGTCGTCCGGCCCTGTTGCTTTCCCTGCGGCTAGACGCTTTATGCCCATCTCCAGTTCTCTTGCTGTGATTTCAGGTAAGAGGGCCGGATGTTGTCGGTTTCGCGTGTCGGAGGCGGGACCTGGTGATGCTCGCCTTCCTAGGAGGTTGTTCTGTAGGGTGATGTAGTAATTCGTCATGTGTTCTTCAATTTGACTACGTGATGTGAGGATGTTGTTAGCTTCGTCTCGTAGTGACATAATTCTGTCCTCTTGTTCTTGTGGTTCGATGTTAGCTATGTACCTCCACAGCGCTGCTCCCACTCTTCTCCCGCTTTCAGTTATTTTTGTTGAGACTTGTTTCTGGAACTTTTCAATTTTCTCGGATACCAAGGCCTTCACTCTCGTCTTTTGTTCCTTGTATGCTCGGTCTGCCTCCAGGTATCCAACCTTTGTTTTGGCTGTATGTCTTCGGACTCTGTTAAGTTCTTGTCGCAGTCTGATGGCCGATTTGATCTCTCCATCAAACCAGGGTTGGTTCCTCCTTTTCCTGACAGCCCTTTTGCACGAGGTTTTCCCCACTGTGCGGGACGCGGTTATTTCGATTTGGTTTATGACGTTTTCGTATTTCACATCTGTCAATTCTGCTATTTGATCTTCGAGCGCGTCCGCGAATTTTTCCAGTGCTGCTTCGTCCATCGTCTTCCATCTTTGTTTTTTGGGTACCCCATATAGGTTCCGTCCGGGTGGTAGGTTGTCTGGTGGAGTTCTCTTGGACATTGAGAGCTGTAGTTGATTGTGGTCGCTGCCACAGTTAAAAGTGCCGTCTTCCTGTATTGTCAGCTGGACCATATTAGGGGCCGTCCGGCAGGCTTTATTTACTAGAACGTAGTCGATGGTGGACGATTGGGTTCCCCTTGACCACGTTGCTTGGCCACTGCATTCTGGATCGAGGTTTAGGATTGATAAATCATTCCCTTCCGCCAAAGTTCTGAGTTGGGATGCTGATTCATGTCCATCTAGTTCAAAGAGGTGGCAGTTGAAGTCGCCCATTAGAATGACGCGATCTCCCGGTTGGCTGTGTTCGAATTCAGCTAGGTCTTGTTGAAGGCAGTTGTACAGCGGCTCGTTCCACGCAGCGTTCCCGGGCCCTGTTGCCATATACGCCACTCCAAGTGTGAAAGCTGCGCCATCGTTCGTCTGGAAAGACGCCCACATGTGTTCTCTACAGCTCTTTGTCTTTACTGGTTTCACAAGTTGTCGTCTGTACATAAAGCCAACGCCTCCTCCTTTCTTGTCTCCTGTATTTCTATTTCGTCCTATCCAGCCCCAGGCTGCACTTAGGAGCGGGGTCTCTTGGTTTCGTAGGTGGGTCTCTGTCAGTGCGCATACAAGCGTGTCTTGTTGGATCACATTTGCCTGCAGCTCCTCCCATTTCAATCTTGAGCCTCCCTGGATGTTAAGGGCGACCAGGTTTATTTCCTTGTGGCTTCCTTGTTTGTTCCTTCTGTAGCGGTTTCTCCTTCTACCGTTCTTGTTTGCTCTGTGCAATGCGCGGTCCCCGAGTAGCTCTAGGCAGTTGTTTGTTGGGCCGGGTGGGGAAATTATGGGGCACCTACGTTGTTTGTCCAACTGTGCGACTCTGCATTTGGATGGTGTGATTGGGCTTCCAAGTATGTCTGATCGTTCCATCCCCATGTTTGGTTGGATGTGGTTGGCTGGTCTAGGCGTCCGCTTGCCGGGTCGATTGGTGGCCACTGTTCTATATCTTGCCAGAGGTGCGGCGGTATACCCGGTCGTTGGGCTTCTTGTGCCGGTGGGTGGCGGAAACGGTCTCGCTGGGTCAGGGCCGCGTCTGGTGGCATTATATGTTGCTCCTTTGGATTGGGATCTTGGTTGCAGAGATAGGGGCGGTGGTGGTACGGGTACTCTTGTGTACGGGTGTGGTGTACGGTGTGTGCCTTGTTCCAGTGTGGGTAGGACTGTTGCTGTCCTCTCCCATTCTGTCGGGGGGTTATGTCGTTCGGGACGTTCGTCCAGTAATTTCCCCTGTACGTTCTCATTCGTTGTGATCGTTCCATCGGCTCTTGAGAGTAGCCGCGTCGGGGCCACATCGCTCTTCTTTGTCGGTATCCACTCCTTCCGCCCTCGTATCGCGTTCTTCTTGGGGGTGGTGTCCGCTTTCCCTTCCTTAAAAAAGCTCTCGCCCTCTTTACCAGTCTTGCGGCAATAACCTTGCTCACCAATGGGGAGTAATGTACCTGCCAGAAAGGGTTGATGAACTCATGCGGGTCTGCTCGTAGGTCTACAAACTCTAGCCTGGTGGATCCGCATAGGATTTCGAGGTTCTCGTTGTAGGCCTGGATGTCTCTTAGTACCTCCATTCCCAGGTGTCCTATCTCTGGTAGTGTGCAGATTTGGAGGGCTGCGTTTGGGTAGGTGGCAGCAATGGCATTGATTTCATGTTCGATGAAGTTCCAATCGCACATGTTCAGGACGTCATTCAATCCGGCATGAATGATCACTGACGTTTTCTCACCGCGGTCCTGGATGTTTTCCCGGTTCATCGTTTCTCGTATATCTTTGATGCCCTTTCCCGGGAGGGCAATCACCCTTATGTTTTCTCCTTGTTGAATGTGTTCACCGATACTTCTGGACATTCGTCGCACATTCGAGTCACCGATTATTAGGACGGATCTTTGGCTGTGGTCACCTTCCGTTCCACTACTCCTCTGGTCTGGACTTGGGACCTGTCCCACTGTCGCTGGTCGGGTCATTTGCTCGGGGGGACCGCCTGTGTCGTCCCCATGGGTTGTTTCTTCTGGCCGGTCATTTTTTAGGGCTGTTGAGGACTCGCTTGGTGTTGGCGGGATGTCATTCACACGCTCCTTTAGTTGACTCAGTTCTCTTTTGATGTCTTCTGACTGGCTAGTCACTTCTGTGAGTTGTGTGCGTAGTTGTTCGCATTCTTCCTGGAGGTCCTTTATAGCTTTCATAAGTGTCGAGGAAAGCCCTTCGTTGATGCGACTCTGTTCCGCTCGTGTCGTTTCTTGGTTCTCTAAAAAGTCCTTTCTTAGTTCGCCAATTCCCTGTTCGATCTGGTCGCAGAGCCTGCATTGATAGCTGTTATCCTGTGCCTCTTCGATGGTTTGGAAATCTGTCTCTAGGAGAAACAGCCACCTGTGGCACTTATCACACTGCACGTCGGGGTCCTCTTTGTCTGGGTCCGTTTTTGTTTTTGCTCCCCTTCCTTTCTTCGCCATACTCTCGCCGGTTTTCACCTCTTTCGACATTGAGGGGGGATTAGTCTGGACTCTTGGAGCTTTCGAAACTGGGTCAGTGGCGATGGGGCTAGGCCTACACAGTCCCCCGCAGGGAAATTTGGCTTGAAATTAGAGAGACGCACCTGTGTTTTGTCGTTGGTCAACTCAGGTCCAGTTCCGACGCTCTTCTGTTTCAGGGTATAGGCTTGCGCACAATCATAGGCCGCGGCCGTCTTTTAAAACTCGCGCCTTTGAGCACAGCCAACACGCGCACCCTATCGTCACGTCGCGACCACAGCAAACCGTGGGCCTCAAGCAAGGATGTCCACTATCTCCAACGCTCTTCAACATCTTCCTTGACGAGCTCCTGAAAGAACTTCAGAACAGTAACAAAGGCATCAAAATATCCACTATGAATACGACAAATCAACTGATCGAAACTAACATCCCAGTACTTGCTTTCGCGGACGATATCCTGCTCATAACAAAATTATCAGAAGATTTACAACACCTCCTAGACATCTGTACAAAAGAAGCACGGCCCGCCGGAATCAAATATAGTCAAGCAAAGACGCAATGGATGAAGATCGGAAGAGAGAGCGACGCTAGCGAATCCTTCTCACTCCAAGGTTTCAAAATCTCGAAAACTAAGCAATATAAATACTTGGGAATAACTCTACAGAATCAAGCAAACTACCTAGAGGAACATGAAAAAAGGATATTAACAACGAGCAACAGAAGGAAAGGCCATGTCTGGCACCTCGCTCGACACTCGTATAATCCGTACACCGTAGGGACTCTACTTTGGAAAACGGTCGCCGTCCCGAACGCAACTTACGCCAATGAAGTGTTGTGTTACCGTAGCGACACGATCAACTCATTGGAACGACAGCAAAGGGAAATTGGAAGGTGGATCCTGGGAGGAAACATGGCAACAGCGAATGCTGCGATTGAAGGAGAAACAGGATGGTCCAGCTTTGAATTCCGAGAAGCGCGCTCAAAGACCAGATATCTTGGACGCCTCAGTCACCTACCAGAGACCAACTACGCCAAACGTATCTTCCACCACGTGCGATACAAAGGAACAAAAACAGAATGGATTAAAAAAATGAACCGTATCGACTCAAAATATAGCCAGGGCACCAATCGGCATAAATCCAATACCATCATATCGTGGCATAGACAAGTAAATGAAGAAATGCGGAAAACAAAAAATGAACATTGGAAAAGACAAACCCAGAAAAAGCAAAGTATGGATATATACAACAAGTACAAGGATGAACCAGCCCCATATAACCAGTATAGAGGCGATCATCAAAGTGGCCTCCTGTTTCAGGCACGAACAGGCGCTCTCCTAACCCGCTCAAGGCTATCAAAATTATTCGACCACCAAGACGACATTTGTATCTTATGTGGGGAGGAGCGCGAGGACCTCGAACACGTAATGCAACGATGCCCAGCGACACTGTCAACCCGTCTAAACCAAGAGACACCAACGGCACTTGGACTAAAAGCCCCACCAAATACAGAAGAAGCCAGCGACATCGCTGAAAGATGCAAGCGCCACCTGGCAAACTGGGAAAGGCGAACAAGGAGTGCCCTGCGCAATCGAATCGACCCCAGTCAACAAGCACTGCAAGCCTCCCCTTCGGATGGACGAACGGAAGCGGACCCGACGGATTCCAAAACCCGGAGAGCCCCGAAACATCCCAGAGGCAGCCCTGACTCCAGTCTGGACCGTTCCTGACGGCCCTGACCCAGCCTGTGGTATCCTAAGATACCTGCCCTGACTCAAAAGGGAATAGGCAACCCTAAACCTAAACCTAAACCACAAACAGCACGACATGCCCTTCTCCATCCAGATGGCGCCGTTAAAAGTGGACGCATAATCCATTATGTTGCTTGGTCGTCAGGGAATATCCTATTCAATCCAATCCAGTTTCCCGAAAATGTCGGCACTCAGTGAATACAGATAATTTACAGCTTGGATAGCCTGGGATTAATAGCGAACTGTATTTTGCCTCATGGTTGGTCAGAGAGCTAAGAGAGTAAGTAGCCTAATTAGAAGTTTTTCCTTCGTTTTCTGTGGCTCATTATAGCGAGTTATCAAACCCCAAATGGCCATCATCATAGCGAACGTTCTCTTACCTTTTCCGCACCTCCTTCCTTTTGTGCAGTTTAAGCAAATATCCCAAGCATACGAGGTGCTTTCGAATCCAGAAAAACGACGTATCTATGACCAAGGCGGAGAACAGGCCATCAAAGAAGGAGCTTCAGGTGGTGGAGGCGGATTCTCTTCTCCCATGGACCTCTTCGACATGTTTTTTGGTGGGGGCATGGGCCGCCGTGGGCGTAGTAACCGCAACAAGAACACTGTTCATCAGCTGGGTGTGTCTTTGGAAGAACTTTACAATGGTGCAGTTAGGAAGTTGTCTGTGCAGAGGTCCACCATCTGTGATAAGTGCGAAGGTAAGCTGTAGTTACCGTACGTTAATTTTAGGGGGTGTCACATTGCACCTTGTAGTTTGAATTCCGATGATATTGATTTGTCACATTTGTATCGTGTTTCTGACGTTTGGTTCGCCTTCCTTGAAAGGTCGGGGAGGCCGCAAGGGAGCTGTTGAGAGGTGTCCATCTTGCAAAGGGTCTGGCGTAACTGTTCGCGTTCAGCAGCTGGTTCCCGGTATGGTGCAGCACATCCAAACGACCTGTCAAGACTGTGGGGGCGAGGGTGAACGCAGCACATCCAAGGATCGTTGTAAAAACTGCAATGGCGAAAAGGTTGTCAGGGAGCGCAAGATCATCGAGGTGCACATAGACAAAGGTATGTTGCTTCTGTTTCTTGCGAGCTGGTTTTGGTCCCTCGGCACCTTGTGCCCATTGGCATGTTGCGCGATGCAGGTATGGAGGATGGTCAGAAAGTCACATTTGCTGGGGAGGGAGACCAAGAGCCTGGCTTGGAAGCTGGAGACATCATTGTTGTTCTGGATGAGAAAGAGCATGAAGTGTTCAAGCGGAGTCACACGGACCTCATAATGCGGATGGAACTTTCCCTCACTGAAGCACTGTGCGGGTTTCAAAAAACTATCAAGATGCCCGATAACCGTACCCTCGTCATAACCAATTTACCAGGTAATCTTTGTTCTGTGAAGGTGTAGTGCTAAGTTTGTAGTGTCCAGGTAGGCCTCAAGCTGGTGCACTTTCACTGACACGCACCCATTTCTATTTCTAGGTGAGGTTGTGAAGAACGGAGCAGTGAAATGCATTTTGAATGAGGGGATGCCCCAGTACCGCAACCCATTTGAAAAAGGAAAGCTCATAGTGCAGTTCATGGTGAACTTCCCATCCCGCATTGATCCCAGCGTTATTGGAAAGCTGGAGAGTCTCCTGCCTCCACGACAGGAGTGCATGATCCCAGACAACGCAGAAGAGGTACGTAATTTTACTGTGTGATTGGAACACCTCCGTCACACTGTAACCTGTGGTACTTTCTGGGGGTTGTCATTGCAACACAGAATATTTATATCCAATGTTCATTACCACTATTACCACTACAGCTTACCACTATTCATTAGCATTATGTGCAGTGGATTGAGATAAGCAGTTTGTGTAGACATAACCACAAACAGAATTTGCTGCTTCATACTGGATTTAAGAAAGCGCTCTAGATATCCATATTTACCTTCTTACCTTTTATGGGAAAATACTACATGCAGTTTTTTTTTCCTGGTAATGGCCAAAATGTATGGGAATACCGTTTTTGAACCACATGCGGGCAGTGTTGTAGTAAATTTTTAAAAGCGAGACATTTTAAAAGCGGCCTACTACTAACTACTTTTAAAGTAGCACAGAAGTCATTTTTAACACCCAGTTTTCTTCCTATAAAACTGTGAAGTAGGCCAGTAAGATGCACCATGCGAAGTAATTTACACCACAGAGTCATAATTATCGCAGAAATTGAATTTAAAATACGCCGCAAAAAGCGGCCGTGTGCAACGGTGGCGAAGAGCAGTACCAGCCTGTGATCTGCCTGGAACCTCGCGCTGACGCTATAAGGAGAACGCTCGCTGATTGGCCTAGAGAAATGTTGTCTGCTACTCGGCTGTTCGGGGTTCTGATAAAGCCTTTCTCCTTGCTCGGTAATGCTTTGGCCACTCCTTCTATCCCCAATTCTCCGGGAAAACTGGCAAAACAGGTTTACGGCGGCAAAGGGACAAGGCGCTGACCCCCACAGACCGGCAAACCAGAACGAGTCCCCTTATGCCGTCATCGGTGACGTGCCATCATACCTCCTCATCCTCGTTATAGCTGGAGTGGCGAGTTAAGGGTGAAGGCGCGGAGCTATGTTTATGTGAGTTTTTTCTGGGAAACAAATTGCACAGATCAAAACCTTTCGCGCTATTCGGTATAATGACACACGCACTTTCATCAGATGTCTTAATCTGAAATTTTTTGGGATGGCCCTCTGTACTCCTTTAAGATATATCTGCTTACTTCTACTGCCTACCTGCAGGTAAATGAGTCCGTCTGCACACAGCATATGCGGCACTGCTCTTGCATTGTTTCAAGTCGCAGAGCCAAACCGTAGACAACCTCAGCCAGGCTCCCATCGACCTAGGCATGTCGTAGATGTCTGTGTGTTTAACATTGCATTGCCACAGTAAATGAAAGATTTCAGTGTTACTGTGACAACGAACTTGAACAAAGATAGTGAGAGTGATCGTCCTATCAAAGTTCGAGATTAAAAATGTTGTACATCAAAGAATGGCAGTTGAAAAGGCAGGTGGTAGGATTGAATCCACACCCTCTAATTCCTGGTCGGAGATATTGCCAGCCACGCCATGCTCGCTACCCCCTTGTCACCATAATGGAGGATGTGGGTCCGAATCCTGCGGCCGGTGCCTTTTCCTCAACGGTCGTTCTTTAGTCACAGTAAGCACCTGGGTGTTGTGAGGGTTGAGTCTTTTGTCTGTCTTTCCCCATATTCCATTGCTTTTGTGGCTGCTACAGCACCTAGACAGTCATGTCGACAATGTCTGTTCACGACCGTGGCGATACAATGTACGCGGATGTTTGGGATGTGCCTGGCTCGATGAGAATGTGGCTAGGGCTGAGGGACTGAGATTTTCAGTTTGCAACAGTGGTTTTGGATGTGAGTGATGCCTGATGACCAGGACAATATTTCGTCAGTCTGGGATGCAGTGGCACCATTGTGTTGGCATGGATATTGAGTGGAATATGTAACATTATATCTCGCAGGTAAACTAACAGAATGTGTTTCCTGAAAACCCTTTTCATTCGTTGCATTGAACGCCTAGGTGTGACCGAGAGAATACAGTACTTCTTTTTGGGTGGCCTTCCCTAACTGCAGTGCGTTTCATTGCTGTAAATCAAGTTTAATTCCTCCAGCAAACTGCACAGTGATGTAGGGAAGTGGGAAACACATCCCCACGCCTGGATACACCCTGTATTGTCTGTTACCTTCAGCTTTGCTTACACAGTACCTCGTAATGAGCTGTAAAAATTGACTTTGTAATGATACTTATAGAATATTTCCACATGTTTTTGTGCACACAGGTTGTTCTTTTGGACCTCGATCCTGAAGAAGAAGCACGAAGGCAGCGCCAGCATCACCAGAGGGAGGCCTATGATGATGATGAAGACCACTTCCATCCTAGAGGTGGCGCAGTGCAATGCCAGACACATTAGTCATGTCTGCTCCGCAGACACATGGCGGTGCCACAGTTGTGTGTTGGACCATTGTGCTTACAGATTCCTCTGGTGCGGCCTGAACACCTGTAGACCTGTTGCACATAGTCTGCCCCCTAGCTGTAATTAAGAGCTTCATTTCTTCTACACCTTATATTTATTCTGAGGAGCTTCAAACGGACATTGACAACTTTGAAATGGAGCCACAAAGCCTTCTTACATACCATTAAGGGAAGCATGTGTGTGTACTCTTTGTGAATGTGGCACTGTAATCCGTTCCATCATCGATAGTTTTCTGTGGTTACAAACAATGACAGTGTACAGGCTCGTATGTAAAGGGACAGAACAGTGGGCTGTTTTATTAAAATATGAATGTACAAAAGTATGGCTGTGCTAAAGAGAAGTTGGAGCATTGTTTAGCTCAAACGTCTTGGATGTTACGTGGTACAAGCGTAACATTTTCTTGACTAAAGCTCCGAACTCTTCCATGTCGACAGCAGTGTCGTAGCTCATGTAGCTTTTGGAATTCATCTTGTAGGCATTGATATCTGGTATATAAATGTACAAATCTTCACCGTGCTGTAAAGAGAAGGGATTTTCATTGTACATATGGGCTTTCCATTGCAACGCAACGCTTCCGATCAATGTGGCACAAGTTTTTTTCTGATTAAGCAGGCTTGTCCACCTGTGATGCAAAGAAATAATGGCGGTGGCTGTGTTCGAGGTCTCTGACATTGGGGTTTGATATAGGACTACGGCCTACGGAACTACGTTGATGGCCTTGGTGATGTAATGTTGCTGTTAGTGTGAGCAACCTCCCTTTTCTTTCAGTCTATAAACTGCAGAACGTCCTGCAACACCGAGTGGCATCTTTTTACATTTCTTGGAGCCTGCTCTTTCCCGTAGAGCAAGTTTTCTTTGATTTTAGTTATACTTTAATCTTGTATAAGCCGACATTGACAGAAAATCCAAACTTCGGTGTGTAACATTCCCATGTGAACATCTTTTATATTTAAAGTACACGTAACGTTAGAGCTCGTCCATATGAATCGTTTGACACCTAATTTGCTTTGCTGCAACACGTGCTATGTGCAGTGATTGTTGGGCGACCGACTACATTCGTGCCCTCTTTTGAAGTTATGAGCATTTCAAATTACTTCCAATTTCGTGACTGTCTTTCCGGTCCCAAACGTACAGACCACGACCTACTAGATTAAAACGACCGTGTCATAGGCACCCCTTGGAAGCTAGCGGTGGTGCTACACGTAGACCCGGTTATTGCTTCAACTTCTGCAATACTTCGTACTTCAGCTTTACCTTAGTATTTTTGTACGAGTGGTAGATGTCCCATGGAAGATGTTTAATTCTAAACTTGATTATCATCATCATCCTCCTACGAGTCTTCATAGAGCTGTTGTCTGCTACGGTAGTCGTACGTCCGCTTCTCTGCGTTCAATATTCATATTTCCATTCTCCAATCCTGATATAGCTCTCGCGGGCTGATGAGTAGTGGATCGTGCAGACGGGCTCCTTGTACCGGGGTTGCCGATTATGACATAGTCATTATAATCCAGTAGGTCGTGGTACAGACTTAATTGGGAAGGAAGATTGATAATTTTCGAATATGTTGCAGCAATATTTGTAACCACTAAGCCCTTCGTACTGATCAACAACTATTGCTGTGGCGTCTCATATGGGGCCAAAACATGACACCAAGGTGCTAGCGAAGTACCAGAGACAGCCGTGTTGCAGATACGCAACACTGTGTCTAAGGGAAGGAAAGTCGGAGACAAGGATGGTAGTCGTTTCTTGTGTCATGAAAATTATGCTGGCAGGCTTCGGAGAGGACGCCATAGACACAGGCCAGCTGGTGGACGAGATCCATGGAGATCAAAGCCTGAGGTTGGGCAGCAAATGACCAGAGAAGAGACCGACGAAGCTGTTGCCTGACTCGTCTTTCTTTCTTTGGTGTCCAAGCTCAGGCTTTGTTCTCCATGGTGTGGGGCTTCACGAGATATCTTGCAGTGTCAAGAGCTAGCTGTAGCAGAAGTACTGTAAAATCTAGAAGCTGGTTATCTAATAGATTTTGAATGACTAAATGAATTCGAAGTACCAATGATGTGCCCAGCAACTCAAGCAGTGGCGGTCCCAAGGGGGGAGGGCGTTGGGGGCGGTCGCCCCCCTTCCCCCCAAAAGCATAGCCTGGTCCAGTTTTCGCCTCTCTCCCTGTGACACACTCAAGGAAAGCGAAGAGGGCGCACCCCCAAAGTTGTTACTCATAAGACTTCCCATTGTCTAGCATACCAATCCTTCCCGCTAACCGCAGCACACAACAGACGGGACCTAGCTAGCTAGGTCGACATGAATGCGGTCCAGAGATAGAGTACAACAGGCTTTATGCTGGGCACTATACCTAAAATGGATTACCAGTGATAGGATTTCGTGCGAGAAAAGGTTGAGCCAGTATCCAGAACCCCTCGCAGCCAAATGGATAGCGACTGACTAAAGGCTCGCAGACGTCGCCCCGCCCAAAGTACTTCGCTGGGACCGCCCCTGGACTCAAGCCAACACTCAATCATCTTGATAATGCTGTGCAGAACATTATCCTCAATTATCAGATCGGCTACTATAAACACGGATACTTGTATCTGGGGAGGAAACTCGATGTGGACGTGATGTGACGAGTCAAAGCAGGCTGACAGCCATGCATTTCTGCAACTTTGAGGAGGAAGCAGGAGACTCGGATAGTCTAAACTGAGATCCCTGTTAAGTCTGCCCAGGATTGTTCTATCAATCTATCTTCCTTCCCTTGAGCACTGCGTCCGCGGGCAAACTACTCGGGGCATAGCCTCCTATATACTGATCAGTATATAGGAGGCTATGCTCGGGGACGCCGCCACCAAACTTAGAAGTAGTACCTCATCTTCCTTTTCATCATTAGGTGCATTCTTTTCGCTTGCACCTCCTGCACCGGATCTGAACTGGGTTATTCGCGTGCTGCACTTTCCTATTGAAAAGAAAGGCACTACTAATAAAGTTCATTTCAGCTGGAAAGTGCAGCTCCCGAAAACCCGTCTTGCGTGGAGTCCAAGGTAGTGCAGTCCAGTGCAAGTGAAAAGAATGCGCTTATTATCTTCGGACACGTCAGATAGCAACGTTTTTACTATACACACCCCGTTTACCGTGGTTTACGAAACGGTGTTACTCCTTTCCCGCAAGTTGCGGCCGCAACGTGGCGCTCTTGATGAACTCTTACCAGACCCGTATATTAAAAGGGACCTCGTCTCGGGTTTTCAAGTCATGGATCGTCACCACCAGCTCGCTTGCTACCTAACTTTCCTTTCGTTAAAAGGGAGTCTGGCCATTAATGGGTCATGCCTATACCTGAAGCTCCGCCCACTTTTTCAGCTTTCGGACCAATGAAGTCTTGAAATATGGGGCGCTATCAATCAGCCGATCCTCACTATTTGCCCCCTTATCCAACATGGGCAGCGCCATTTTGGGTGGCAAGTGGATTGGATGGGATTGAAATGGATAGCTCTCGCAATCTGCAAAATTGGTGGATTTTTGGTGCCAATTTGATGAGCGCCACCTAGGGAGCGTAAGGTACGTCGGGAATTGTCGTCTGCTTCCGTCGTTGTACCGCTGCCGGCAGAACCACCTGCTGGGACAGATTCTGTTGTCGGTATGATTTTTAAACAAATATACATGAATAGTTGGAATATAAGAGGCAAGAATGTTTATATCCATGAAATCCAGCTGTTAAAAATAAGATTGTACAGCACAGCGCCGTTTTTGTTATGATTTCGTCGTGATCGCCGTGTTCACTAGGCCTAACACCGGCGACAAAACGTATTATTTTCAGTTAGATATCGATGGATGAGCATAAGTTGAAACTGATTTCCGAGAAACTTATATTAGGATGTACATTTGCAGCGTAAAATCAGGTTAGTCTGTGAAAATTTTTTGTCACGAAAGCCCCCCTTCACTGTGTTTGTTTTCGTCGCCATTTTGGGTGGCAGTATGGTGTCATGGCGACCCCCTTGGTAAAAAGCAAACCAATCAGAGGAGCGAAACTGTGATTGACAGGCCGAGCCTCTTTTTGTGACTCCTCCCAATGGCCAGACTCCCTTTCAATATACGGCTCTGACTCTTACTAGAGTACCCCGGTACAGTGACTCTAACTCTTACCAGTGCCGTGCATGCCAAAGGGAGTCTGGCCATTAGGAGGAGCCTAAAAAAGAGGCTCGACCTGTCAATCAAATTGAGCGTTTTTCATTGGCTGCTGTTTTTTATGCGGGCCGCCATGACACCAAAATTTTCCCGAAAATGGCGGCGTAGCTCTTGGAATGGCTTGAAACGGCGAAGCGAGGATTCCATTACCAATTTTTTTCACAAATTACGTCAATTTTATTCCGTAAGCGTCCATTCTGTTGCAATTATCTTGCAAATCACCTTTAAATTACGCTCCAGTGTCGATGTTTACCTGAAAATAACGTGTTTCGTCGTCCTTGTTAGGTCTAGTAACGACAGCAATCACAGGTAAATAGCAAGAAAAACGCTACGAATTGCCAAAAATTTGCATTTTATGACATACTTTTATTCCTGTACGCACCTTTGCCCATTCTCGATTCAATCATGTTATGTTTTATAGTTAAAATGCATATAATACCGGCAGTCTATTCCAACTAGCGGTTCTACCAGTCAATCTGTTCTGCTAGCATGCACTTCTGCTTCTGCTACTTCTGCCCTTCTGCGTCTTCCCGACATGCCCCTCTCCATCCAGATGGCGCCGTTAAAAGTGGACGCATAATCCATTATGTTGCTTGGTCGTCAGGGAATATCCTATTCAATCCAATCCAGTTTCCCGAAAATGTCGGCACTCAGTGAATACAGGTAATTTATAGCTTGGATAGCCTGGGATTAATAGCGAACTGTATTTTGCCTGATGGTTGGCCAGAGAGCTCAAAAAGTGGGTGGAGCTCCAGGTATAGGCAAGTCCCATTAATGGCCAGACTCCCTTTGGCAAACACGGCACTGACTCTTACGCTCCAGCATGCACATCGGAGCGCATAAGATGCTGCTCCTGCTCGGCTCCGTGACGCATGGAGGAAACTGCCTGGGCGTGTATCGAGGTCTGGGCTCTGAAAGACCGTTTAGTAGGCGGCGGTGGTGGAACAGCTTGCCGTAGTCGCCAACGCCCAGCCGGGCGCTATCGTTCTTTGCCGACTTCACAGGGAACAGCGCAGACATTTATCCACAAAGGGACAATGAAAGAATATTTGGCAAGCCTACGATCATTTTCAATTTGTTCCTTTATACTAAAGCATTCGACCTGTGAAATATATTTCACAGATCGAAATTTCACAGGTGAAATATATTTCACAGGTCACAATAAAGACAATCGTTCAAATAGCCGAACTACTCAATATTAACCACAGCCGTGGACTGCGGCTGCTACGACCTGCCTGCGATGCGTGACATCATACACAGGGGATGTTGCCGATTCGCGGACGGTTTTTTGCGAGCAAATTGCAAAATTTGCAAGCAAGCTTGCAAGCTTTTACATGACATACGTTTTAATTTGACTTGGATCTAAGATCGTATCCAATCGTTGACACATAATCCTACCAGAAGTGTACGTAATGTAGCCGTTGATTGTCAACATGGTTACCGTAGCACGTTTTCCTCTCTGGGCTTCTTCGTCAGAAAATGTCTGTCGGTGGCCTTTTGGGAGCTGCTGAGTACGGAGCGATTCCTAGGCGCTGTATGCGTCGCATATCAATTCGCCTCAATCTCTGACAATTTGCGTTTCGTCATATTTCTACTGATTTCGACGGCAGATATACGACGTTGTTGTTGTCCAAACCGAAACCATGCATCCACGTGGTCCCGCGGGGTGTGTGCTCCAGACTATTTCAGAAAGTCCCAGCGCTCCTTGCGTACGCGTTGCATCCTGGGAGATTACCAGAATGAACTGTCCTTCACGTTTCGCTTTCGCTGATCTTGACTCCTCGTGGAAAACCGGCCGAGAGAGAAGGAACCGAAACATTTTGGAGACCTCCTCTGGTTCCAGCAAGTTCCCATAGTTCAAAGAGACGCTATGCTCTCTGGGATTTTCTGAAGTCGTCTAGGTTGATGACGTAAGCCTGCTTCGAAGGCATGTATCCGGCGGTCACGCCCTGCTATTTCTTCGTGTTAACTGCGCCCCCGGTGCATTGAATAAGGTTAAAAGTCGATGCGTGTGTATGATAGTGAGGGATCATGAAAACCGTTTCCGGCGGAGTACTCGGAATTGGCGAAAATCATTTCAAGGTGCCTTTAAGCGTCTGAGGAAAACACCAGGGAAAACACGCAGGCAGCACAGCCAGCACCCGGAGTCACCTCCCAGTCTCGTCGCGGAACGCCATCATTGAGCCACGAGGCTAGACCACTTGGCTGGTACTCGGAGCCATTTCTGCTGGTACTAAAGTACACCGAGCGTGTTGGATCAGCGCCGCTTCTTTACGCGTCCAATGACTCGGCGCAACTCTCCTTTCTGCGCGCCGTGTGCAAACCCAACCTAAGAAGGTGAACAGGACGCGTAATAGTCAAGAAGCGAGAGGGAGGAGGAACTTGGAGGAAAGGTTCTGAAGCGATTCCAACCGCGCCTGGTTAAAAAGCTGCGCACTTCAGTCGGGAAAAATTTCTGCTGTAGAAGTCTCCCGACAGGAAGAACCGTTTGCAGCAAAATTTTTACGGGGCGTTTGAGAAATTTCAGAGCAACCATTGCCCTAAAGTTTATAACAGCGGACGAGCAACGACCAACAAATGCACCGTCGGCCGGCTCTAGCTATGGCTATACCGCAGATGTCACTCGGACATTCCTTAGACCCTCACTTTCCTTGTCACCAGGACCTTCACTGTTCCTGATTCGTCTTGGTGTTTTGCACATTGGGGGGAGCGATATCGTGTTGACCGTTAAAAACAATCAAACCTGTGCTTTCCAGGTGCGTACTGTGATGGACTGCTGGAACACTAAGGTTCCCGTACATGCGTTTCCCGAAACGCAGTTCCAATGAGGGATATACTCACCATGACTGACACGAACACCCAGTCGATATTAATTCCACCAAGGGCGTAGTCCCTGGCGTGGAGGTCTCGTAAAGAATCGCATATGCCAGCGGTGATACGTAGCAAGTGCTTCGGAGTAATGTTAGGCTCATTCCTTAGGTACTGTAGCAGAGGCACGTAGCCGTGCGGGGGTCGGAATGTATTGCCAGGCTCTCTACGCATGGTTCCGTTGTTGGAATCTACACAAAGAGAACAACAGAAAACACATTTGACTCACAATCGGTGCTCCGACAGAGCGGATCAGTTGTCCTGTACTGGTTCTATTAATAAAATTACTTTGATATAGTGCAGTGGTGCTAGCAAATCTTACGTAGCACTTTGCTGATTGACAAGGAGTGTCTCCTCTTCGCCAGTCCGATACGCGATAGGAAAATCCTGAACCTTAGCGACGCAATAGTGTACACCAGGGGATTTGTGGCTGAGTTGACAGGAAGGACGAACACTGCGGTCCAAGCGTATGCCTCACCTGGAAAAGGATGTACCAACGTGACGAAAGAAAACTGCGAAGCTTCTGCACGTAGGGGCACATTAGTACCACGTTCTCTGTGTGCGGGTCAGGGCCTAGCGATGGACTCCTGCCTGG